>NC_134144.1:45140085-45457009 GCF_033958435.1 Carettochelys insculpta | reverse complement strand
GACAATCAGAGCAATTATGGTTGCAGTTCTGTAAGCAGAGAACTGCTTGTAAACTAAAAGGGAAAAAGGAATATTGGAGCAGTTGCATCTGGCTGTGAGAAACAGCTTCTTGGACAAAAGCCCAGATTATAAAACCTTGAAGAAACTGCCCAACTCTGAAAGCTTTAGTTCAAGTTCTTAACTCTTTAGCTGCGTCTACACGTGCACGCTACTTCGAAGTAGCGGCAGTAACTTCGAAATAGCGCCCGTCACGTCTACACGTGTTGGGCGCTATTTCGAAGTTGAAATCGACGTTAGGCGGCGAGACGTCGAAGTCGCTAACCCCATGAGGGGATGGGAATAGCGCCCTACTTCGACGTTCAACATCGAAGTAGGGACGTGTAGACGATCCGCGTCCCGCAACATCGAAATAGCGGGGTCCTCCATGGCGGCCATCAGCTGGGGGGTTGAGAGATACTCTCTCTCCAGCCCTTGCGGGGCTCTGTGGTCACCGTGGGCAGCAGCCCTTAGCCCAGGGCTTCTGGCTGCTGCTGCTGCAGCTGGGGGTCCGTGCTGCATATACAGGGTCTGCAACTAGTTGTTGGCTCTGTGTATCTTGCACTGTTTAATGAAAGTGTGTCTGGGAGGGGCCCTTTAAGGGAGCGACTTGCTGTTGAGTCCGCCCCGTGACCCTGTCTGCAGCTGTGCCTGGCTCCCTTATTTCGATGTGTGCTACTTTGGCGTGTAGACGTTCCCTCGCTGTGCCTATTTCGATGTTGGGCTGAGCAACGTCGAAGTTGAACATCGACGTTGCCAGCCCTGGAGGACGTGTAGACGTTATTCATCGAAATAGCCTATTTCGATGTCGCAACATCGAAATAAGCTATTTCGAAGTTGGGTGCACGTGCAGACGTAGCCTTTGTGGTACAAAGTGTAGTTATGTAAACATTTATGTTGTGGTGTATGTGTATATGTCATGGAGTTTTGTTTAATGTTGTTTGTTAGTCTGTCTGTCTGTTTGTCCTGCTGGTGCATCCATAAGGAGGGGACGCCTTCTGATATGGACACCTTCCAATATAGGAAAAACAGTAAGTTTAGGTATAAAAGATCTAAATCCCTTTAGTAATACTTAAAATGGTAATATCCAATAAAATGTCACTTTGGAAAATAAGCATGTGATTTGAGGGAAAGAGTAAGTGAGTAAGTCCTTAACTCTGAAGTGTCTGAAGAAAATTCAGAGTGAGTAGCCTGCAGAGTTTAAAAAGAACTGAGCATATTTGTAAATGGAGTATTCCAAGATGTAACCTGCCACCCCAAAGGGGGTAGAAAAGTATTCTTTTGTCTTTCAGAAATGCAGGAAAAGCTGGTAGTCACTGAAGAACAACCTAAACATCATGAATCTCCTTTTAAAATGAAGAATGTAGTTTTGTATTTTATCTTTGTGCTTATCTTATTAATAGCATTATCAAATTGTCTATGTTGGTGAGTTAAAATATACATGGGCTCACACATTAAAACAAAAATGGTGTGTATGTTGCTGCCTTATTAAATGCCTTGGATGACACAGCAGCTAAAGCTGCAGACCTTTCCCCTCTTGGGCCACTTCACTGTTTCCCATTTTTACAGATTCCCAGTCTCCAATTGCAACCCTTATTGATACTGCACGATTCCAAGATCAGGCCCTAAATTCAGAAGAAACTATCTGGAGACTGGATGAGTGCCTTTTGCATCCTGAACACCTTTGGCGCTCCCCGGACGGCCGCCTGGTTGCGCCCAAGGTCCTTCTCCCTTATCTTGCTTGCATGCACCACAGCCTGACTCGTAAGCAAAGCAGGGGGATGATTACTGCTGTTCAAACAAATTGGTTTGCTTCCAAATTCTCCTAAGTGGCCCAAACAACTGTCTGGCTTGCCCTGTCTGCCAAGCCCATGACGTGGGCAAACCTGTAAAGACAGTTCTGGCAACCAGATCTCTGCCTTTAGGACTGTTCCTGAAGTTATAAATGAACTTCATTCAACCACCCAAATGTAAATCTTTTAAAAATGTGCTGGTTATTGTTTGTTTGTTCTCGGGGTGGGTAGAGTAATGTCCATGCCGGAAAGCTGATACCGCACAGAACTCCACCTTAATTAAGGAATCCCTGTGGAAGGTGGGAATGCCTAGTGAGTACCACCATGCCACCCAGCAACCCCTAAGTATAGGACATGTGTCAGCCTACCAAAAGAATAACACCCCGGCTGCACAGCTAAATAACCTGGCAGATGCAGCAGCCCAGATCTCTGCCACCCAATTAGATTGGGAACGTTTGTACCTATGGCTACTTGAGACTCTGGGGCACACAGGGAGTGATGAGCTGGTGTGGCAAGCACATAACAGGGGGTGGCCTGTTGCCCACCAACAGGCCAGAGACCTGGTGCAAGCCTGTACTATCTGTGCTAAAACCCGAAAACACATAGCTGAAGGACAGTGGTTTGCTAGGCTAAGAGATGGGAAAACACTATGGGCAACCTGGCAGGTTGATTACATTGGCCCACTACCTACTACCAGGCAAAGGTGTAAGTACCTCCTGACTGGAATGAAAGTTGTTTCAGGAATTGATTTTGCATACCCAACTTAATTGGCAACAGGACTGTCCACAATTATGGGACTAAACCGCTTAACAGCAGTTGTCCCAGCATCCCAAGAAATCCAGTCTGACAATGGCTCACATTTTAAAAACAAGCTTGTAAAAGAGTGGGCCCTCCATCACGGAGTTCAGTGGACCTTTCACCTCCCATATCGACCCCAGTCTAATGGCATGGTCGAATGCTGGAATGGGCTGTTAAAGAATCACCTAAAGCCCACCGATGGTACATTGGGAGACAAATTGGATACAGTGGTGCAACGGCTAAACAATTGGCAGACCCCTACGGGCAGTCCAATCAGCAGAGGATTCTTCCCTACACGGAAAAGTTCCTCAACCTCAGCTGCACCGCTCAAGGACTCCAAATCTAATCCTGGAGATACTATTGTAATTAAACACCCTAGCCTGGGAACACAGACTCATGTACTGCACTCATGCAAAGTAGGGGGTGTGGACTGCTTTAGGCTCTGAAAGGGAACCAATAACCATTACCGAGGCTTGGATCACATCCAAGACCGGCTGACCTTGTGTTTCCTCTCCAGGAAAAGAAAGAACCACCTGGAATACACACCTCCCTGGGAGGAAGCATGGCAACGGCCACCTGTAACATCAGTAGACACCAAAGAACTTTAATGTACATAATACATGCATGCTGCTATATGCCATATTAATACTAATAGACTCTTAATAATTGCTATAGGCGTAGTTGTGTTGTAGCTACCTTCAACCCAGATGACAGCATGGCACCTCAACTCCTCATCATCTTCCTGACTACCTCGCTGACCTCTGCCACACCTAAGCATCCCCTCAGGAATGCCATCCAGTCCATCGTCTCCACCACTGGTGCCACGGATTGCTGGATGTGTACCCTGCTGAACTCCTCTACCAGATTGGGAATTGAGTTTGTCCCTCTGAATCTGAATGATTGGTGGGACAAGAGCGACATCTTCCAGCGGGGACCAGTCTGGTTTGATGACAGCGATGTCCACTCCTACCTTCGCCGCGGCCCCTGGGGTTCATGCTGCGATAGGGTGAGCTCCTACTTGGATAAGGAATCTGGAAGTTCTGGTTCTGGTTTCGTTATCATACCCTGTAATGGGATGAGGCTTGCTGGGATTTGAGTCCCTGACAACCTTGTCGTCCCGGGTGCTGGGAGCGTGGAACTGAGTGTCTTGCTTGTAATTCCTTGGAGTGGAAGCCATTGCATGCGAGGAAGCTCCGAGGTTAGGCTGGGCCCTTCTGTCCCATCCTCCCAGCCAAGCTGGTGTGGGTAGAGGTAACCGGTTTGAACTTTATGGATTAAACCATAATTCCCATCTGCCTTCCTGTCTAATTGTTCTGTGTCTGAGTGTCAGCAAGGGATGGGTGGGTCTCAAAGTATGCAGTCCTGGCCCAACAAGGAGGAGTCTGTGCTGTAATTAACCAATCTTGCTGCTTTTAGGTAAACACTCAGAACAGATTAAACAGAATGTATCTGCCATCAAAGATGCAGTTAAAATCTTACATGCTGTAACTAAGAATGGAAAGATCTCATGGTTAAAATGGCTAGTTCAACAATTAGAATTTTCTCTCACTCCATTTCTGCACTCCATTGTAACAACTATTCTAATCGTTCTTATTGTAGTAGTTGTTTTCTGCATAACGTTATGTATTGTTAAACGACTGATTAATGTGGCTATCTCCTCCACACAAATCTGATACACAGAGCTGGAAAGTGATCCAAACCAGTTCCGCGATTCCCCATACACTGATCAGATCACTGGGTACTTTTAGATTTCTCCAAGGAGGGCAAGAGGTGCTGGCATCACCACCACCTTGTGTTCTGGGATGTAGTGTGGTGCATCAGGGGGTGGAATGTAGCCAGACAAAATCTCCCCACTACAGATCAGCTTTTGCCTCCCCTCTAAGGTGCCTTGGAGCACACAGGGCACTGAACAGCAGTTAAACAGCACAGTCTTTGATGTCTCTTATTGAGGCCCAGGTGTGCTAGCTCATTGTGACCCTGAGAAACAGAAAACACAGATAGAGGGCTCGCAGGCTAACTGTCAACAAAGGGGGCCTCAGGAAATCACCCCAGCTGGCATTGATGGATTTGATGCACCCACACAGCCATCCCAGAAGGGAAATCTTCTGGGTTGTTTAGGACCCAGGGGAATATCTCACCGCACATTACCTGGCCACCGGCTAACAATGCTCCATGACCCCTTCTTCTGGAAGAGCCATCCGCCATGGTGGTAGCCAGCTGGAGTGCAGAGATGCTGCAGGCAGCCCCAGCAGGGCTCTGTGGTCTCTGGCTCTGGCCATTTTAAAAACTTCAGAGACTCAGAGTCCCCATGGCAGGAAGCTGAAAGTATGGAGACAGGCAGCATGTACAGTGCTGCAGCTCACGCTCTCCAGCCATCCCTGCAGCAACAGTGGAGCCCAAAGCCCGATGTCTGGTTAGTAGCCAGATACCCCGCACCCCCCAGGACACCCCCAGGGAGCCGGCATAAGACAGTCAAGGCCCCGAACAGCCTGCAGAAAGGAGGGCTGAGCCCTGGATGAAGCCAGAGCTCCAGAGCAACAGCCCAACCCCAGATGTCCCACCCCAGGGTGTGCTCTGGGGTCATGGGCATGCTCGCAGGTGACACCCAACACCCTCCCCTGTGGAGAGCCCTGCCAGCTGCAAGCATGTGCTGGGGGACCAGGTGGGGGGCATGCTCCTCTCCTGTCCCCCCAGCTGCTTCTGCCCCTCAGCTGCTCCTGCCTCCCCAGCTGCTCCTGCTTCCCATGCCCCTGAGGCCCTAGCTGCCCTCCTGCCAGCGGACCTCTCTGCTGCTGCCCAGAGAAGCCTTGGGGCCTGGCTTGTGGCTATGGCAGGGCCTATGGAGGAACCTCCCACCCCACAAGCCACCTCACCCCCGGCTTAGGCCGAGGCCTGGACCCCACATCCCTCCCTTCCTGTGCTCCCAGCACCTTCCATGCCCTGATGGGGACCAATCACCCAGGGCAGGAGAGGCACCCACTGGTGCCGGGGCTCATGGCTCTCCACCCCATCCCTCGAGTAGTGCCCCCTACATCCCTATCCCTGTCCCCCCTACCTAAGTTGGAATATCCACCATGTTTAATGATCCCCCCCCTGTAAATAGTTATTCCCCCACATGCATGTTACAGTTTAAACCTTTGTTTATTGCTGTGCAGTTATTTGTAAATACCGTTTAACAGTTTCCAACTCCCTGTGTCCCTGATTATTGGGGGGGAGGGAGTGAGGGCTGGAGAGGAGGCCTCTGGGAATGCTCAGGTGAGTGCCAGTGCTGCCCACAGGGGAATGCCTCCCAGAGTGTCTTCCGGATGTGGACCCTGTCACAGCTGACCTGGTGGTCAGCGGCAGCTTCAGCAATCCAGCCCTGGGGGAGGGTCTCCTCAAACGCTTCAATGAGGTTGTGGAGGGTGCGGCAGGAACCTGCAACCAAAGGGGTGTTCTCCACCCCCACATCGAGGCGCAGGGGGTGGCATCTAAATCTTGCCTTCAAGTGGTTGATGGCACAATCAGTGGGGTAGCAGGCCCCTGTGAGCTGGGTGTTGAAGAGCTCTCTGCAACCGAGGCAACGGATATGTAAATCTGCACCTCATTTACATTTTTGATTTCCCTCATTTGAATGCCTCTTTCGAAAGAGGAATGCAAGTGTAGATACAGCCTTTATATTCCTTAAATTAAAAGCCTAACTCCCAGGCACTACAGTATTTCTATTTTTCTCTTCTCAAGAATGCCAGAAATCTAACAAAGAAAAAATACAATAAAATGATCTGAGTTTTCCAGCTGAAAGATCAGCTCACACAATCAACAGCTTGTGTTAGCTGGGATCTTTGCACAATGTTCATAGTGTGGAAAAGGGTTAAGTATTCAGTATAATTACAGTACATGCATTGTTCCATCTTTCTCTTCCTATAATGACGACGGAGCAAAAAATAGTATAAAACATATTTTGATAAGCTCTATTCAGAGTATTTGAAAATTCTAGGACTTGTTCCTGTTTCCACTAATGTCAACGGCAAATGTTACTCATGTGAATAGACTTACAGTTTTTGTTGTAACTATTCTGTGAAGAGCTACTTGTGCAGTAAGGATTTCAGGATCAGTTCCCACGTTCATCCATTTTCTCTTGTAGCTCCTATGGAGAATAGTAGAGGGAGAATAGATGTTCAGAAGCCACTTTCTCATACATGATTTTAAGCTTGTTGATATGTGGATAACTGCCAACCCCGGACATCAACAGAAAGTTTTTGAGCCTTGCAGAATTCTGTGCTCACCAACTTATGAATCAGCTGCTGGGTCAGTGTAGCTAGTTAGCAAAACACAATAATTTTTTTCAACTCATCTGTCTCCAGTTAGCAGCCTCCTCTGTTTTACGGGGAGCAATATGCCCTCAATTAACCTTTTTCATTTTAATGCAGTGGGTCAGAATCTGACCTACTACGAATGGACCTCAGAGAACTTCTCACCCCTGTTGTAATGAGAGAGAACTCCCAGAGCATGGCAGTCACCTAGCTATAGTTGTAGGAAGACAGTTATAAAGAGCTCTTGTGTAGGAGACAGACAGAAACTGTGTTGTACTAATCCTTGAAGTGTTCTGTAGAATCTGTCACAACATCCCTTTTCAAATAAAAAAACACAGGTTTTTCAATTAGAAATAGACATTTTGACACACTTTCGTTTTCCCAGAAACATTCAGAAGGTTTTGTTTTCATTCCAGTGTGGAATAATTAACAGATCTTGCCCCTTTGAAAGTTGCTTTGAAACGGAATTGTTTTATCTCAAGCCTAACAAGAGAATAAGGGTTTTAACACAATGCAGGCTTCACATGCATATCTGTTTTACACCCATACATATAGGTAGCTTATACCAGAAACCCCAAACTGTGGATACTGGGGTTCAGTCTGCTTCCTCTGCTTCTGGGATTGGCTTTCTGTCCACCTGAATTTTTTGTGTCAGGCTTGGTGTGTGCTTCAAAGTTAGGGTGATCAAAGCTGACTTGTTTTGATCTAGTTGCTCCTACGTCTGCAGCTAAATTTGTTTCCTACTGATGTAAGGACCCAGCTACAGTGACACAATAACACCACCTCTCTGAATGATAGAGAGGCACCCTCAGTTTCCTTATATTGATGCAATGTGAGTGCAGGCACTACGTTACCTTTGTTTACACTAACAATTCTCCAGCAACTGTGCCACTGTCTTTTCCCGATTGCCCATCTTGGTGAGCATGCAGACATGCTGGCTCCACACACTCAGAGCTTCAAGAGGCACATCTCCATGGGGAAGACAAGAATCCATGGATCTCCTGAGCCTGTGAGGAGAAGAAACTGAGCTAACACAGCTAAGGAACAGCTGAAGAAGTAGAGAACTTGCACTGCAAAAGGGATGCACAGCAGTACTCTGTAAAGCAGAAGGCACGCCGGAAGGTATGGGAGGTCAACCACAAGCTAAAGCTGACCCTCACACCTACCATTTCGACAATAAAGTGAATGACATATTGGCCTGGGCCCCACCTGTGACTGTGGGCATTTTGCCGACGTAACATGAACACCAACAGGGCGCAGCAAGGGGTGATGTTGGACAGGAGAGAGGTGCAAACCATGTGACAAGACAGGAGCTATTTTAAACTTTGTAGAGCCACTCCAGTCTCTCAGGCAAGTGCAGCTGAGCACAGTGAGGGAGCATGGGTAAGTGTGCATTATTCCTTATACACGTGTTTACTTCTCTGTTGTCTGAAACCTCATTTCCCCCCGTTTGCTCTTTCCCCCATTCAAAACTATGCCCGTGCCATCAGTGCATTTAGAGAACAAGGGCTTTGGTTTTTGCTTTCTCATTTACTTGTAAAATGGTAAAAATAAACTCAGAGCTAATAGTATGGCAGTCTGAATAACACAGTCCACATCAAGTCAGTGTCCTGTGCTTGGACAGAGTTCAAAGAAATAGGTAGATGTGGTAACCTTTTTCCTTTCTTTGGCTTGTGGGCTGAGGTGGGTAAGGGCCCTGTTGAGCTGTTTGCTAATTTGAATGGGGATATCCCTTTTATCTTCTGGAGCAACCCCAATGAAATTTTCATGGAGATACTCCAAACATATCTTCTCCCAAACATATCTAGAAATAGTAACAGAGAAGAAGCCGTGCTAGTCTATACACTATCAAAACAAAAGGCAGTCAAGTAGCACTTCAAAGACTAGCAAAATAGTTTATTAGGTGAGCTTTCGTGGGACAGACCCACTTCTGGTCTGGCTATGGTCTGAAGAAGTGGGTCTGTCCCACGAAAGCTCACCTAATAAACTATTTTGCTAGTCTTTAAAGTGCTACTTGACTGCTTTTTGTTTTTATATCTAGGGATGTTAGTCTAGTTTCTTTCCCTATGATAGGTGACTTTCCTACACCACTCTGCGGTGGTTTCTGCTGCCACCATTGCAGTATATAGGTTAGCAGCCTATGGTCTCAGGTGGCTTTGGGATGCACAGAGCTCCACTGGCCATGTCTCTGTCTAGGAAGCAGGGGACCATACTGGCCAATTCAGGGAGCTGCCTGAGGTAAGTGCCACGCAGAATCCATACCCTGAACCCAATTCCATATTCACCGTCTCTCCCTGCCCACAACCCTGAGACTCCTCTTGGAGCCCAAAACCCTAATCCACAGCCTAACCCTATAGCCCTCACCACCCGCTGAAGCTTGCTGCATGCCTACCTGTACTGCAACACCCTGCCTCAGCCCAAATCCCTCTCCTGCAGTCCAAATCCCTAGTCCCCATCCCCACCACATAGCCTGCTGGAAAGCTTTCCCTGTTGTGCATTCCAGCTCCCTGTTGTAGCCCTGAGGCCCCTCCCCACCAAACACTACATTTCTGGCTCCCTCTGGGATCCTGTATCCCCAGCACAGAGCCCATACCCTTTCCCAGATCCCAACCTTCTGCTTCAATCCAGAGCTCCCTCCCATGTTCCAAATCCTTTGCCCCCGCCCTCCCCCAGTCCACTGACCCCCTACTGGACCCCGAACCCTTCATCCATGACTCCACTGCAGAGCCCACAACTGCAAATGGAGCCCTCACCCTTTGCCCTCTCCTGTATCCTGAACTCCTCATTTCTGTCCTCACCTCCTCCTGCACTCCCAACCCCCTGCCTCAGCCTCGTGAAACGAGCAAGTGAGTGCAGATTGGGGAGAATGAGCAGCACACTATGGATTTGCTCAGGCAATACACTCAGTGCAGATTGTAATGAGCTAAAATGTCCCTCTTGAGCTACTGCAAGTTGGGTAGAAGAACCCCATTCAAGAGATGTTTGAATTAACTAAGGCCCTGGAAATGGCTGTGTAGCAGGAAGAGAGGACTAGGTTGTGGGGAATTATGAGTAGGTCGGGAAAAAGCAGGACACTGTCCTTTGAAAGACCCATAATTATGCTCCATGCATATGAAGGCGTACTATTCCCATAAAAGCACGACATACCTTTAAAGTGGTTGAGTGGTAAAATGCTCTTTTAGAACCTGCTTCAGCCATATAGCTACATGGTTGGCTCTTCTAATAGCTATTGTGTCTGGATGTTTAAATTCAGCAGACTCCTAGTTCACCTCACTCCTTCACCCTGACTGTACCTTTTCCTGCTTCACCTCACAGATATTATGTAGTGTACAACATGCAGCTTTAAAAATGGGGTTATTTGTCTCTAGACCGTAAGCAGCACCAGCAATCCCTCAATTTGCCAAAAGCATATTCAAAAGTCATTCTGCACCTTCTGGGTCAGTAGCTGATTTTTCCTTTGTGTAGGGGTTAATTGCGGAAGAACTTTGTACAAGCCAGTTTAAGGGTTGTGAGGCATGCATTCTCCCCATCCTATCATGTCCAATGAGTCAGGAACAAGCCTGAGGGAAATACTACCAAACAAGATAAGCAGTGGCCTTGTAGCAGAACAATTTGTAGATATAGATAAGAGGAAGGGAACAAACTTGCAACAATCTTGTATGATGAGATGTGGTAAATGCGTAAGGAGGGTTAAAGAACAAGAAGTAGTAGAACCAATAACAGATTAATAACTGACAGCTAAGAAAATACCGTAAATGGTAATGAGTGACCTAACGGAATTGTATAATGAGGCAGAAAAACTGTATATAAGCTGCACAAGAAACCATGGCAAATCAGACTTCACCGATGGGCTCTGGTGGACTTCACCAGCGCCTCGGACCTGCGACCAGAACTCCCACTTGTCTGCAGCTGACTGGGGTCCCCAGCTTGCAGAAGGGACCTAAAAGCTGCTTTCCTGTCATGCTTTTGCTTTTTTAGTTAAGGGTTTATTGCTAGATCAGGTCAGAGCAATAAACTGCTTGTGGTTAACAGCTATCTTGTCCGCGTGTTTTGTACTTGGAGAACCTAGTGTCAAACCTGAGATAACTTTTGATTGCAACACTTTGGTGCTGTCAAGGTGGCCAGTGAATGGCATCATGAGCCAGTAGCACAAGGAAAAGCTAAATCCCCTGGAATCACTGTTGGCATTTTAACACTAGCTGAGGATGAATGTCCTTGCATCCAGCTTTTGGAATAATGTACGCAAAATGTACCTTCCCTGACCAGCCAATAGTTACATCAGTGAATCTTTCTTGTTGACCTATTAATGCTTGCATAACCATGGAAAAGCATGCCTTTCTGTTGATGTACTCAATGGCAAGATAGCAGGGTACCAAAATACACATATGCATGGTATTTTCAGCCTACTGCAGTTTAGTAATGTGTTTTATCTTTATTCCTCTTGTAACCATTTAGGACTTAAAAGCCTTTTACTTGTACTCACTTGAAGTCTATCTCTTTGTAGTTTAAATAAACTCATTTTATTTTTAACCAAACCTATCTAGTGTTGTGGTTAGACTGAATTGTTTTGTAATTTCAATAAAATTAGCAAATTGCTGTTCACTGACTCTTTTTGGGAGCAATAGGTAGCTGAACTGTTCAGGAGAGGACTGGACAGTGCAAAATATGCTTTGGGGAAAATTTTATACTGGGAGTATGCTGGGATCACTGAGGAAGGTGTAAGCTAAGCTGTTGGAAGCCAGAGCATGACTGATGAGTAGCTGGCAGGCTTCAGCTACACACAGATGCTTTGGATGTGCCCTCCATGGTGTTTGGCTGCTTATGAGGGGCCCAGGTTGGGAGCTATAGAAGCAAAAGCATTATGAGGCACCCAAGGTTGCAGCATAGTGGTGACACAGTCCTTAACTAGTCCGGCTTATCATATATGTGAACCAAACTTAGCAATGAAAGCAAGGCCTCGGTTTTCCGGCTTACAAGCTGAGCTCTGGCCACACCAAACCGGACTGTTGAAACCAGTGTGCTAGAGCAGTTTCCTGTAATATTTTAGGGAGATCTTACTGTATTACTATTATACATCATTGTAGGCCATGAATTATATGTAATTTCATGGGTGAGGGTGACAATAGCCTTCTAAGAACTAAAATCATTGAGGGGGTGATTGGGTACATTCTCGCCACCTGTGACCAACAGACAAAAGAAAGGGTTGTTGAATGAACATTTGTTTTGCAAAGAATACACAATTTCCATGAAATCTCCCATTTTGAGAGCACCCACATATCATAATTATTTTAAAAAAATTGATTTTCTTCTAGTACATAAAAGAAATTTGTGATTATTATCTACATATTAATAATTCCTTGAAAAATATCAAATCCTCATTTGAAAAGCATTAAGAGTCGCATTTGCTTATGCTGAGTCCTAGTTTACGCCACAGAAAAGTCCCGTTATCTTCAGTAGCACTACCTGCAGCGTAATTCACTACGCACTACTTGGCAAGAGTAAGACCTTGTCATGGCTTTTTAATTGGTTGAGCATTACAGCCTGATATACCATTGCATGCACGTTCTCTCTTTGTCTTACTAGAAATCTCCATTCCAGAAAGAAGTTGATTATTCCAAGTTCCCTATCTAATGTCCTGGGAGGTGTCTGTTGACTCTTATTATTTGCTTGATCCTGCATGGTGCAGAGTACTATGCCCTGACCCCATAAAAGCATTGAAGCCTGGGCTTGACTTCAGAGGGACTACTCCATGTGCTTATGTGTAAGTACTTTGCTGCATCTGGGCCAGAGTGCTCAGCACATTACAGCATTCACCATATATTTATTCCAAGTTAATTCAACTGACTATCGTGCTAGTCACAAATGAGATTCTTTCATAACTGCAAGTTTTGAAAGATGCTGAGATAGTAGGGGGGAGTTCAGAACACATCCACAAAAATGATTAAATTGCTGAAGGGACTGGATGCTGAGGAAAGATTAAATAGGTACACTTTGGTCAAATATTGTCTCATCCAAAGCAGATCAAAGTCAACATACATCTCTCATTGACTTCTATAAGCTTAGTGCCAGTCCCATGAGAGTAGAAAAGGATGTGATATCTGTCTGCAAGTATTTGAAAATGTGTAACTCCCAGGGAACAAAAACAGTTGTGTGGATTGATTCAGGAGGAGATGTTCTAAAAGAAAGCAATGACATATCATCAAACAATAAAAAAGTTGTGCTAAAAACCAGGAAACACTTTGGGACTGAGCAGTAGTAGTAGTCTCCCAAGTAGTAGTCTTCCAAGAGAAATGGTGAAAGCTGAATGACTTGAATAATTTAAAATTGCACTGGACAAAGCACTTGATAAATTTCTGTAGCCAACAGTTTTCCATCGGCAGCAGTAACGGTCCAGTTGACCTAATGTGTCTTTTCATCTTTAAATTCTATGACTGTGTTATTTTCAGAAATAAGAAACCAGTTTCCAAACCTAGAATTGTAAATTACATACAATAAAAGTGGACTATTCTTGCTCGGGAATGAACACAGTGACTTATTTATTCTGAATATTTCTGACTGGATATGGAAGATGTAAGGTTATTTGTATAATTTCATCGATGCCAATTATATTGCACTGAGGTGTGGAAATGAGTGGGAGAGTTTTGCCATGTTGCTTTAAGCACTGGATTTGCAAATCTTTAATGCATTTTTTTTTTTCAAATTGTTGTTGACTACGGGGAGGTGGTTCTCTTGCGGTGAGAGAGAAACTTTCGAGCTTACACAGAGTTCTTGTTCTTCTTCACAGATCTCTAAAGCTTGTCTTTCTCATATACCAAAGTTGGTCCAGTAAAAGCTATTACTTAACTCACCGTCACCTCAGTATTCAATGTAAATCAGAGCGCCTTGATCATACAGATGTGCAGAGTCAGGCAAGCTATTTTTATTTTAGGAAAGATTAAGGCTTCTTTAAATGGGAAATCATAAATGACTTGCTGAGATTTTCCAGAGACTTCAGAGGCAAAGCTGGGAACAAAACCCAGTTCTCTTGAAGACCTGTCCAGTGTCTTAGCCAAAAGAGCAACTCTCTTCTCTCTTCATCCTAATGTTCGTTCTGGATGCAGAACTACACACACGTTTGTGAATCAAAGGCATTATTTCATTTTTCCATGTTAAAAAATCTTTGGGAAGACACAACATGTATGTAAATATCATGGCCTCAAGAATTACTGTCAATAAAATTAAGCTGCTGATCTTTAAAAGGAGATTTTCTCAGGGTGTAGGGAAAACCTGTCGTCATAGCCACGCTACTCCCTATCTGACAAAAGACATATGAATTGTAAATGGTTAGGGGGAATTAGGACCAGGTTGGTTTTTCTTCCTGATACTTTTCTCTCAGATTAGGAAGCTGTCAAGTGTCATACACATCTGTGTCATTGTATGAATAATAATGGGGAAGAATAACAATTAATGATAGACTTGCCAGTGTGTTTTGGTAACCATTGTCTGCATATAAATAAGGATCAGGGGTCAGGATGGTGAGAGAGGAAGGAAAATGAGATGGTAAATAAACCCCCAACCCTCCAAGGAAAGATGTCTAAGGGCCTGATTCTGTGAACACTCACATTCATTACCATCTTAACAAAGTTAAGCATATTCATTTACTATGATGGACCATTTTGATGGCTAACGTTACTCATGGGCACAAACAATTGCAAGATCAAAATTTAAAACAGAGGAGATAAAATGCAACTGACAAAATAAAAGGAATGCAATAATGCAAAGTTAAACAAAGTGGGGTAAAAAGAAAAATATCAAAGAATCCAAAATCCAATCCTTAAATTCAGTTCAGTGGGCCAAATTAGTGTGCTTACAGAGTCTATTTCTTCTGTTTAAGTGAGAAAATGTGGCATATTGGGTAGAATATCTTTTGCATAACTTTCAGAATTCAGTAAATGTACTAAAGTGTGCTCAACAGAAATCTTTAGAGGTAGTTGTTTGAGTTGACCTGCAAGATTCACAAATATTGCAATGAGCTTTTTTTTTGTTTGTTTTGAAATTTGGCTCCCATTAATGTATATTATCTATGTATTACACTAAATAATCCTTGGTTATATGAAGATATTTGGAAATATCAGGTATTGTTTATTTTTTGCTATAATGATATATGATTTTGACATTTGTTCACATTTTTTTTGTTTCTTGAATATAATTAACATGGTCAGCAAAAATTCAGTGAAAATTCAGATCTCAGCTACCCTGCAACATGACCTAAGTCTGTTGTAAAAGCAAAAGCATCCTCATTATTTTTCTAAGACCTGAGGGAGGTCTTCATCAACAGAGTAAACAATTATACTCCCATGATCATATATTCATAATAAAACATGTCACATGACAGAACAGTCATATGCAATGTTGTTGTGGCTTTGTTGGTCCCAGGATTTTACAGTGATGAGATGCTTGAGATAGCATCTTTTATTGGACCATCTTCTTTTAGTAAGAGAGACAAGCTTTCAAACTGCCATAAGCAGTCTGGCAAACCTCAGCCTTACCGATATTTTGATTCTAGCACTGGAAGGTAGAAGTGAAGGCTTTCAAGAATACAGAATACGTACATAGTCTTCTGTTGCAATATAGGTATTTTAAAACTGTAAGGAAAGTTTTTAATTTTTATCCAGGAAGAGATGATGATATCACTTGTTCCTAAAAGACGTAATGAGGATTGTCTTGTAGTTAAATTGCATGTGTAGGAGTCAAAAAATATGGGTTCTCTTTCTGGTTCTGCTACAGATGTCCTATGTCATCTTGGCAAGTCACTAATATCCAAATGATCAAAAATGGCCTCTCATTTTTTGTTTTGGAAACCTCAGTTTTGGGGTACCTAGCTTGAGATTTCCAGGTGCTACCAAGCAAGATCAGGTTCAGAAAGAGAGAGAGAGAGAAAGAGAGAGAGAGACAAAGTGTGTGTGAGTCTATGCCTGCAAAACTTTAAGAACTATACAGACAAGTGAGACTAAATTTGGGGGACAGGAAGCACTATCTGCATTTACAATTGGGATAATGAAGTGCAAAGACAAAATGACTTGTGAAAAGTCAGGCAGGATGTCTGTGGCAGCGCTGAGAAGTGAACTCAAACCTCCTTGTTCCCATCACAGTGCCTCAAGTAAAACAGAACCCACCATCCACATGACATATGACAAAGAACATACTTTGGTCTGACTGAGCTGTGCTTGGCGTTGGAGCAGCATGAGAGCTGGGACAGAAATGGCTTACACCCCCATGCAAGCGTCTGTCCAGTTGTGAAGGCTGGACAAAGATACCTGTGTATTCATGATGCCAAAGTGTTATTCCAGTAACTGGGAATCACCCAGGCAAACAGTGTAGCTGAAGTTGACATACTTACCGTGATGTTTTCCATGTGATAAAGTTGTTGGCTGATACTCTCCCGTCGATTCTGCCTACTCTCCTTGTCCTGGTGGAGGACTGGAGTTGATGGCAGAGAGCTTGGAAGTAAATTTATCATGTCTAAGCAGGCAAGATAAATCAACCACTGGTGACTGCTGTAGCGTCTTTCCATGTTTAGTGGAGATAAGCTCTGTTGCTCACTGGAATGGAGTTTGGCGTAGACGCTGCTTTGCCAGACTTATTCCAGGTAGTCCTCTTTGGGTGAGTTAAGATGGCTTTAAACTTATGTTGTGCTACTGGAATTATGCAGAAGCAGTCTTAATAGACCAGAGAATTTGGCCAATATTATTCGCAATAGATAAATCTCTGCATGTTCATCAAAGTATTTGAGGTCAAGCATACCCTTCTGCATTATAACATATGAACAGAGAGAAACCATTTCACAATTTTCCTGGCTTAGAAAGCACACCAACCTAGACCCACTTTGTTGGGAAGGGTTAGAAACAGTGACGAAGTGACATAGGATATTATTGTCAACCATATGGAACCCTAAGGTGATCTGATGGGAATGGTTGTGTCAATGCTACAGACATCCGAGCAGCTGCATAGAGGAGGAATCCTTCATCACTTCTCTGGGAAAACCTTCCTCAGCCTGGAAGCAAGGCTGGCATGGTGACATTTCTGTCATTGGTTCCTTTGCCAAATCTTTTTTATGTGCTCCTTTCAACAGGGTTCATGTAGTGTTGGCCCAAAGTGGATGCCTTTATTAGCAGAAAATTCACTTGATGTGGAGTTAGGAGCACATCATCCAGAGTGCCTGATTCCTGCTGCTTCTCCTTTCAATCTATACTGCTTGTTGTTAGCCGACAGAGCCTCATCTTGTAGTGTTCATGTAGAGGTGGTTTTGGGGCTCGGGGAGAGATGGCAATGTGGAGAATAGATGCTGCTCTTCCAGAGTGTGATTTTAAGGGCATTTTCTGCTATTTTTTTCTCCTTTTCTCCTCTCCCTAGTGCAGATTTGGACTTACTGAAGAACTGCAGCACACAGCATACTAAATAAGAATCAAGCACAGCAGATGCCTCAGTTAACTTGCAAGTTAACTATGAACATGGGCCATTTAACTTTATGGCTTGCCTGTCCCAGAAATGCAGATAGGACTTACTCGAGTAACTTACACCAACATGCTGTGGGCCATTTGTTTATCAATTACATTTAAACAGGTTGGTTCCAAACACAGAATTCCCCAATTAGGACGAGAATCAAAAGGTGTACAATTCTTTATGAGTATTAGAACCAGAGGAAGTCAGGTGACAAGAAAGACTTATGATCACGTAGTGAATCCCTTACCTAGCATAGGTGAGGTTTTTTTCCTGCACTTCAATGCTTTATGAACAAGCAAATGATAATCCAAGGATAAAATTCTGCTCTGTGGGGCCATTTAGAAGGGAGATTATTTCCAAAAATAACAAAATGCTTTCCTGGTAATTCAGCACATGTGTATTTTGTTAGTCACAGAAAAGTGAAACAGAATGGTAAAATATCACATGAGATAGATATTAGGATGAGTTTTTTTCAAAATTTAAAATAAGGGAGGAAAGCGGCATTTTTAACAGTGAAAATTCACCTAGATTTTGGTGAGGAAATATTGTAGGTTTTCAGCAGTTATACCAATGAGCCAAATGTCTTTATCTGCCCTGTAAATGCAATAAAACGATATATAAGATTATAGGATTTATAGCTTAGAGAGGAACAAAAAGTATCATTTCTCTCTCTAAATATTTTGTCTTCACCTCCTACATAAGTAAAAAGAAATATATTGATATGTGTATGTATATACCTTTTACTAATGAATCACATTAAAGCATATTATGCTCTGCATTTTGCCATAACGGGGCAATTTATAAATGCTATTCACATTTAATTAGTAGCCATTTCTTCTCCATAAGCATATTTACTTGAATTCCTTGTTCCTACGGCAACCCAGTGAGTACTAAAGCTACAAGAACAGTCTAGACTAACCTAAAAAAAAAAGAACGGAGATTAATGAGCAAGCTTGATATTAAGATTATGCTGCAAGGACCAAGCACTGAGATTGGTGAGAGGAGCGTTACAAAGAAGCCTCAGCTAAGAATCTCTTATTTCAAGGAGCCTATTTATAGCATTACAGATTTGTATTTATTCAAGAGCGTCTATATACACAGAGTGCAAGAGATGACTCATTTTATACCAAGTTCTCTTTAATTGGCTATCAGCTCAGTAGAGAGGTAATTTTTTAAATAATTACAATCCATTTTCAACATAGTTTAAAACATTTATCAGGGGACTATCAAACAATATTCTAAGCATTTGTATTTATGGATGCTTCCCTTACAGATTTCTGTAGTTTTAAAGCGGCCAAAAAATCTAAAATTACTAATTACATCACCACGATTCAGTATGGAAAACACTCTTAAAAATGAAGGCTTATATTTTGTCATTGGAACACTTATCAAAGGTTTCCTCTTGCATTTCCAAAATCGAGAGCAGTTTTTAAAAGGATGACCGGCAATAGATGCCAATTAAATAATATCAGAAATAACTGGGACTTTACCTTGTCTCTTCGGTTTATAAAAGTGAAACCTCCATTAACATTAGATGCTTAATGTTGTTGTAGGTTGCAAAATAAAATAAAAAAGAATAGTCCTACATTATTTGTGACAGAGAATACAACTCAACTAAGCATTCTTTGCTCAATCTCTGGTTAAAATAAGATGATAAATTCTAAATAAGTTATGTACTGTAGGTAAACTATTTTTGCCTGATTTAACTTTACGTGGGGTAATTCTATTAAAAATATTCAATGTATTGGTATTTAAAGTATTCGTATAACAACTAAAACTAATGATACATTTATTTTATACAATTATTCAGAATGCATTGTGGAATTTTGCATGTTAAAACGTGTTTGTATATATCCATATCTATATGCATATGGCTGTTTAAGGAATTTTTTGGTACAGGTCCATTATATCAATATTACAAGGATGCTATAAAGCTCTTTGTCTAAATTATCTAGTTTAGTAAAAGTAAAAATATTTCCATCTGACCTTTCAGCTTTACATTATTAACTCCAGGTTGCAAGCAACAAGTTTAAATATGAAGTCTCTGATGCTGTGTTCTGCTATCTTTGTTTTTACAGTTTCAACGTAAAAATTATTTTGATGCCAATCGTCTGTTTTGGAGCTACAAATGCAACCTGGCAATCAACTTATATTGCTCTTAGAATTTAACTTTTCTTTGCTTTTTAGACTCCCTCCCCACTGCCTTTAGGACATACCAAACTATCTGAATTGCACCATTTCTGAAATAGATACTGGGGAATATAGTAAATGTTTAATATATGATTACACACACATGCGGAACAGCCTTTTGCTAAACGTGTGTTAAGGGGCGATGCGATATTATTTAGCTTTTCAAATTAAAATAAAATAACAGGGATGTATGGTTTAAAAATTACTTTTACACAAATGACGTTAGTCCAATAAACAAATATACCTATTTCAAATCATGTTTCCTTAGGAAAATTAACTCCTCTGCACATATCAAATGATGGGAGATTCCAGAAACATTATTTTGATTTTCTTATACATTATTACCTTCTTTCAAAACATCTGTTTCCTTGCACATATTATCTATCTAACAAATTCATTAAGCTCAAAAACCAAACATGATGCACTTCTTCTTTCTCATATAATCTGTGATCTGAGCCCAGCATTCCTGTATGTAGTTCTGTGCTTGTATGAAGTGCATTTTAATACCAAAGAACACAACAACTTAAATGCCATTCGCCTGGTTTTATGAAAAAGCAATATAGGAGAGTAAATAGGGCAAATACCAACAAGGACGGACACACAAGTTGAGTCAAACAATAAATTCAAATAATATCACTAAATCTAAGAATAGAGCTCTAAATGAAAGAGCCTATCTGCATGTTAGTTATCTGAAAAACAGCTAGCCCACATAAGGACAATCTATTGTCTATACATAATTGTCTTTACAAAATACTAACAAAAATTAATTCTATTCAAATAATTGTCCTGGCAGAGTTAAAGCTACAACATTAAGAAAAACCACTGCATCCTCTTGCCTCTAGTAATCAGCTCACACTTGGAATGGACTTGTTAAATAATTACAGTTAAATTACCTCCTTATCTAACACCACTTTTTTCAGTCTTGTAATTCTAAGGTGTAGTGTAATGAAGAGGAATCAGTAAAGAAACATATGTGAAATAATCGGTTGAAATATCACCCCAAGATGATGATAGATTTGTGTCCTATTTTAATGTAACCCCATAGATAAGTATTAGGTATTGTAATTTACAACTCCTGATGACACTGAACAAAAATCATTAGAATGGCATGTGCTATAACCTTCAGCACAATGTAAATAACAATGCACAGGATACAAGTGATTTGCTTTGTCTCTATTTAAACTTAACGCATGCACATACACATACACTGCCACAGACTGCAGCCTGAAAGTCCTCCAGCCCACATCTCTGCTCTTAAACAGAAGGCACAAAAAAAAATGGAATTCAGATTTGCAGATCTGATAATGAGCCAGTTAATGACATAAATGATACCTCAAGAACCTCACTAAACCATCCAGGTCCTACAATTTAATCTGTAATAAATACTCCTGCATCATTGCGAGATGGCTGCTCATAATGGCAAATGAAATATGCTGGTATGATAGGTACAATAAATCTGGATTTTCCTATGGTTCCCTCAGGCTAGAACAATATGTAACCAGAGTGCGCACTGTCAGGATGAGCAGATCTCAAAGCCATCATAAAATCTAAATGGGGACTAATTAGGAAGCCCTTCCCTTCTAGAGTTACTATTTCTATTGACATTTTCCATGCATGAGCCCCTCCATAACATCATAAGTCACCAAGATAAGAACTCCCTAGATTATAAGGAAAAAGCTTTAATGGAGAAGTTGAACTCAAAGGCGATGCATAAATTTTCCTTTTGATACTACAGGAAGTCTGTGTTCAGTACTTTCTTTACAAACTTTTGTTCCATTCACTGGATATTGCCCAATTTTGAGAATACTTCTGTCTCTTTCCTTTCCCCATATCCTTGAACTATGGGTGTTAAATGCTGTGGGGAATGTTTGATCAATTCATACATTATTCCTTATGGCTAATGCTAGTGGGGGGAGGGGCGTGTCCACATGTGACAGAACCCAAAAGCATTGCAAAATCTGTTAGAATTCTTTGAAGGGGTTAATAAACATGCGGACAAGGGGCACCCAGTGGACATAATATACCTAGATTTCCAGAAAGCCTTTGACACGGTCCCACACCGAAGGCTTTTATGTAAATTAGGTGGTCATGGGATGGGAGGAAAGATCCTTTCATGGATCGGGAATTGGTTAAAAGACAGAAAACAAAGGGTGGGAATAAATGGTAAATTTTCACAATGGAGGAGGGTAACTAGTGGTGTTCCCCAGGGGTCAGTCCTGGGACCGATCCTGTTCAACTTGTTCATCAATGATCTAGAAAATGAGGTAAGCAGTGAGGTGGCAAAGTTTGCAGATGACACCAAGTTGTTCAGGACAGTCAAAACCAAAACAGATTGTGAAGAACTACAAAAAGATCTCAGCAAACTGAGTGATTGGGCAGCAAAATGGCAAATGAAATTTAATGTGGGTAAGTGTCAGGTAATGCATGTTGGAAAAAATAACCCAAATTACACGTACTACATGATGGGGTCAAATTTAGCTACGACAGATCAGGAAAGGGATCTTGGAGTTATAGTGGATAGTTCTCTGAAGACATCCACGCAGTGTGCAGCGGCAGTTAGTAAAGCAAATAGGATGTTAGGAATTATTAAAAAAGGGATAGATAATAAGACAAAAGATATCATACTTCCCCTATATAAAACTATGGTACGCCCACATCTTGAGTACTGCGTGCAGATGTGGTCTCCTCACCTCAAAAAAGATATATTGGCATTAGAAAAGGTTCAGAAAAGGGCGACTAAGATCATTAGGGGCTTGGAACAGGTCCCATATGGGGAGAGGCTAGAGAGACTGGGACTTTTCAGTTTGGAAAAGAGGCGATTGAGGGGCGATATGATAGAGGTATATAAAATCATGAATGGTGTGGAGAAAGTGAATATAGAAAAATTATTTACCTTTTCCCATAATACAAGAACTAGGGAACACCAAATGAAATTGATGGGTAGTAGGTTCAAAACTAATGAAAGGAAATTTTTCTTCACACAGCGCACAGTCAACCTGTGGAACTCCTTGCCCGAGGAGGCTGTGAAGGCCAGGACTCTATTAGGGTTTAAAAAAGAGCTTGATAAATTTTTGCAGGTTAGGTCCATAAATGGCTATTCACCAGGGATAAAGTATGGTGCCCTAGCCTTCAGAACAAGGGCAGGAGATGGATGGCAGGAGATAAATCACTTGATCATTGTCTTCTGTTCTCCTTCTCTGGGGCACCTGGCATTGGCCACCGTCGGCAGATGGGATGCTGGGCTGGATGGACCTTTGGTCTGACCCAGTATGGCCATTCTTATGTTCTTATGTTCTTCAAAACAATGCAGTCTGAAGTCCTGTTAGCCATTGGGAGTAGTAAGGGACATTTGTCACTGGCTTGTTCTTACTCCACTCGAACGTCATTGTCTGCCTCTGAATTCCAAGGAATGAGCATTTCACCCAATAGGGTGGGGAAAAAGCTTAATTATTCTGGCAACAGACACAATGATACAATACTGATATAAACTGAGTCTTCCTGAACTGTGGCACCTGCTATAATAAAGAAACTCAAGTTTAATTTTACTTGCATGAGAGCAATACAAGTTTGGTGGGACTTGAGCAAGAGGAAGCTATTATAGAACTTCAACGGGTGGCAAAAATCAGCTAAACAATAAGCAATAGGTTCTACAGGTAGTTATGTGGCAAATTTCTAGCAGTGTTGTAATGTGTAGTGCAGGGGAGACACCTGGTTCTTAAAATGGCAGATGAAGGGAAATGCTGTACTCCTTGTAATGTGTTTAATAAATTAAAATGGAAATGTACATAAAAAGTGGAGACATACACTGGAAACATAAACACTTTTTTATTAGACTTCAGACAAGCCAAACTTTTCTTTGATTAAACACGGAACTTACGAAATAAAAGCTGGGTAAAATGTCCCTGATCATGTCACTGGATCCTAAATCAACTTCAATCTAATCGTGCTCTTATCCTTTTTAATCCACTTCCTGAGAACACTCATATGAGAAAAATATTTTCACCCATTTTCAAGGAATGGCTTGGGAGGAAGCTTGTATTTGTGTGAGCCCATTTGTTTGTATGAGAACTGGCATTCACACTGGGACTGTGTCTACACTTTCCCCCAACTTTGAAGGGGGAATAGTAGTCAGGGCATAGGAGATTACTAATGGAGTGCTGTGGTGAATACACAGCACTTCATTAGGCTAATTTTCCCCTCTGGCAACTTCGAAGCAGCAAACTGTGAAGTGCTGGCATGTGTGTAGCCATTGGCACTTCGAAGTCCCTTTACTCCTCAAAAGTTTGCTGCTTCAAAGTTTCCGTGGGGGAAAATGAGCTTAATGAAGTGCTGTGTATTCACTGCAGCACTTCATTAGTAATCTGCCATGCCCTGATTACCATGCCCCCTGCGAAGTTGGGGGCAAGCGTAGACACAGCCTGGGTGTTTTCTCAGAGCTGTCTGGATTCTTTCTTGAGGGTTGAAGGTCCCGGAGGCTTACACGTACACAGGCAGCCTCTGTCAACAGAAGTCACCATCGACAGAGAAATCTCTACAGAACCTCTGTCAACAGATTGTGTCTACACATAAGAGTGGCTTGAAAGAGGAAACTGCTCTGTTGACAGACTGCAGCCAGACTACCCCAGACCTCTCTCAACAAAACAGCTGACCAGAAGCTCTGCAAACAGGGCTGCCCAGGGACCCGGAAGTGTTCTCTGAAGTGTCTACACAGGCACTCTGTCAACAAAATACTGTAGACTGAGGCACTATTCCTGATCGGGAACAGGGATAATGCTGCTGACTGAACCGCTGAGTTTTGTCAACAAACTCTTGAGAGAGTGCTTTTACCCTGTACATGCTCTGTGAGTTTTGTCAACAAAAGGCCTGTTCTGTTGACAGGACTCGCTTAAGACATTACCAGAGAAAGTGTTGCAAATGGGTCATTTTTCTCTTCTATCACACAAACATTAAAAGTGTGTGATTGTGAATGAGGAGGAGAATGGGATAATACAGTTTTCAAAATGATGGAAGATTGAAGACCACTAAATTTTAATAAAGGTACTTGGGGTACCTATTCGGTTTCACACCTTCTCCCTTCCTTTCTTCCACAAGAGCTTTACTGTGCTCTAGCTACATAACGGGAGCCCCGATTTGAAAACACCTGGTCTCCTTCTTGACTGAGAGACATCCACCACAGAAAGCAAGACTTATGGGCTGTTTATAGCAGATTTTACATTCCATTTTCTCTTGTCACGTTCAAACAAAGTGTACTTGCCCATTCCTGTGTGCAAAGGTGTGGTCACAAATTTTTTTTTTCCTGTGTTATTTGATTAATTGCCTTAGTACCAAACTTCTAACCAGAGGTTCTAGGGACCCCATTCCACTGCTGTGTTGCCACATACATTGTTCCAGCTCATTAATATGATGAACTGTGATCCAGGCATGTAGCTAGACTACAATAAAGCTCCTTATGAGAAAAAGAAGAGAGATTTGAAACAACATATAATTCTCGAACCCTATGTATATCCTCAGATTTCTTACCTGCCCTCACTCTAAACACATGAAATCCCTAGTCCCTAATCAGGATTTCCTCCTTTTATAAACGTGATGGATACCCAATAAAGAAACAGAAGCAATGCCATGTACCTTAAAAACCGGCGGTTGCACAGCTTTGATGCTGAATTGAAACTATGAAATTCACACAGCAGTATTCTCAGCAAAATCTTCGTGAGTGATCCCTTGACTGCCATGGATCGCAGAACAGCCTTTGACTAAGTGCAAAGAATGAGCAAATCCATGTAGTCCTGGTATCTTTACACTGACAATTCGTGTCTGGAAAGAGGGCTATAGGCACCAAATTTTTTCCTAATAAATAGTTTGACCAGCTATACTGGCAATTCTAACAAAGTTTAAAACAGCAGCAGAAAGAAGAAATTCTGAGAACGTGCTAGATTAGAACCGAGAGAAATGGGCTCATTCTTGGCTTTTTTGCATGCTTTCTTTGTGACCGTAGATAAATCACTTAATTTCCCTGTGGCTCATTTCCCTGCCTACAGAACTAAAACTAGTATTTTCCCTTCAAGCAGGAGCAGGGCTGCCACCCGGGGTGGGGGACAAAGGGGTAGTTTCCCCAGGGCCTGGTGGCCACAGTGGTGGTCGGAGGCCCAGACCCTATACATCACCAATGGAGCCCGACAGGGTGCGGTCAGGGTGGTGTTCAGGAGGCACAGCACAGTCCAGGCAGTGCTGACAACTGGCTGCCTATAGCCCTGCCCCTTCTCCCCTTAGGCCCCACCCCAATAGGGGGGCCCAGAGCCCAGCAATTTCCACACTGCACAGGGCCCAGCAAAGTCTGTTGCCAGCCCTGCACAGGGTGTTGTGAAGTTAAATACGCTGTTGTTTGGCTGAAATATCTGCAAGCAGTTGTGAACTTTTGTCCTTTTGAAAACCTCTGAACTATTTAAGAAACAATTCCTGACCAAAGGCTCTCCCTGAAAATCACTTGGCAATGGAGGTGAAGGCCTCCAATATCTTAGGAACTGACGACACAGACTTCCATTCCCCTGCCAGCCCATCTGTGGACTCACCTCTGCTTTCCTCACACAGCTGCTACAAAATCATCAATGCCCCTTTCGGATGTGGGGTTTTCAAACGTTAGGGAGACAGGTGCTCTCTCCTGATGAAAGTCCATGGGAGATGTGTAATTCACTTTGGTGCTTCAGAAAGGATGTATTTTTAAGTGCGTAATATTTTGTCATCTGTGAAGGGCCAAAATAGGGCTTCAGACTTAAACAAGATCACAGAGATTAGCACAGAGAACTGCGGTGTGGTCATTCCTAGTCATTCCCAGGCTATGCTACTTGCTGTCCCAGGACCTGCCCCTCGGCTTGACAGCTTGAGATGATTATGGAGATTTATCTATTTATTTAATGCCAGCAAGTCCACAAGTAAAGGCTGGATGACCACTTAATCACTTAAGATTCATGTGGGTTGGAGTTAAAAAAATAAGGAAAAATGGAAGATTGTTTCCTTTATAGTTTGAGTACAATTATATTGATAACTTTCCCTGGTCCTCCTCAGAATGCATGTTGGCTACTCTGCCTGCTGCTGATGGCAGAATAGCATCCCCAAAAAGCAGAGGAGGGTGAAGGGACACTGCATTCAAGCACTACAAGACAGATGATATTGAGATAAAGCAGAAGACTTCTTGAGGTTGTCCATTTGACTGAAAGATGGACGGATAAATAAATAAATCAAATGCAAATCACTGATTCCAGCACCCTTTAAAAAAGGAGGATAAATATTACTTGCTCATCTGGAAAATTTTCACTTCTATTGGACCTCTGAGGCTGTTCATGTACAGCTCCTAGCAAATTTTCTGACATCTGCACCATATCTGGGGTTCAGTTGTATCATTTAGACATTGCCTTGTGTTGACTTTTCAAGGGAGACAGATACTAGCGGGGATTGTACCTCAGGGAATTTTTGTGAGGTGAGATACACTTGGAGTAATGATTCCAGACATGGACCTTTGTTACACAGCATCTTTCTTCTTGTTAATACAAGTATGCAAATAACTTCAGAACTATTGCTCTGGTGTCTCTATGGGCGGAATTTGAGCCACAAAACTTAGAAAAAAGAGATTAATATTTATAAACAATTTACAAATAGAGACTATGAGGAAATTATGATTGTGGGTGGGAAAATATATTCATTATTTGAGTTTATTGGGGCTCTTTTGTTTGATTTTTTAAGAGAGAAATTGAATTTGAGATTTGTGTACTCTAAGGAATAATCATCAACAGTGCGGTTTGGCTATATCTGGACTGCAGGCTTCTGTCGATAAAAGTGTCGACAGAAGGTTTGTCGACAAAGTGTGCATCCAGACTGCAGATCTGTCAGCAGAGAGCTACCAGTTGGGAGCATCTTGTTGACATCCCTATACAGCTTGGCTGTGTCTAGATTACAGTGATTTGTTGACAGAAGTTTTTGTCAGAAGATACCTTCTGGCAAAACTACTGTTGACAGATCGTGGCCAAACTGCCAAGCAAATCACAAGAGCAATCCACTCTGTTGACAGAGAGGGGCTGGTCTTCCTGACTCTTCTATCAGCAAAACGGCCAACCAGAAGCACAGCCAACAGGGTTGCCCGGTGTCCTGGAAGCTCTGTCTGTCGACAGAGGGTCCCCCGCCTGGAACGTCCAAACCGGCTTTCTGTCAACTGACCTCACGGGGAGTGGAATATGTCTTTTAACAAAGGAGCTGTATTCTGTCAATTTTCTGTCAATAGAACACCCTGGGAATCTGGATGCTCCCCTGGTTTTGTCAACAAAACTACAGTTTTGTCAAGAAAACCCTCAAGTGTTAACATAGCCCTCATTCCACAAGGCAGAAGAGATGTCTCAACAGAGGAGGGTTTTCCTACATTTGGCCCCACGTGGATGGGCCACATGTTGGAAAAACATCTCCTGACAGAACTGTCTGCAAAAGATACACAAATGCATTGTGCAATTTGCATACCTTTTGCTTACAGTTCTCAGCAATCTAGACACAGCCTTTGAGTATCTGATACTTATTTTAAATTCGAGCTGTATGGGTTATTTGTGAGACTGCACTATAGGATCATAGGAATTGCTGAGTAGGTCAGACCAATTGTCCTCTATCATGTCTTTCATAGAGGTTAGGACCAGATGCTTTAGAAAAAGGTGCAAGAAACCTAACAATAGGCAGGGTAGAGTGATATGCTTTCCACAGTAGTTTCGTCCTATTCCCGAGTACTTTGAGATTGGATTAACCCAAGAAATATGAAATTGTATCTGTTTTCCAATAATCTTTTTGTTATTAACTATATTATAATTCTGGGTATTCCTATTCATATAAACTTCCACTGCCTGAATCTTGCTAAATTCTTGGCATCAATGATTTCTCATGGTAGTTTCTACAGTCAAAATATGTGTATAAAAAAGTATTTCCTTCTGTTAGTTTTGAATTTGACACCTTTTCATTTAATTGAATGTCCTTTTGTTTTTGTGTTATAAGGCAAGGAGAACAGAAAGTGCCAATCTAGCCTCTCTAGACATTTTAATATACACCTTTATCAGCGCTCCACTTATTATCTCCTTTCTCAGGTAAACAATCCCAATCTTTTCAGTCTCTCTTCATATGAGAAAATTTTCATTCCTCTGAGCTCTCTCATCAACCTGCTCACAACTCCCTCTATTTCTGTAATATTGTTTTTGAGCTGGTGTGACCTGCATTGCACACAGTATTACAGTTATGGCTGCCCCATTTGATGGTTATAACAGCATTATTGCTTCTGTATTATTCTCCATTCTGTTTCTTATCCATTCTGGTATAGCTTGTTTGCTTTTTTGACCACAGCTGCACATTGCTCAGGGGTCTTCATGGAGTTGTCCACAGTGTTTTCCAGTCCATTTCTTCTGTCAATACAAGAACTTACCTGGGGAAGGAGGGGGCAAACTACAGCACCTTTGGGTAAGTGGCTCTCTGGAGTGTGTGGGTGCCTGTGTTTGGGGGTTCTGGGCCTGGGTTTGTCTGTTTATTTGGAGTGCTGAGCTGTCTGTTTGTTTGTTTGAAAGGCCATGGGCTCAGGCTGGTCATGTGCTCAGGCTGCATGCCGATTGGCTGAGCTCTAAAGCCCCGCTGGCAAGCGACCAGGGAGCATGCGACCGGGTGCTTGCAAACAGGGTGGTTGCTAACAGGAGGGAGTTTTGAGAGGGGAGTTTAGAGGGGGAGCTTCGAGGAAGCTAAGGGACCCACTGCAGCATGAGGAGTAGGGGAGGTGAGATCGAGGGATGTCAGTGGTGGGCAAGTGGTTTGGGCGCATCTGATACGGCTATGAGGATGGCAGCACCCATGGAGGCTGCTTGCGGCGTGCTGGCTCAGATTGCATGGCTTCCAGGCCCAGTCCTGCGCTCCCTGCATGCACGTGCCACACCAGATCTGTGGGGCTCCAGGGACAGCCATAGCCAGATGAAGAGTTGGTAGCTTTGGCTGGGACCCAGGGTGTAGCTGGGCTGTGAGATCAGCATCTTCCTGGAGGATGTGGGGCTGCAGCAGCGTGTGGCCAGGTGCGGAGAGGCCAGGGGAAGGGGGACCTGGGGGCAACGAGAACTGATAGAGGGCAGTGTGGGGCAGTCGGAAGACATGGGAGTGGATGGGGGAAAAGGGGACAGGGAGGGAAGATCTGGGGGTGATGGTAGCCGATGAGAGGCAGAGGGGTGGGGTGGAGGGTCCTGGGGAGGCGAGGAGGTCGTCACGGGGGCTTTGGGGACATGTGGCACCAGGGAGGTGCAAGAGGTAGTGGGACCGTACCCACATTCTCCATACCCCACTGCCTTGTGGGTTATCCTGGAAAGGAGCAAGGCTAAGGGAGTAAACCCGGACAGAAAATCTGGAGGGGAGTGCTAAGGCGGTTCTGTGCCAACTTCTGGCACTGACCCAGCAACTCCTGCAGCTGAGCTGGTACCAGACGTAGAGGTTATCCTCTCCTTTGGACTATACCAGTAAAGCCGAGAGGGGAACACTGGCATCTGGGCAGCCCAGGGTCCCAAAAATCGCCCAAGCTCATGCCTGGAGAGGTACTCCAGCATTGCTAACAGCGTTGAACCAACACGGGAGGTAACAGATACTGGTTATAAGCTCTTGCTTGATTGGCATAGAGAACGAGCGCCAGGGGTTGCCTCCAACGGTGGGAGTGATCGTCGCATCTCACTGGACAGTCACCGCCTGCCTCAAGCTGGGCAGCCCCCAGCCAATAGGGTACTGTCCCGCCAAAGTTCACCTGCCTCACTGGGTGCGTGAGGCTTAAGGTTCCCAAACCTGACAAGTGACCTGAAATCTGAGCACCAGGCAAACCAATAAGAAAATCAACAAGAAAAGAAAACCATCGAAGTTTTAAGTTTGCTTGCTGGAATGTGCGGACCATGCTGACAGGTCTGACTGAAGATCTTCAGGACATCAGCGACACCTGAAAGACCGCTGTCATCAATGAGGAACTGAAGAGGCTCCAAGTTGACATTGCTGCTCTGCAAGAGACACGTCTCTCAGATCTGAGATCTCTAAAGGAAAAAGACTACACCTTTTTCTGGAAGGGTAAAGCCCAAGAAGAACCCAGGGAGCATGGTGTTGGCTTTGCCATCAGAAACACCCTTCTACAAATGGTGGAATTAGTCAAGGGTGGATCAGAAAGACTCCTTCAGGTCATACTTCAAACTTGCGCTGGTCCTGTCCACCTGATCAGCGCTTACGCCCCAATCCTGTACGCCGCACCGGAAGTAAAAGACAAGTTTTATGACATGCTTAGTGCTGCCATAGCGCAGATACCTGCTCGCAAACAACTGTACATTCTGGGTGACTTCAATGCGAGAGTTGGAGCTGATCGTGACTCGTGGCCTTCCTGCTTAGGCCACTTCGGTGTGGGAAAAATGAATGAAAATGGTCAGTGTCTTCTTGAACTTTGCACGTACCACAATCTGTGCATCACAAACACATTTTTCCAAACCAAGCCACAGCACAGAGTGTCATGGAGACACCCACGCTCAAAACACTGGCATCAACAAGACGTGGTCATCGCTAGACGTGATAACCTCAGAAACGTCCTTCTGACACGCAGCTATCATAGTGCTGACTGCAATACAGATCACTTGTTAGTTTGCTCCAAACTCAAGGTGATTCCCAAGAAGCTGCACCACTCTAAACCAACTGGAAGGCCCCGAATCGATGCCAGAAAGACGGCTAACTCAGAGAGAGCTGAAAAGTTTAGAGTGACCCTCAAGGAGAATCTGCGCAGCAACCTGGGGGTGCTGATGTGACATCCAGATGGCAGCATCTGAGGGATACAATGTACAACACAGCCTTGTCGGTGTTTGGAAGATGAGCTAGAAACACAAATGACTGGTTCGAAGCTAACGCCGATGAGATGATTCCAGCCATCGAAAAAAAGTGAGCTGCGCTCCTGGAGTACAAACGTTCACCTAGCCAGAATACCCTGCAAGCACTCAGAGCAGCCAGAAAAACAGTACAGCAGATGGCCAGGCGCTGTGCCAACAACTACTGGCTCCAGCTATGCAGCAGCATCCAGACCAGTGCTGACTTTGGTAACCTCAGGGGAGTGTACGAGAGCATCAAGAAGGCATTAGGACCCATCCAGAACAAGATGGCACCGCTGAAATCCAAATCTGGTGATGTTATCACTGACAAAGCCAAACAGATGGAGCTCTGGGTCGAGCACTACTCCGAGCTGTCCTCACGCGAGAACATTGTGGTCGACTCAGCCCTCGATGCCGTCGAACTCCTACCAGTAATGGACGAACTGGATCAGGAACCAACTGTGGATGAACTGAAGAAAGCCATTGACAACATTGCAGTAGGAAAGGCCCCGGGCCAGGATGGCATACCACCAGAGGTAATCAAGTGTGCCACAGACACTCTCCTGGAACCCCTACTTGAGCTACTGTACCTGTGCTGGAGAGAGGGAGAGGTTCCACAGGACATGCGCGACGCTAACATCATAACCTTGTATAAGAACAAAGGAGACAGAAGCGACTGCAACAATTACTGTGGAATCTCCCTCCTAAGCATCACTGGTAAACTGTTCACTCACGTCATCCTCAGCAGACTCCAGAAGATGACTGAGAGAGTGTATCCTGAATCACAGTGCGGATTCCGCGCAGAGAGATCTAGCGTCGACATGGTCTTCTCTCTGAGGCAGCTGCAGGAGAAATGCAGGGAGCAGAGGAAGCCACTCTACATAGCCTTCATCGACCTAACCAAGGCCTTCAACTTGGTCAGCAGGGATGGACTGTTCAAACTGCTCCACAAGATAGGTTGTCCGCCACAGTTACTCAAGATGATCCATTCTTTCCACGAAGACATGAGAGGAACCGTCCAATATGATGGCACATTATCGGATGCTTTCAACATCAGGAGCAGCGTCAAACAAGGATGCATCCTTGCTCTGACATTGTTCGGGATCTTCTTCGCACTCCTCCTTAAACATGCCTTTGGATCTTCAACAGAGGGCATCTTTTTGCACACAAGAACTGACGGGAAACTGTTTAAACTTGCAAGGCTGAAAGCTAAATCTAAGGTGCGGGAAGTCCTCATCAGAGACATGCTGTTCTCAGATGACGCTGCTGTCGTGTCACACACAGATCAGCTTCAGAAGCTGCTGGATCGGTTCTCCAAAGCATGCAAGGACTTTGGGCTCTCCGTCAGCCTAAAGAAGACAAATGTACTTGCTCAGGACGTTGCTGATTCTCCATCAATCAGCATTGACAACTATACTTTAGAGGTAGTCCACAAGTTCGTTTACCTTGGGTCCACCATCACTGACACCCTGCCCTTGGAGACTGAGCTAAATAGGAGGATTGGTAAAGCAGCCACAACTCTGTCCAGACTCAGCGAGAGAGTGTGGAATAACAACAAGCTGTACACTCACACCAAAATGCAAGTCTACAGAGCCTGCATCCTCAGCACCCTCCTTTACGGCAGTGAGACTTGGACCCTGTATGCCCGCCAGGAAAAGAGGCTGAACGTCTTCCACTTGCGCAGCCTCAGGCGCATCCTTGGAATATTGTGGAAGGACAGAGTGTCCAACACTACCATCCTTGAGCAAGCTGGAATCCCAACTATGCACACCCTCCTCAGGCAGCAGTGGCTCCGCTGGCTTGGCCACGTCCACAGGATGAATGATGGAAGGATCCCAAAAGACATCCTGTATGGCGAGCTAGCCTCTGGCAAAAGACCTCCTGGACACCCCCATCTGCGCTACAAAGATGTTTGCAAGAGAGACCTCAGGGAAGCAGACATCAAGCCAGACAGCTGGGAGAAGCTGGCAGACGATCGCAGCAGATGGAGGCAGGAACTATACAAGGGCCTTCAGAAGGATGAGCTGAGGATCAGACAGCTAGCAAAGGAGAAGCGAGCCCACAGAAAGCACAACAAGGACCTGCCAGACACCCATTACATATGCAACAGATGCAGCAAGGACTGTCACTCTCGTGTGGGTCTTCACAGTCACAGCCGACGCTGCAAATGAGGATGCCAAACGGAACTATGAAGGGCGCGATCCATAGTCTACATAGACTGAAGGATGCTACTACTACTACTACTACTACAAGAACTCTGTAATGGAGACCAATAGCTCTGTAATGTATAGTGCCAAAATTTCCCTCCAGTGTGCCTTACTTTGCTTTTAACAGTGTGCAGCTTCATCTGCCATCAGGTTGTCCATTCACCAGCTTTGTTAACTGTAAATTATGTCAGACTGTTTTTCTTTAACCTTTACTTCATTGACATGTTCAAAGAATTATAGTAGCTTAGTGAAACACAATTTTCTTTTGCAGACACAGTGCAGATTATACTCTATCATGACGCGATCTTCCAGGTGTTTTATTATTCTAGTTTTGATGATAATTTTAACCAATTTACCAGGAACAAATGTAAAGTTTACTAGTGTGTAATTTTCCTTGTGACTCCTAAAGTCTTATGTAAGTATATGTATAATATTTGCTGCCTTCCCAGTCTCCACAATAGCATTGTTTTTAATAATTGCATGTTTTGAAAGCAGTTCAGCCACTTCGTTACCTCAGTTTTTGGGCCTTGTGACTTACTGTTTTTTTAAGTATCAGTTTATTCTCGTACCTCATCTCCTTACACCTTAATTTGGGGTACGAAAGCAAGCTAAAATAGGACATGATTTTGTAAATGTTCATTTTTGTCCTTTTGTACAGAAATTTGAAATTTTATTGAAATTCCATTGGATTTTGCAAAAATACAGTGGTAAATTTTTGAACTTTTTTGACATATTTCAAAGGTCTTCAAAAGATAGGATTAATTTTTTGTGATATTTTTTCATAGCAAACATTAAGGCTATGTCTACACTACAGCAATCTTTTGAAAGAAGTTCTTCCGGAAGATCTCTTCCGTAAAAACTTCTTTTGAAAGAGCACATCTGCCCACAAAAAAGGATCGAAAGATTGACTCACTCTTTCGATAGAGAGCATCCACATAGCCCCCGCTCTTTTGGAAGAACTGGCCAGGGATTGAAAAATCCAGCACCATTAGGACTTCTCATTCAAAAAAAGGGCCTGTGGTCCATCTACACACACCTTTTTTCCAAAGAAGTTTTCAAAAGGAGGCACTCTTCCTGATTCAGCTGTGGAAGAGGGTTTCTGGAAGAAAAGCTCTATTCTTTCACTTTCGGATAGAAAGAGCACATTTAGTGTGTGGGTGTGCTGCAGGTTGGATTTCCTGGAAGATCTTGCTAGTGTAGATGTGGCCTAGGGTTTTTGTCATTTCAAACTTTCAACAACAATAACAACCACACCAACTAACAAACTAAAGACAAATCACTGTTAGGTATATTGTAGAATTTATGCGGGTTACTAGGGTATGTCATAATCATAAATATTTTTACCCAGACCTAACCTTTTGTCCAACTGGGGCAGTGATAATATATACACAAACAATTTTATCATATAAGCCTATAGATAGGCAAAACTCATTCTAGTATGTGTGGGGTACAAAACAGTTCAAACCAAACAGTTGGCTGCCAGTTTCTATCAAATTCTGTAGTTGTGTTTATTACAAAATTACATTTGATTAATGTTTCAAAAAGTAGAGCAGTATTTGAAATTGAATTGTTATTGGCAATATTAAATATAAAAAATCCTACATGTGTGAAAACTGAACTCTTTTAATACTATTGCCTCCACTTTATTAGACATGCTTGATAACTTAAACAACTCTTCTGAGATATGCCTCACCTCACTTGTGAAAAAGTCACTCACTGTGTAGAACAGACCTGCCAATTGCAGCATAGATATACCCAAAGACAGAACACTCCAAAATATTTAATTCTAAATCACCAAATTTTTTGTAATGAAAAATGTACAAATCTCTTGGTAAACCTTTAAAATACTCCTTGGTTTATATATAAAAATAATTAAGAATATAGCCTGGAAAATATACAGGAGAAACTTTCATTGTATGTAATACAGGATGGCTTAGGTCTTTGATGACATTTATCTTCACTCATGAGAGAAGACCTAATCACAAGTCCCTCCTCCTGAAGAAAAATGTCATAAAAGAGTGATACCGTGATATGTTCTCTGTATATTGTATATTATTCCTTATACTACTAGCTCCATATGCTATCTTAAATTTTCAATATTTTAAATTATTATGATTTAAAATAAACATGTACTGGATAAGTTGAAATAAAAGAAAAAAAAAAGAAGAGGGAAAAATGATTTCTTCGAGAGTTTGGACCGGATTGAAAAGGCTGGAGTTTTCATATATAATTATCGTGATTTTCAAATGCACATTATATTTTTGAAAATTACTGGCTTAAGTAAACAAGCACTTTCTGAAAAGCAGCATTCCTGAAGGATGAGTCTAAATACCCTTTTCTCAACTTTATGTTTACATAGAGTTATACAGGGGAAATAAGCCTTCTGAGTATTATTAGAGGGCAAACTAGAAGCAGCTGAGTTTATGAAAAAATATCACAAAAATGACTGAGAGGATAGAGATCTATATCCTAAGTCAACTTCAGCTCCATTTCATTTTTTTTAAAGGAAAATCATTGGCAGGTGCAATTTACTCTATTTTATACCATTATTTTATTGAAGACAGCATTGTTCCTCAGCTTCCCAGAAAGTAATACAGTGAAACCCTTTCCTGCTGGATTTCTGTTTGCCTGAAAAGAAATTCACTAGATCAGAGAGAAGCAGTTTTCTTCCTGGTTTTTCTGAAAGAGGAGAAAAACACGACAGTTGCCTGCTGTGCTGAATAAAGAACATATCATTATATTTAAATTACATATCACTTTACTCTATAGTAAAATTGTGAATGATCTTTTAACACTTGTGTTTAGGAGACAGAACAGATGTGTTCCGTCTGCTAAAATGCAGCATGTCTGTTAGAATAACCTATGTTGCTAGCATAAGAAAGAGTTTGTTTAATAAAGCAGTGAAACACTGTGGAAGGAAACAGGTACAGGAATGAAAAGGTTTGGTCTGTCAGAAGTGTTTAGTACAGCAAGGTTACACTATTTCCCTGAGTGACATATTTTGTATTCAAAAAGAGTTTGCATGGAGTTCAGTAGAGAGAAAATCACATTTCTAAAAACACTAACTTAAGGAGATGGCCTGATTCAATAACAAAATGTTGTACATTTTTGTACTGAGAAATTTGCAAGGAAGCATAAACTACCAACAATTTATATTTCCCAGTATTGATGACGATCCATAACCTTCAACAGAATGGAAGCATGCATAGTTTTATTATTGAATCAAACTTGGAATTTTTAAATATCAAGCACAGGGAGAAAATAATACCCATCCTTTATGATGCTGTCTTTAATTAGTCTGTTGTTTTTATAGTTCCTCTGTTTTTATACATGAACTTATAGATAGCCAATTAGTTTAATTAATGTAAAACATGGTATAGTAGAACATATCTGTTCAGTCTTCCAATATATTCAGCCAGTAGTTTTTGATATAGAAGATGTGAACACCATGAACAATTTAGATGCAAAGACATATAATTGTATTATACCAATAACTGATAATATGTTTTATAAAAACATTTTCTCTTACAAGGCAATACAACTTTAGGGAACAGCATTGCAAATATTCCATTGACTTTTATGGATCTAGGCCTAGATGGATTCAAAGATATGTATTTTATGTAGTAATTTTCATATAAACTGCGTCAAACACATTACAAAGGTTACCATGGAACTTGGGTTAACATGGAACTTGGGTTGCAACAATACATAACAGAAGAGGGAAGAAAAAAAGGGATTCATATGTAACCAAAAGAGGCATGTTTTCATTTTATTTTTATTGCTGAAAAATTATACGAATCACAGTTAAGATTTTAAAATTAAAGGTGGTTAAATATTGTGATGTTGGACAAGTACAATAATGGAGAATAAACATGAAGTAGGGATGTTGACTTTCCATCAGAGGTCCTCTTGGAACAGGTAAACAAATGGCAGCTTTCAGGCAGTCATGGAAATCTGTATTATAGCCATTACACAGTGAGCCATATTCCTTTCTGAGTTACATCAGTGTAAACCTGGAGTAACTAAACTGAAGACCACAGAGTTACTACCAGTTTACACTAGCCCAAGTGGAAGCTGAATGGGCCTATTATTCTCCACTCAGAGGCACTTCACATAACTGGAAGAGACAGAAGTGACCCTGTGGCCTGAATGGTGAGTGAGGCCCAAGGCAGCACACTGACAGCAGTGCCCAGCCAGTGGGCAGTGGATGCTATAGTCAATTAGAGGATGGTACCCTGAAGGCACAGGGCCCAGCACAACCGCCTTGCTTGCCTTGCATCAAGACCCATTCTGGGAAGGGCTGCAAAGAATAGCAGTTGGTATTGAAGTAATGTAGCAATGCAAACCGTGCTATTCATGACAATACATTTATATAAGTTACCTAGGCCTGGCTGACAAAACTCCTCCTGGCTCACCTGTATCTTTTATAGGCTCAGACCTTATGAGCCTGATCCTATAGTTTGCTTTCAGTTAATGTGAAAACCTGCCATACCTGCTAAGCTCAGGTCTTTCATTTGTAGAGAATATTACTTTTTAACGGTGACTTGAAATTTTAATTTCACTGTATTTTTCTGGTGTTTTGCTGAATCCAGTGAACTGTGTGCCCAGCAACAACAGCAAAATATTTTAAAAAGCCTGAATAGAATACACTGAAACAAGTAAAAGCAGTAATAGCTGAAAAGTAGTGCACTTCTGCATCAATCTTTTACGTTTTCATTTAAGCATTTTGTGTCTGAAGAAGGTATGATAAACAATTTTGTGATTGTGGCCCAGCAGCTAACTGCATATATCGTTGATCTGAGGCAGTGAGTATAAGTATCTGATCCTATGAAGCCTCCTAATAGGTACATGTTGATAGTTGCAAGCTGTGCAAATGTACTCTCTGCATAGCATTTAAAACTGCATACATTCCAAAATCCTTGAAGTTTGGCCATGTGCTTTTTATCCTCTAAATTGTCTTCCGTGTACAATAGAGACAGACACAAAATTTCTTGCACTTGCTGTATGTGCCTTGCAGCCAGAAGTGGTATCTATTTACCTTGCTGTCTAATCTATATATTTTAATTATTTGTAGGATACCAATCATCTTGGTTTCTATTCATATTTTGCTCTTTGTCTGAAGCATATACCTGAATCTCAATGTGTTCATTGAGTCAGATTTGGGCCTAGACTAAATCAATGCAATTTCCGTCAAAGAGCTAACTCAATAATACAAAATACTTTACCTTTAATTTCAATTTCAAATCCTGTAAACAGGTTAGACATATAAGGCTGCAATAATACGTATTTCAGATTTATATAGCACCTTTCGTGTAAGCTCAAGTATCAGAGGGTAGCTGTGTTAATCTGGATCTGCAAAAGCAACGAGGGGTCCTGTGGCACCTTATAGACTAACAGAAATGTCTGAGCATAAGCTCAGGTCCTGCATCTGACGAAGTGGGTCTTTGCCCATGAAAGCTTATGCTCATACATTTCCGTTAGTCCATAAGGTGCCACAGGTCCCCTCGTTGCTTTTTCTTATGAGGATTTCATTGGAAGCATCAATAAAGGCATTCAGACCCCTTTAAGTATTAGACTAATTTTTCTGATGTGTAACCTGAGGTACTGGGAGATCTGGTAATTTGTGTAATTATGCAGCTAGTCAGTGGAAGGGCAAGATTAGAATCCAGGATTCCAAATCTCAGCCCTCCCACTCTGTCTACTAGACCTTTAACTAGCCAGTGTATGATGATGAAACAGAGTCTTGTATAATTTTTGGTTAAGTAGCAGAAGCGGGGTAAGGGAATACCGATTTCTGGAAAGACTTTAAAATTTATTGATGAGGTACGATATTTCACATTCATGCATTCAGCGTAATATCTTGCATGTTAGCAAGACTACTCAGTCTTTTACTGTAAATGTTTCAGTCATCTAGTCTCAGTAACCAAAGAAAGATGAGTGGTTTTGTTCACCAGCCTGAAGCATCAATGAACCAAGCAAAATAAAGTCCCTCCCTCTTTTCCTTTTATTTGTATTGCTTTTGAGGGCAGCATTAGGCATTTGCTACCATGGCGCTGGGGGGGGAGGGGTGATGCTCATTTGGATGAAAGAAAACCCAGGATTTGTGTCAGTATTATTCACTATGGGAAGGCTGCAGAAGGCTCCCAGTGCAGCCAAATAGCTGTGATTCCACTGAACAAGTGGATGGGCATAAATCTTGCTTGCTGCTGAGATGGGATCTATGTCAAATCCAGATAGTCCAATATCTAGGGAGGATTTGGTGTGCATTGGGAGATTTTTTGAACAGATATTCATTCACTGCAAGAATCAACACAAGTAGAGCCTGAAGCAAACACGGAGCCATAGCGAACGTGGCCAAATCCAAATTCACTTTTGGACTGGAACGACGATACATGGTAAATGTTTCCATTAGTTGCTTAGCTAGAGAAACGTTCCGCAGATGAAACAAAGAAGTGTATTTTTCAGGTAGCCAACAGTATTGGGGTAAATATCCCCAGTACATTTAAGCCCTCACAAAAAAAACCTGTTTTCTTCCTTGCTAGCACTCCTTGCATCCAGAGTAGCATCCTCCTGAGTAGCCTTGCCAACACCCCCGTGCCTGCCCACATGGAGCTGGAGTCACCACCTTCCTCCCCTGAGCATATAGGAGTGCCCCAAGGGTTTCCTAGGAGGGCTCAGAATAGAGTTGGAAGTGCAGGCAGCAAATCTGCATTGCCCCAGTGAGGTCGTCAGCTGTTGAAGAGGTTGTTGAGCTGCTTGTCTTCTCCCAGCAAAGGTGATTTGGATGAGTGTGAGGTGGAAAGGGGAGTAATACTGGGGGGGGGGTGTTATTTTTTTAATTAGAAAATGGAGGGAAGTAATCCAGCAGTCCTCACTCACTCCACAGTTCAGTCAGAACAGAGGGAGGACAAAGACTTCTGGATCGATTCTCTACCTCTATGGGCCAGATTGTCCTCTCCCCTGGGTCTGGACAAATCTGCTAGGTAAGAACAGAGAGCACAGGAAACTTTTTCGCATTTACTGTTGAAGGCTTTTCAAGCAATTGTGTCCTCAGGTGGCTTAAGGGCTGCATAATAGGAAGAGTCTTCAGCCTCCCGGCCCAAATGCTAGGAATCTGTGAGGCCTCTCTGCTTCTCCGGCAGCATGTTGGTGGAGTTCCATAGTGGCTGAATAGAACCGGCTTTAGCTGGATCAGTGGGAGTTACTGCTCCTTGAAGAAGCAGTAACTCCTTATTAGATTTTTGCTTTCAAATTCAGTTGGGTGAAATTATGGGCACCATCTGGTTCCCTAATTCTGCTCCAGGATTCACTGTTGTCTGACCCATGAGTGCTGGAACTTCAGTTTTATCCCAGATTGGAGTGTTGGGAGTTGGGGGAGGGTGTTTCATGGTACCACAGAACAAACATTTACCCCTCCACACAGTCACTGGCTACTATAGAGGCTCTCAGACTTTCCTGACTTTTATGCATCTTTCAGAAGAATGACTTGTCTTGCTCTCAAGTTTTACCTCACTTAAGAACTACTTGCTCACAAAATCAGACATATAAGTAGAAAGGGTCACAGCACACTATTACTTACAAATTGCTTGCTTTCCCATTTTTACCATAGTTACTTGCATATCAGAAGGTAGAATATAGAGCTGTATAGACAAGTAGTTGTATGAAATTTTAGTTTGTACTGACTTTGCTGGTGCTTTGTATATAGCCTGGTGTGAAACTAGGCAAATCTCTAGATGATTTGATGTACTACCTGGAAGACTTCGAAGTACTCCCAGGGGTATGCATCCTCCTGATTGAGAACCACTGGTTGAGTAGATCTGAGCCCCTCCACTCATATAAGAATTGCCATAGCAGACAGGACCAATAGTCCTATATCCTCTCCAATGGTCTGCTCACGAGACTCTCCAGGTGCTTGGATCCATGTAGTTGATAATGCCTGTGTGACCTGTACTATTTTTTCCCAATCCCAGTTGCTAAGTGGTTGATTTATGATGTATCCTCAAATGAAATGTCCATATATATTACAATACTGTATTTTACTTCTTGCCTTTGTTTCAGATAAAAATATATATTAGAAACAATTACAATGTAATTAATATATAGAGAAAGTAAGGTGGAGAAGAAGTGCTAGGAAACTTTAGGTTGAATCAAAGTTTTCAGTTTGACAGGGCATTCTTTTATATGTGGTAACTGTAGACAGATTATACAGAAAACGTAAGAACAAAAACTGGAGAAACCACAGTGAATCTAAAATAATATTGAAAAATGAGTACTATTTTTTACATATGCAGTCTTTTTAGATCAGCTTTTGGTATGAACAGACTTTATCAAGGAAAGAACTGTACACTCTTTCTTGCTACTTTAATCTGCATTTGTAAATGTTTCATCATTTTCTTTAAAGGAGACAATTCCCTTATTCTAAAAGAACCTTACTGAGACGCAGCTAAGGAAGAATGATTTATTAACAGGTATAAATCAAAATGACTGTTTAGCAGCACTTATTAGCTTGAAATGAGTCCTTCTGGAAACACAACAGCATTTAAACATGACATATCTATCTACACTGTCATGTGGCATGGCATATCTCATTTAGTTAGCGTGCCCGATTGTATGTGCCCTTTACACATTTAGAAACTCAGAATAAAGAATCTTATGCCATATTAAAGATAATCCCACATCAACTGCAACAAATCTATAGCCCAGCAAATGCAATTCAGTATCATGAAATTAGCTTTCAAAAATCTAAACACACATGCCCATCTCAGTCTCCGAAGACTGGCTTGTTTCACATGCCATTCTGGGTACCTCAGTATTGCCAAGTCATATGTTTTTACCATGAGTATCACTACATTTGATGTTTGTCTGGAAGTACCAGTGCCAGGAGTCATGAACCTAATTTACTTAATTTAATTTAATTTAATTTAATGCGGCAATATGGCCAAGTCAACCCCAGGCTGGAACCAAGTCTGAGGGAAACGGGAAAAAACACACACACCAAAAATCTACTGTGAAATTTTAAAGCCTATAGGCCCTATTCTACCTGGGGATGAGACAGTCCCATTGATTTCCCAGGAGGTGTATCCTGTAGTGTGAGAACAGAGCCCCACAAGGAAACTACGGCTACGTCTACACGTGCACCCAACTTCGAAATAGCTTATTTCGATGTTGCGACATCGAAATAGGCTATTTCGATGAATAACGTCTACACGTCCTCCAGGGCTGGCAACGTCGATGTTCAACTTCGACGTTGCTCAGCCCAACATCGAAATAGGCACAGCGAGGGAACGTCTACACGCCAAAGTAGCACACATCGAAATAAGGGAGCCAGGCACAGCTGCAGACAGGGTCACGGGGCGGACTCAACAGCAAGTCGCTCCCTTAAAGGGCCCCTCCCAGACACACTTTCATTAAACAGTGCAAGATACACAGAGCCAACAACTAGTTGCAGACCCTGTATATGCAGCACGGACCCCCAGCTGCAGCAGCAGCAGCCAGAAGCCCTGGGCTAAGGGCTGCTGCCCACGGTGACCACAGAGCCCCGCAAGGGCTGGAGAGAGAGTATCTCTCAACCCCCCAGCTGATGGCCGCCATGGAGGACCCCGCTATTTCGATGTTGCGGGACGCGGATCGTCTACACGTCCCTACTTCGATGTTGAACGTCGAAGTAGGGCGCTATTCCCATCCCCTCATGGGGTTAGCGACTTCGACGTCTCGCCGCCTAACGTCGAAGTTAACTTCGAAATAGCGCCCAACACGTGTAGACGTGACGGGCGCTATTTCGAAGTTACTGCCGCTACTTCGAAGTAGCGTGCACGTGTAGACGCAGCCTACAAGTGTAATCATACTTGTTTTCATGGGGGATAAATTCTACTGCCAGAAGTCCTTGTCAAAGTAGGCCCTGCTTTCCTCAGACTGTGCTGTGACACAGCGAGCAATTGCAACACTGTTGATCACAGAAGTAATGTTGCCTCAAAACAATAAAAAAATCATGAGTCAGGTCCTCATAATCATGAAATTGGCTTAAAATCATGGTATTTACAAAAACACTGTTTTTTTGTGTTTGCCTTCTGAGTTCTCTACCTATAGGGTTCATGTTTTCCTACAATATTCTGCAACTCTGTGAACTGGAAACGTTAATTACAAAACCTGAGATGCTGATATATTTTCAGTGCGTCTGACTGAAAAATGGCACACTTTTTTTTTGAAAAACATCCTGCTACAAGTTTTATGGCATTCTCTTCTAAGATGTTCAAGGGATATGGGCTAGAATTTAAAAATCAGCATATTAAATCATTAAATTACATTATTTTAATGTCCTTTTCAGAAAAGACCTTTGAAGACCATAGTCCATTAAAGTGCATAGACTTGAATGATGTCCATCTATAACCCATAGTTTAACCATGATGCTAAAATATTTTTAATAGTTAGTACCTGCATTCACATACAACTCAGAAGCTTCTGCAGTGTCGGTTGCACATGGGTCAATGCATTATGTTTACCAGTCTGCCATTGACTCCGTAAGGTACAATAAAACACACTTATTTGCTAGCAGTAAAAATACACGCAGAATACATTAAATTTGGTACTACGCTTACTCCTGTTAATGGCAATAGCAATCGATTTCACTGGGAACAGGGAATCAGGCCCAAGTCCCTAAAGAATGTCCAGGCATAGGATAGTTGGAGCAGAAGTGGCAGAAGTTGTTTGGATATTTAAATTGTGCATATTCTCATCAGGGCAGCTCCTCAGATGGTGTGAATTTTCCTATATTGACAAATGGAGGAATGACAGCTGATTGTCTGCCCATTATTAATAGGCCATGAATTTAATTTCTCCCATGGTTACTCTGGCTTCTGCCAGCACATCCTACAGACCAGGGCCCTAGGAAGAAGGTTCAGTTGGAGGGGATTTGCAGCACTGTCCTCCACACTGAGGACCAACAGTGGGTGGCCCAGGCTGTTGTGGGGAAAATAGCCAGACTAACTAAGGAATGCAGTGCCTGATCCTGTCCCCTAGGTAGCCTTGAGCAGTACGGGTCGAACGCAGCTGCTGCTGCAAATTAAGTCTGCTCTTCCCGAGCTTAAATGCTGAGAAAGCAGCAGTACTGTCACCATCTGTGTTCCCTCAGAGGTAAATACCCCTTGGATTTGCACAGGACAGATTTTGTTGGAGGGGGGCGGAGATCTCATGAGACAAATCCCATGATTCTGTCCACTCCTAGCTTGACAGATGCCAGTGGTGGTGCAGGGGCTTAGCCTATGCTTTCAAGGACTTCTTTGGGTCTCATTTTTTATATGCCGGCCCATTAGGAGAAGATGTAATCTTTGTGCACTGTCTTGGTCCTGTGGCTCGTTAAGGGGCCAGAAAGAGCTGGGCCTGAACCTGGGCTTTGATTTCCCCTTTCAGGAAACGGGAGTGAAATATTACCCATGATTAGTGGCTCACCTCCCATTTTGCTAAATACTCTGGGTCAGGGGTCTGCAGCCTGCAGCTCTGGAGCCCCATGTGGCTCTTTAAGGGCTTCTTTGTGGCTCCCGACGTTATAATTACAAAGTAAAAATACCAACCAACCAAAAAAAAAAACCTCCTGATTATTTTCAATAAATGGTGAACATCTAAAAGCCCAACAGTGAACAGCTTATGCCTAAATAGCAAACGATATGTGATCTTGAAACATTGGATAACTCTCCCTTTAATATGTGCAGTGCATTGTGGATATGACACAGTAAACTCTTTCATATCCAGCATCCCCGGGACCAGGAGGTTGATGGATATTCAAATATTCTGGACAGGAGAGAGGTAAATCTAACAATGTATAACACTAAAAAAAACAAGATTAGACATTAGACAAGATTAGACAAACAAAAATGTATGCAGAGTATTTTATTTACCAACAACAGTAGTACTGTACACTCTAAGCTTATAGGCTATATCTACACTAGTCAATAATTTTGAAATAAATATCCCTCTTTCAAAAAATAGCTTGGAGTGTCTACACCAATAATTTGTTCTTTCAAAAGAAAATTGGGGGAATGTGAAAACAAAAAGCAGTCAAGTAGCACTTTGAAGACCAGCAAAATAGTTTATTAGGTGAGCTTTCGTGGGACAGACCCACTTCTTCAGACCATAGCCAGACCAGAACAGACTCAATATTTAAGACACAGAGAACCAAAAACAGTAAGCAAGGAGGACAAATCAGAAAAAGATAATCAAGGTGAGCAAATCAGAGAGTGGAGTGGTGGGGGGGGAAGATCAAGAATTAGATTGAGTCAAGTATGCAGACGAGCCCCTATAGTGACTCAGAAAGTTCCCATCACGATTTAAACCATATGTTAATGTTCCGAATTTGAATATAAATGTCAGTTCGTCCACTTCTCTTTCTAAAAAGGAGCGATAATTTCTCTTCAGTAACACACATACCTTTAGGTCATTAATAGAATGCCCCATTCCATTAAAATGTTGACTAACTGGTTTGTGGATCTGGAGTGTTTTGATGTCTGTTTTGTGCCCGTTGACCCTTTGTCTAAGGGAGTTAGAAGTCTGTCCAATATACAAAGCATCTGGGCATTGTTGGCACATGATGGCATATATGATGTTAGTAGAGGAGCATGAGAAAGTGCCCGTGATTCTGTGAGTAACCTGGTTAGGTTCAGTGATGGTATTTCCAGAGAAGATATGTGGACAAAGCTGGCAGAGGGCTTTGTTGCAGGGAAAGGTTCCAGGGCTGGTGTTCCTGGGGTATAGACTGTGGCTGTTAGTGAGGATCCTCATGAGGTTGGGAGGTTGTCTGTAGGAGAGAACAGGCATGTCACCCAGGGCCTTCTGGAGTGTAGCATCCTGATTAAGAACAGGTTGTAGGTCTTTAATAATTCGTTGCAGTGGTCTGAGTTGGGGGCTGTGGAGGAATGTGGTGCAGCTTTCAAAAACATTCCTTCAATCCCATATTAGGACGAGCGCATCCTTTTGAAATACCCTTTTGAAAGAGAACCTGTATAGATACTCCACAGTCTGCTCTTTCAAAAGAGGAGTCCTCCAGGGACTTTCGAAAGAGGAGCACCAGCCATGGAGGACTGTGGAGACGACGTGCACATCTATGGAGTGCACGTCCAGCCATGTTTAAAGCCCCAGGGTCTCAGAAAGCCCTGGGCAGGAATCTAAGAGCCTGCTTGCATCTGCTGAAACATGAGCTCCTGCAGCATGCCTCACAGCCACGCCAACAGGAGTGACCACAAGCCATGGCCAGCAGCCAGCCTCTGCAGCAGCCCCCAGAGCCTCCGCTCCAAGCCGTTGCAGGGCACCGAGGATCTGGGAACATTCCTGAAAAAAGGGCACCCTCCTGGACTGAGCCTGAGGTGAGGGACCTGCTCGGGCTGTGGAAAGATCAGGAGGTCCTGAAGCAGACTGGGGAGAAGAGGCAAAATGTGGCTGCATTCACCTGGTTTTCAAAGAGCTGGCAATTCAAGGGCACCCTGCACGCACCACCAACCAGGTGTGCAGCAAAGTTAAAGAGCTGTGGCAGGGTTATGCCCAGGTGAGGGACTCTGCCAGCCACTCAGGGGCAGGTCCCACAACCTGCCCTACTACAGGGAGCTCCACTGCCTCCTAGGGCACAGGGTAAGCTTCTCCCCACCATCCCTCCTGGACACCATGGCAGAGGAGCTGCACCCTGTGGCTGAGGAGGGGCCCAGGCTGGCAAGCCATGTGACAGAACCAGCCATCACTGAGGTCTCCAGCAATTGGGGAGAGACCTCGTATTAGACATTCCATCCAGCTCGTTGAGCCAGGCTATTGCCAGCTGAGCCTTGGGGGACCTTGGGGAGGGACCCTCAGGTAAATACATGGCAGAGCACACATCCCAGCTTTTGGGTGGCAGGAGCACCATAGCTGCCAGCAGGCCACCCACATGCTCAGTGTTCACAGGCCCGGCACAGCACAGGTGGCCGTGGCTAACATTATGTCAAAATGGCTGCTGGACACATCCACTCACGGACAGCATCCTAAGCCACACACAGAGGGAGGTGTGGGATAGGCTGGTCTAGATGACAAACTGGGAATGGCTCACATGGCTGGGGACACCCCTGGGGCACCCACAGTACACGAAAGCCGCTTGCTGCTGGCGGGGGGGCTGCTGTCTGTCATGGGGTGGGGGACACAGCCATCATGCCGTTACAAGGAACTGGCTGTGTCTTCCTATCCATCTTTGCAGCCACGCTGGGAGAGCCACCCCCGCCCCCCCATGCTGCTGGCGAGTCGGAGGAGGAGGGGAAACATTCACCACCACCAGAAGCAGCATGAGAAGGCTGAAGGAGGTGTTTGTGACGGTGGTTTGATGTGAACGATGGGACCCATTGCCTGGTAGAGTTTGCTGAGCAGCGCCTTTGAATGGACCATGGCCACTCTGTGTGGCAGAGGGAGGTGTGGAATGACTTGTTGGTCCACCTCAGGAATGACATGGTGGTCCTGAGGGTGCACACAGGGCTCCTGACACACCTGTTCCTCTCCGCCCCGCCACACACTCTTCTGAGCAGGCCCCCTCCTCTGCCCTCCTCTCTCCACTGAGCTTGCCTCTGCCAGACCCTGCCCCCAGCCCTACCTCTCTATGCTGCCTGCCCTTCCCAGCCCACCAGGCACCCTGCACCAGAGGTGGGCGAGGTGCCGGGGCTGATGGGGCTCACAACCATCCACCTCCACCCCAGAGTAGGGCCTCCCTCCACTCCTGGTTAAGGTCCCTCCCTTTCCCCTCCATAATAGTTCCCCCCTCCCTTCTGGGTTAAGGTACCTCTTTCACATAATAGTTCCGCTCTCTCCCCTCCCAGCTAAGGTCTGAACCTCCACCCTGTCCCAGTTGTGGTCCTTCCCTCCCCACTGACAGTTAATTCCCTTCCTTCATGTTAAGGTGCGCCCCCCTCCAATCTCAGTTCAGCCCCTCCCACCTCCCGGCGCCCTCCTCTCTCCCCCTCCACACATGCCTCCTGCTGCCAAGGGTCCCCTTTGCTTTGAATCCACCTCACCTCTCCCAGTGCTGGGTATGTGACCTGAGCATGCCTTACCTCTATGATGACATACCTGATGGTGGCCTGGCCCATACCAAACTGGTTGCCCATGGACTGGTAGCTGTCTGGGGTGGCCAGCTTCCAAATGGCAATTGCCACCCATTTTTCAAGGGGTCGGGCAGGCCTCATGTGGGTGTTTTAGTGCCTCAAGGTGGGGGCGAGCCATTGACAGAGCTCCTGGAAGGTTCTGCTTGCTCATTTGGAAATTCCGTAGCCATTGGGCATTATCCCAATCCCCTAGCACCAGCTGTGCCCATCAGTCACAGCTGCTGAGGTGGCTCCAGAGGTGTTGTGGGGCTCTGGGTGGGTGCTGGCATGATCCCTGGTTGAGAAGCTCTAGGGCCGCAGTGGGGGGGTTGCCCACATGAAGAGTTGGAGGGTGGCAGTGAGCAACGTGGTGAGGTGGCTGACCAAGGTGTGGAGGATGGCGGCTCGACAAGAAGGAGCGACTGCTGGGGGTGGTGGTCCATTAGTACAGGCTTGAATGAACCATCGTGTCTCTGATGGCAGCTCTGTGGGCCTGAGTGAGGGCAGGGCAGCAGTACTATAAGGGAACAGCTGGCTGTGGGCCTGGGCAATGCTCGTCAGCCATGTGACCCCCGTCTGCAGCATTCCCTGCTCTGCTCTTTCGAAAGAGCGGCTGCGAGTGCATGGATGCTCACTTTTGAAAAGGCGGAGCAGCCTTTCGAAAGAGCAAATCGCAGGCACCACCTGCTTTTTGTATGTAGACTAGCTCTTTTGAAAGACAATCGTTCAAAGTGTATCATTCTGGAAGTGTATCATCTGGAAGCTTATTTTTTGAAAGAGTAATCTAGTGTAGACATAGCCATACTGTATGTGCTGTGTTTACTTTCAGTATAGTGTACTTATGGAAAATTTACTTCTGGTTTAAATGCTGGTTATCTGAGAGTTCCATATAATAGAATGCCAGATATAAAAGAGTTTACTGTATTGTACCTGTGTTGTGATCCTGTTGCTAATAAAGTCTTAATTTTGAAAAGGACAAGGAAGCTCACGGCTTTCCTGCTGTGAAGGACTAAATGCCTTTTAAAAAAGAAAACTGAACTGAACATGAAGTAAAATAGGCCTAATTAAAGTAGGTTCAGGAGTGAAAGTCAGGAAGACAGTGGTACAGAAACACATGTAAAGTGTGAGGAAACAGAATATGTGAAAAGTTTGTGAGCATCCTGGAGTAAACATGTATCACATTAAAATCATTGAGTGTGTGCTGTTCTTAAAATGAGTATGGTCTGACTTTATTAAGGACCGTCTCGTAGTCACATGCATGATATCTCTTGAATTATTCTATTTTTTACCAAATACAAAAAAAAATGCTCTTCTTGCTATTTTGGTTGCCAACTCCTGCTCTGGGTAAACACTGAGGAACAACCCTAAAATTAACTGGCTTCACTTTTTTATTGCATTCGGCCGACAATTCAGAAGCAAACATTAAAGCATGATCTAATGAAATTCAGAGGTAACATTATACCATCAAAATACCTAATGTTTCCCACCCTCTGGACCACTAGCCCTTTACAGCATAGTGATTGAGGCACTGTGGCAGTTTCCAAATGGTACTTATTCACGCACCTGTATTATTCCATAGCTATGCTCAAATTATGAAAACGGACAAGTGAAAGTGTGAAAACGGCCAAGTGAGAAGTGTGCCCTTCTGCAGAGGTGAAAGAGTACCAAAACGCAACTGAACTGAAAAGGGGAAAAATCAGTCGTGCTTAGCAATTTGCTGCAACATGTTATGCTATAGAACTAGTAAAAGCTTTATGTGAGGTGACAGAATTGACCATTTCCATTAACATAACATCATACAGGCACATGGACCTTTACAGACAAAGACAATTGAGAGGTCTCTGCCCTGTGAGGCAAAATCCAACATGAGATGGCAGTGCACAAAGAGCTGGTGAAATTCAGTCTGAGAAGATGAGGGTAACAATGGGGGAAAGTCATGAAATATACTGATGGTTAACACAGCCTTCTGCACTTGATCTTGAACCAACTGAAGCCACTGCAAGATCCTTTCTTTCAGCAGAAGCAGGAGCACACCCCCTGTTAGTTAATATTTTTATTTGACATCTAATTAATATATTAAAATTTGAGGACATATGCCAGAAAGAAAGACATTAACTGCGTGCATGAGAAATTTCTTCTCTAAGATTGTCACAATAATGACTGTACAAACACACAATGAGTAATAGCAGCCAACAGTGTCTGTACAAAGCCAGAGAGATGTGACGATAGTGCACTGGGGCACCATCAATGAGTGAGAGCCATTCACTGTGCATTGCCAGCTAGGATGCATTTGAGTAGTCAGAATGGTGCTGAAGACCTATAACTAATTACTCTGTTACAGCAATGGTTAGCAAGTGACTTTTTGAAGGTTTCTGTGGATATTTGTCAGTATTCTGATTAAACAAATTAATTGCTTTTCTATTTTGAAGTCACCTATTGTATTATGATGTCCCCATGCAGCTATTACCACCTGACTTGCTAAGTGTGCCTTATGTTTTTAAGACAGACTCTGTGCATTCTAAAATGCGATAAATGTGACAGTGTTATTTTAGTGATGTTCCAGAGTCACCTACTTCAGCTATTTACTCTATACAGGTGTTTGCTGAATATTAATGATCTCTGACACGTTTAAAAACAGCATATTAGAGGGAAGACCAAGCACTTACATCTGATAGGAGACAGAAGGTCTGTGTCTCTATTAGGATCTGATCCAAAGGCAATTGAAGTCAAAGGAAGGCCTTCAGCTTTGAATCAGGCTTTAGAAAGCTGTGTTCAGTCTTCCCCACATCAAGGTACAACTCAGGATGAGTATAAGGGCTTTATATGCAAGGCTTGTGCAGCTGAGTACATAAGGGCTTACAAACCTATGCTAGAAGGGCATTAGATCTGTGCATGCAGTCAAGAGCCAGGGTCTATACTGATGTAAGCAAGCATAGCTCCTATGAAGTCTAAATTATGTAATGAAGGAAGCATGTTCCTGTAATACAGAGGACAAAGAGACACTTTAAAAGATTATAGTTCACATGCTGTTTTGTTTACATTGGTGTAAACTTGGAGTAATTCCATTTATTTCATTGAAATTTCCCAGTGTATATTGTGAGATCATCTAGTTGGACTTGCTATGGGAAATGACAAATATGCAGCATGAAGATGTTTTACTCTGGGCTGTAAGGTGTAAGACAGCCAGCGTGTAATGGCTGAATCAGAATCCTCCCAGCTTTGCTAGATGTTGCTTAGGGCACAAACAAGACAGTCATCCCTGTCTATCATGTTGCTTGCTGGAATTGCTGTCTTGTTTCTTTCTAAAACTTAACATTTTTACAAGGGTAATTTGTTGGCCTGTCACTGGAAACCCTCGCCCCCTCCCCACGCCCATTCTGGAAGGCCAGTGGCTGCCTTTTGTATGGTCCTACCCTTTCGCTGTTGTGCTTGGATACCCCTCCCCCCAAGATTTTAAACTCCTATCAGCAGCACTTTCAGTCTTTGGACCACACAAGGCTTTCCCACCAAATCATGGTGCCATCCCCAGGGAAGGGGGCATGATGTAAGGGCTCAAAAATAAATGAGTAACCAATATTTTATCTGAATTTTGACTCTTTGTTTATGGGACGTCTACCAGCAGAACATGTCTGTTATTTAAAGCTAAGTGATTTTTGTTTAATCCACAGTATGCTATTCAGAATTTGAAATTCGAAATGTGAACAGTATTGGTTAACTGTGACTGTTATAAGTCATACGGTGCCATTTCAAAGAGTGAAACTTCATGGTGCAAATAGGAATAAATGCAGACAGGAATAGTATGTGTTTATTTGAAGCTAGAATAGGGCTCATAGTATAATCACAACTTCCTAAAAATATGTTTATTCTTCATATTGGCCTTTGACCCACCTGAGCAGAGTAATTTGCACCTCAAGCTGTCAGTGCAAATTAAAGATTAGATTCTGCAAACCCTAACCCTGGCTATTGAATTGGACTTGTCACAGGAGTAAAATTACAAACAGCCATCAGAATCAGAAACCCCAAAATGTAATAGGGGCCTGATCCAAAAACTATCAAAGTCAATAGAATGATTCCCACTGACTTCAGTGGGATTTGGACTGGGGAAAAGGCAGCCAATCTGCTGCGCGAAGAAAGCACACACATTTTATGTTCAGATATTTAATATCAATCTTGGAAAAAAAGGCTGGGTTTGCCTATCCCTGTTTGACCAGCCTTCTACCCATGACTAAAGGTTTTAATTTTTTATCTTGCTCATTTTTTCCTGTATTGATTTTTTTATGCTGCAGTTCCAGTGAGACATTTTGGATGCGTTTGACAATACACAGTGTATCATCTGTGGAAAAATTTTCAGCTTAAAAAAATTAGATAATTATTTGTATAATGATGTTGAAAACATTTGGTCATGGAAGAGCAAATTCATAATTTCTTTGGGGTAGCCCGGGAATTTCCACTCCACTTGAATTAGTGAATTAAGGCCCTAAAAGGAGGAGTAGTTTGTTGTAGGCGGTGATGTGAAGCTGAAAAGTAGTTTATAAACTAGGCCTACCCTGCTGCTTGGAGAAGCTTTAAAACTGATTGTTTTAATACCAAAGTGACACCAAAGGGGGTCAAGTAAATAAATATGCATGCCTCACCAGTTCAAAATAATAAAATTCCAATGTGTGCAAGCCTGCTTGTTGAACATATGTCTGAGGCACGGCTAAGCCATCTGGCTCAATGTCAAGCATTTACACCAATTGCCGTCTTACACTACCTGACAGCAGAAAAGCTTTATTCCCTGGGTGTTTGGGCACAAATGGAGAAATATTATTGAAATGATTATCTGCATCAAGACTCAGATTTGGTTTGACATTTAGCTGGCTCTGTTTAATCCAAAGGGTTGTCTGAATGAATAAAGAGAAGGGTTCCTCCAGAAGAGGCTGCAAGCAGCCAGGGAAAGCCAAATGATTAATGAGACTGAAAGGCTGGGTGGACCCTATCCACCTCCACCCAGACCTTGATGCCAAGAACTGCATATGAAAGTAGTCAAAGGCTTTTTTTTCCCTTTTCCTTTTTCTGGCTTGTCAGGAAGATGCTCACAACCTCCAAGGAGTTCTTTTTTAGACCTTAGAAAACAAAAGACACAGCTACATTGCTTACCAAATATATGTGTTAAAATTAAAAATAGTATCCTAAAATAGTTAGCTTAGTACACCTCGGCTAGTGACCTGCGTGTTTTGGTTCCAACTCTCCTCTCACTTACACCTGTGTCCATCAGGAGTAACTCAGCTGAAGCTACCAGAGTAACACTGGTGTAAGGGTGAGGCGGGTAATGCCCTTTATCTTTTCCATCACATTCTCATCCTAAAGCAGAACTCCCTCACCTAATGGCCTGCATGTGATGGTGGTTAATCAGAAACAGAAACGTTATCAAGAACACAAATTCCCTTTAATGAGTTGTAAAGAATGCCTTGATATCTATAAAACATTTCCCCCTAACACACTATAATGTGTTGAATGAGTTTTTTTTTTTAAAAAAAAATTACAATGGTATCCAACTTTCTTTAACCTCATGTGGTTTTTCAGGGTTCAATATGATGAAGACATTTGAAAAAAAAGCTTGAAATCCTATGTTCTAAAACTAAATTATATGGGAATGCACAGCACAGGGTGGAGAACAATGCTTAGAGACAGAAAATATTTTTACTTCAGAGCATTAAACTGAAACTGCTTTCATTTGTTCCGAGGCAGTAGCACACGATATGTTCTGTAGAGATATTTTTAACACTGATTGTTGATTTGAATTTGAAATTAAATTGGTGATTTGGGTATAAGAATGTTAGACATGATTTCCGCCTCACTCTTACTTTTAATTAACTTTGTAATTGAGATTTAAATGAATTCTAATGAAGACAATTGGTAGCCTAATTGATTTGTTGCAGCAGCATAGTGAGTGATCAGTATGCTGGCAGCATTTTGATATACTATTCTAGCATGTCAGACAGTCTACAGGTTAATTTTTTGGCCAAGGTTAGTTAAAAAGTGCTGGAAACAATAATTTCTTTTTTGATTTATTAGTAAACAACATATTTTATGTATATGCAGTGATTTAAAAAAACTTTATGTGCCTCCCTGTCTTCTTTTAGAATATATAACTACAAAATGTACTGGGTATTTCGACTGTGTAAGGACTTTAATATTGGGTCCTGTATATGTGAATACATATGGTATTGACAGTGTAAGCAACATTCAGACAGGCAAAAAGTAATAGATGGCATTCTAATTAGAACTAGAAAGCATGGAATTAATTAATTATGCGATATACCTAATGTACAAAAATAAAATAATCAGCTCTTTTTACATGCAGCTGTATGAGATTTTTTATTTCTCAAGGATTCTCCGTTTTAAGGGACAACTTAAATAAATCCCTGTGAAATTATATTCTTTTATCATTCTAAGAACAGTGAGCAGATGAGAAAATATATTATGGCATAGTTAAACACAGGGCTATCATCTTTAAAATGCATAAATTACATGTTTTCCCCTATTATGATCAAGACAGCCAAAATGAGCGTTTTTGAAAGAAAATGACCAACGCATGATTAATTGCAAATGCACAGATTTTTGCAGCTTCACGAGTAAATCAACTGCTAAGAAGTGCTAACTTGCTAAAATATAAACTAATTTTAGTCTCTAGATATTAAAATATAATCCATCTTCTTTCTCCATTGGGAAAGCTAATTAGAAATTGTGACTGACATAAGGAGAAAAAGCTGAGAACGCTGGGATTAAGTTCACATGCATAAAACCTAAACTCAAGAGAAACTGACCAGATTGTTTTACACATTTCCTATCATACGATATATTGAAAAACTAACGACTACTAAAATGTGCAAGTGACAGAAGTAATTTGATATGAGAACAAAAGTCTTTTTTTTGGTCAGTCTAACAATAATATATTGCAGGAATTGCGCATGAGCCTAAAATTCATGCTGTTGGAAAGACCCCATTATTGCTAAACTGACACTATATTTCAAAATGTCTTTTTCAGTTAGTTATATATGCATTCACGTTTCAGACCCACCAAAAATGAACCTTACAGTAATCAGTTGTTTTTTCCAAAAGCATGTGATTGTTCCTGTTTCTTTAAGGAAGGAAGGAAGGAAAGGTACAGTAAACTAGTGAAATAAGAAATCCACAGGAAAGTAAGCAGAGTAGCTATAAATGACAAGATAATTTCTCTAGAGTGTGTGTGTAGATACAGATGTGCAATAATATATTTTTAAAGGATTAACAGGTTTGATAAAAAAAAATGCTCCAAAGTGCAACAAGTTATTTGATCACCTATTATTTTGCGTGTGCATGCACACACGTGTGTAATATACAGTGATTGGTGAACGAGTAACTTGTTGCAATTTGGTACAGTTCTTATCAAATTTGTGAATACTTTCTTAAAAAAAAAAAAGGAATTAGCTCCAGTAATAATGGGGTTGTGAATTGCAAGACCTCAGAGTTCTGACCAGTAACTTGGCAGGCAGAAGTTTGTTGTGGAGTTCTGCCTATTCAATCTAATCTGTCAAGGTATTTGTAACACATTTATTAGGACTTTGGGAGCGGAGTCAATGCAGCATGAAGCACTAGTTCTTTGCTGGTATAACTCACCATTTACTTATGTGGAGTTATGCCAGCAGAGAATTTGATAGTAGGAATTCAGCCACGATTGATAGAATTTATAGTTATGTATATTGCAGCTTTGATTCCAGGAGATCTCAAGGCACAACACTTACGTTTCCCAGTAGCAGCATCTTTCTCATTATGTTCTGCACTTTTGGCCTAGCAAATATTTGGATAGGTGCAGAAGACTTAATTTTCTTCTCACATTGGAAGAGGTAAATCAGGAGTAACACCTGAAAGTAAATGGATTTATGTGGGTGTAATCCGAATGTAAGAAAGAAAAGAATCCAGTCAGAGGACAAGGGGGGTGGGTATGGAATAGGAGAGATGGGGAGAACATGGGAGAGAAAAATATTACTGCTAACCTTTGAGCTCTGTGTCTTCATTCATGAGAGCTGGCAGTCTGTGGTTTTATTTAAAATATACAGGAACCTAGTTAGAAAAGTAACATTTGATTGTATTCCAAATAATTTACCTTAAAATGGTTTTCAAAGACCTACATATTTTAAAAGATTTCGGTTTGTTTAAGAATTAGGTAGTAAGGAACATTCTTGGAGAATAAAAGGAACAAATAGTCATGGTACTTTTTTCTTAATATTCAATTGTTCTTGACATAGGTGGAAGAAAGCGTGTTTAATGGAAGCTGCAAAGGGCAGGTGGACTATGCTTGATGGGGAATATGGCTTCTCAGCAGTTCACCAGCTCAGGCCACTTGACCTCTTCTTCCTTTGTTTTTTTAATCAGGACAGTTTATATTTTAGTGGCTATAATATAAGTCAAATTCTGTCCAACAGAAAACATAATCCTGCTACCATTGAAGCTATGACCAAAATTTCCATTAACTTCAAAGGGAGCACATTTGGACTGTGTACAAAAATCCTCCTCTTGCACTGAGAAATTTGTTTGATAGATAAGTAATTTAATAGTTGGTGAACAGGATTTCATACTTATGCAAAATGTGAGTTGAACTGGGGCTGAAGTCAAGAGAGGGAAGAAGAACTACATGAAAACCAATAACTGTAAAGCTGAGGAAGAAACTCTCCATTTCCATTTTAAATAGAACCTCAGGGTCAATGGGCCAAATTAAATTCCATGTATAATTACATGGATACCAATGTACAAAGGCCAGGGATGAATTTTGTCTATCATGTCTTTATCCCACCAGAATGTTGTTCTGCAGCAATGAAGTTTTAAAAGATTTTTAAAAATCTCTTTCAATTAATGATTTTTGATATGTGAACAAAGTATAAAATGTGCCAAACAGCCCTAGTACCCCTGGCTTTAGTACTGTAGATCCAAGTGAAGTAGCATGACCGTGGCTCTATCAAATACACTTTTCCTTCTGATGTTCTTGCCACTCCTCAAAAAATGAATGGACTCACCGCACTCGCCCCAGGCAAGCTACAGGCATATCACCCAAGAGACTAATGTCAACCTTTGTTATAGTTTTAAAGAGCTGACTTCAGTGGGATTCTATAGAGAGTGTAAATTAATGGAGATTTGACCCTATACTTCTAAGACACTCTGTGTTAAACTCATGACCCACCTTCCCCCCATAGCAATATATGTTTCATAGTATCATAAAAGAACACAGTGGAAGTTAAAGTGAATACTGTTGATATCCCTTCTTACTTCTCTCCTGGAAAGAATGTTTTTTCAAATGCAAAATAATGAGTTGAATTCATAATTTGTTTTAAACATGATTGATTTACAGTCTTTCAAACATTACCTACTTGTGATTAAAGAGAGAGACTTCACAATTCTTAATTTAATTTTTTTCTGCCTTTTACAATATGGATAATATATTTCCTTTAATCAGTGATGTAAACGATCTTAGAAGCATTCTTCAGGCTAATTGCCCAAGAAAAAGAATTATTAGCATTTTGTGATAAGACCCTCCTTTTATTCACCAGACATCAAGCAATGTATGATTTAGATGAATAAGACCACGGGAAATTTCTTTAAAAGAGAAGGACTAGTGTATTCAAACCTTTTATCCTTTATACAGTTCCACAAAGCATGACCTCTAGTTTTAGCAGGCATGAGCATTTAGCAGTCATTTTTATAATTTTCGGGGAGATTCTGCTTGAGCAATCTGAACCTCAAAATCTGCACAATTAGTGTGTGAGTGGTGTTTGTGTTGAGCCTTCAGCTCCTATAAACCAAATCTGGGACTGAGATTCAATACATTTTGGAAAATTGTTAGGAAGAATGAATGAATCTTCTGAAACCTTTTTTCCATCCAGCTAGATTTTCCCTTGAGCATTCACCTGCTCCATCCCTCATTCAGGAAAGAACTTCAACACGTGCTTACTCCCTAAGGCACATTGTTGTGTCATCCTGACAACAGTCGAGTCTAGCTCCCCACACCCCATCAACTAACTTTATCTTATAAGGAAAAGACGCAATGTGAGCTCCTCCTCTACCTCAGTGCCTCTTGTAAAGTCATCAAAAGGCATTGGATGGATTCTTTGTAGCTACTGGGGAGCTAATCCCAAGGATTTTCTGGTAAGCCGTGAAACTGTGGGAGACGGAAATTCTTCAACTCTGCACCAAACTTCAGTGGTATTGCCAAGTAACATCTTGTAAATTAGTAGGTAGGGAATCCTTCACAGTTTCTTAGTCACTATGCACCAAAAACTCTAACCTCCAAGTTTTGCACATAACTCACCCCACTTTTGTTCAAAAATTGGGCCAGCTTCAGTCCGCTGAAGTTTGTTTGGCTATTGCAATTTATTGTGCTGCAAGACCCATGAGTTGACATTGAAACATGAAGGCTCAGCTGAATTTGGGTTTGCAGCAAAATTCAAAAGCACGTGAGTTTTCTGACTTTGGGGCTTTTTAACAAAACCCTTGCACAGCCCAGAAATATGGAATATTTTTTTGTATTGGACGAGTGTATCAATAGACCGTGTCAGAAAAAATACACAATATATCCATACAGCAACCCTGGGCATGAAATTCAGGACGGAAAATTACAACATAATATTTAGAGCTCACTGGATCCCTCCTAGGCTGTGTTAAGTCTTTGGGTCTTTCAGTCCCTTTTGTGCCACCCCAGCAGTGTGAAAGATGCTTAAATGTGCGTGATGGCAGGAACTGAGGATTCCCTTAGTATTGGGAAATCCTGAGCTGGCATAATGCTGGGGAGCCTTCGCCAGCCTCTCTTGCCTCATCCCTTCCAGTCAAGGGGGGAGATGCAGGATGCCTCTGGCTGATACGATCTTCAGTCCTAGTTAAAATAGTGGAGACATCCACACACCCCAGATCAGGGAAAGGAGAAAAATGAAACAAAGCCTTGTGTTTTCCTTCCTTTCCTTCCCTCTGACTAGCTGTGCTCTGTGATCTACCTAACTGGATTTTCTATAGATGGAAAACATTGAAACTATGCTTAGGATGATGGGACGTTAAGGCTGCAATTCAGCAAAGCACTTAAGCAAGTAAGTAACTTTAAGCTTGTGCTTAAGTGTCATCAACTTGGATAGTACTTAAATACATGCTTAACATGAATCATGTGCTTCAGTGCTATGCCACAGAGGGATGACTTTCGGCACTCTTATGGGTCTCTTCCTACACCTTTGGCGTTTCATGATTGATTTCAGTGGCAGGATCAGACCCATATGAATGATGTCTGTAGCTCTTACGTAATGTATTTTGTGTCCCAGGGAAGTTCAGTATACTAGAAATATTTGTATTAAATTTTCACAACATCATTTGGGCTCACAGGCAATTTCTGTAACACCAGAGATCAATTGCTAGTTCATAATTTAGCCTCAAAGAAGCTCAAAAGCTAAGATGATATCATTCTCTGAAATCATGTTTTATCTGCAGTATATAATACAAGTGACAGTTAAAATTTCCTGTGTTTGGTTTCCGTATTGATGAAACAACAGAGGCAGCCCTGGTAGACTGCATAAATTATTACTCTGCATAATGATTTGGTCTACTCTCGTTGAGTATATTGTTCCGGGAAGCTGAGATGATGCAATACAATACAATCATTTAGCAGAGTTCATGGTAAAAAGAGACCACAGGCTATAGATAGGCCATAATAATTGTTTAACTTAAAATGGTTTCTTTGTATCAGGATCAACATTCATTGCATCCTCACCTGATTTTTCCCTTGCTTAGTTATTAGGCTCATGTCTTTTAATTGTAGAAATTAATTCAGCTATAGACATGCATAAAGGTGGTTTAACACTTCAGAAAAGCTATAGGCTTCCACTATTGATCATTTTTATTCAAGAATGTATAGTTCATCTCTTCCACAGCATGCATCATTTGCATCAATGGTTTTACTGAAGCCTGCAGTTTGACTGTAATCCCCAAATTGAGACATTTATTCTGCCACTTGCTGCAAAGTTTGTGTATGTGCCCTCCACTTATGTATTTTATAGTTTAGAGCTGATAATGACATATCCAAAATAGAGACTGTCACTCATAAGTCTATTGTTTATTTTCCCTGTCAGTAAGAATATCTTTGAGCTGAGCTAATATGTGGAAAAGAAGGTTTGTTAGGTCTACACAGCAAAGTTATTTTCAAATAACAGCCATTATTTTGAAATAACTGTCCTAGCATCTACACAAAGCAACCAGTATTTTGAAATAATTTCAAAATAGCAGCTGGCTTATTTTGAAACTGGCAAACCTCATTCTACAAAGAATAGCACCTTTTCAAAATAGCTCTTTTGAAATAGGTGCTGTTAAGAAGGGAATGGAGCCTATTTTGAAATAAGTCATCGTCAGTCCAATGGCCCTATTTTGAAATAAGCTCTATGGCTGCATCTACACTACCCCTCTCTTTCAGAAGGAGTATGTAAATGCCATGGATTGGAAATACTAAAGAGGCACTGATATGACTATTCAGTGCCTCATTTGTATAATGGTGGCCACCCGAAGAGTCAAAAGTGTTGCTTTCGAATTGAAAACTAACCTTGTAGACAAGGTTACTTCAGAAGGAAACCCTGATTTTGAAAGCACCCTTCTTCACAATTTTTTTTGGGAATAAGAGTGCTTTCAAAATTGGGGTTTCCTTTTGAAGGAACCCCACCTACACGGCTAGTTTTCAAATCGAAAGCAGCACTTTTGATGCTCCCAGTGGCCACCATTATACATATGAGGCACAAAATATTCATATCAGTGCCTCATTGGCATTTCCAATCCGTGGCATTTACATACGTCTTCCAAAAGGGAGGGGTAGTATAGAAGTGGCGTATGTGTGTAGATGCTGTATTTTGAAACAGCTAAGTGCTGTTTCAAAATGCATTTTTGGCTGTGTCTACACATATGCCCTCATTTTGGAGGGGAAATGTGAATGAGGCAGTTCGGAAGATGCTAATGAGATGCTGACATGAATATGCAACACCTCATTAGCATAATGGCAGCCACACACAATTCCAAAGTGCCGCTTTTGGAACACACATTGCCCATGTAGACGGGGACCTTTCCAGGAGGGTGAACAAGACACCTGGTTTAAGGAACTTGCAGTTGTTGCTGCATGGCCCCACCCACACTCCATGGGTGAACAGGTGGCTCTGGAGGCACCGTACCAATTCTGACTAATGGGACCAGCTGGGGGGGAGGGATAGCTCAGTGGTTTGGGCATTGGCCTGTTAAACCTAGAGCTGTGAGCTCAAGCCTGTTGTGAGGGGAGCCATTTAACAATCTGGGGCAAATAAATAAAAAAAAAAAAAAAGAAGAAGGGATCGTGCTTGGTCCTGCCAAGAGGGCAGGAGACTGGAGTTGATGACCCTCGAGGTTCCTTTCAGCTCTATGAAATGTCATGGGGCAGTGGGATGACCAACAATGGCTCCAGAACTTCCACGAGAAGAAGGTTCCTGGAGCTCTATGCCTGGCTTGCCCCCACCTTCTAAAGACAGGACTGTCAGCCATGGCCCGCCATCCCCATGGAGAAGAGGGTTGCAGTTGCTCTCCAGAAGCTTGTCACCCCCAGCAGTTACTGCTCCATGGTAAACCAGTTTGGTGTGGGAAGTCCACCATCAGGTTCCTCTGGAGGTAAGGCACTGTGGGGCTGCAGTCCCTGCATGGTGAGGGGGAGGCAGCTGTTGTCTCACCAAAGGGGACCGTCTGGAAGTGGAGTTGAAGGTGAAAAGGCTTGGGTTGGTGAGGGGCCATGCTGTTTCACTCTCACACAGACCTGTTGCCGGGGGGGGGGCGGGGGACAGGGAAGGGCCTCACAAGTGCATCCCGGAAAGTTCAGGGGAGAGGTGATGGGAGGGGCAGAGGACCACCCTGAGGGCCCAGGCCCCTCCCTCAGTCCCTGATATGTGTGTAAAGTCCCCTACCTTTGCAGGTTGTGACAACCATCAATACCATCCTGCAGTGGAAAGTCAGCCATCTGGCAGATGTGGATGCAGTCATGGCCAGATTCGCCACCTTGGGGCTCCCAGATTGCTTCAGGGCTATCACTGGGACCCACATCTCAGTCTGTGCCCTAGACCACAGCACAGCCAAGTATATCAACAAAAAGGTCTGCTTCTCCATGTTGTTACAGACCCTGGTCAACCAACATGGACAGTTCATGGACTTTTATGTTGGGTGGTCAGGCTGGACACATGACATGTGGGTGTTCTACAACTCCAGCCTGTGCCAGAGGACAGAGATGGGCACATTCATCCCCCATGGTGAGCTGGCCACCGGCGATGTGCACATGCCACTGTCATGCCCTGGCTGATGAAGCCCTATACTGGCCAGCTGGACCCCAGCCAGGAACTGTTCAATGCCCACTTCAGCTGGGCCCAGATGCAGGTGGAGAGCACCTTTGGCCACCTCAAGGCATGCCTTAGGTGCCTGCTCACCTACCTAGATATGGGAGATCACAGTGCCCCCACCCCTCCAAGTAGTGGCTGCATGTTGTGCTCTGCACACCATTGTGGAGGGGAGGGGAGGCCTTCCTCAAGGAGTGGGGGATGGATGCCAACCTCGGGTCTGAGCAGCCGGGCACAGCTCTGACTTGCCAGGACCAGCAGGATGGGCTGTGGCTCCATGAGGCCCTGAGAAAGAACTTCTCCCATGGCCCCCAGTAACCCTCCTCAGGCCCCCTCAGTTGGGACCTCAGGCCCACAGCCCTATACTTTCCCCACCACAATCACTCCTGTTGCCCTTCCCCAGTCCCTGACCCCTGCCCAAGAGAGAGGGACATGGGAGTGGTGCTCAAAGAACTATTTTACTTAAACAAAAGCCAGTGCAAAACAGAAACAGTGCAATCAAGAACCTTTTATATCAAAGGCAAGTGCAAAAACAATAAACTATGTACAGTGGGGGGCTTTGAGCAGGGTGGGGGTATTGGAGGTGGAGCTTGGGACAGGGGTGGGAGATCTCAGTCCATGGAGAGGGTGGGAGGATATTAACCCAAGGGGGGAGCAGGACCTTGACCAGAATTGTTCTTGGCCTTGGGATCCCTTCCTGCCAGAGGTTCAGGGTCCCCATTGGGGCTGGGAGCAGGGGGAGGTAGAGAGGCAGTGGGGCTGTGGCAGGGTGTGGGCCAGCGGGGCGGGGGGGGGCTGGAGAATGTGGGCGCGTGGCTCTCAGCCATTGCCAGAGCTTGATGATGCCCTGTGGGATGGCCAGCAGGGGCAGGGCAGGGGGGCCGGGGGTCAGGAGTAGGTGGAAGCAGCGGCAGGGGCAGCAGCATGTCCCACCAGATGCCAGTGGTGGCATTGAAGTGGGAGATAAATTGGTCCCAGGCCTGTGACCATCACTCCCAGTTGTCTCACAGCCGTTGTGTCAGGAGGTCTGTGAGCCTCCAGAGGGAAGCAGGCAGTGACAGGTCCTCTGGCTACAGGCCAGCTCTCTTGGTGGGGTGGGGCTGGCTCACCCTGGCAGTGATGTGGGGGTGGGTTGGCCCTTGGTTCATTCGGGTCCAGCTGTATGGAAGTCAGGGAAGGATGGTGAGTCATTCAGGCAACACAACCCCAGAGGCCCTGCCCCATGAGCAGCAACCAACACCCCCACCGGTGCCACAAGATGGGAATGTCTCGGAGGGGGTGGGGGTAAAGCCATGTGTGACCTGCACAGTGGGCCCTGCCACACTGGGACTGTGCAGGCCCAGGCCCAGGCCCAGGCATAGCCCTGGTGAAGTTCTTCTATCTTTGCCTGGACCTGCTCATGCTGTGGGTGGGGTGGCCCCATTCCGCAAGTGCAGGGACTATCCAGGCATACGCATTACGATGTTTGGCCTTGGGTTGGAGGAGAGTCTTCTCCTCGGCTCATAGGTCCAGGAGGGTCTGGACCTCAGTCCCGGTCTATGAGGGGCCCACTGCTTTGTGCCCGGAAGTGGTTACAGGGACCCCTCCAGCTAGTTCCCCAAGGGCTCAGGGGGGTCTCAGGGTGCCTGGCTGTCTGCCATCTGGGAAGGCTTGGTCTCAGGGGGTGCCTGCATGGGCAGGGGGGCTGCAGTCTGAAGCTCTGCTGCTTCCACCTCTCAGCTTTCTGCCACAGGGTTTCCTGGGGTCCCAGCAGCTTTAAGAATGGCCGGAGGCAGGCACTGTAAAGTGCTGATTGCTGTGGACAGGGTGTCTCCTGGGGCACTTGTGCAGCACCCTGCAGGCCTTGTCTATTGACAGACACCCCCGGAATGTTCAGACTGGCTTTCTGTTGATCTCTGTCAAAAGAGGTGTTATGCCTTGTGGGCAGCGGGACAAGACTGTTGACAAAAGTGCTACATTCTGTCGCTTTCCTGTTGACAGACCGCTTTGAGAATCTGGATGCTCCATGGGTTTGGTGTCAACAAAGTGTCGGTTTTGTTGACAACGCCCTCTAGTGTAGACATAGCACCAGTGTCCTTGTAGCCCTGAAAGTTCCATTTACAGTGAATAATGAAGTTATTGACCAACGTATCTTTCATTTTGCAATCAGCTAAAAATTCAGCCATCCTCCCATTGAAATTAATAGCATTACCATCCGTAGGTGCATGGTCAAGCCAAAGCAGGATCAAGTCAGGGAAGAACTTCAGCTGAGTTCCAGGGTGCAGTATCAAAGCTGATGGACAAATGGAGGAAAATCTGTGTGTTGTTTAAGGTGGCTTCCACTGTATTGTCATATTTTTAAAGTTAAATTTATGTGGGCACAGGAACAAAAATACCCACCAACAAAATAAAACAAAAGGCCCTTCACAAGCCCACTAAGCTAGCCAACCAACCCAACGAGTATTTTATGTACTGCAGAAATGAGAAATTATTCAATTTGCAGCACTGTTGTAGCTTTGTTGGTCCCAAGATATTATAGAGACAAGATGGGCCATGACATATCTTTGATTGGATCAACTTTTGCTGGTAAAATGAGACAAGCTTTTGAGTTTATAGAGAACTTTTCTTCAGGTCTGGGAAAGACATCTGGTCTCTTGCAACATGTGTGAACTCTTTATCTTAACAACCGGAACCTTGAATTTAGCTGTGACACTGAGTATCTTTCCCAGAAATGAAGAAGAGCTCTGTGTCGTTCAAAAGCTTGTCCCTTTCATCATCAGGGCCGTGTCTACACGTGCCCCAAACTTCGAAATGGCCATGCAAATGGCCATTTCGAAGTTTCCTAATGAAGCGCTTATGGGAACAAGGGGACTTTGAAGTAGCTGGGGTCCTTTCGAAAAGGAGCCCCGTCTGGACGAGACGCGTGGCGGCAAGCTGCGTCAATTTGGAAGCACCGCTGCCGCCCGCATGCTAATGAAGCGCTGAATATGCATTTCAGCACTTCGTTAGTAAACTTCGAAATGGCCATCTGCGTGGCCATTTCGAAGTTTGGGGCACGTGTAGACGTAGCCCAGGTGATCTAATAAAAGCTATTACCTTATCCACCTTGTCTCAAAAATGGAAGTCTGAAAAATAAGATATCTTTATTTAAATTTCATTATATGATATTTAGCTTAGCCTGACTCTTGTTAGTTTAATTGGAATTACTCCTGGTTTACCTCACTATAAAGAGAATGAGCCACAGGAATTATAGTTCAGTCCTCATTCTCATGTCCAGCTCTGGCCAACAAATTTCAAGCCATAAATGTTGCTATGTTAACAATGCGAAGGAAGTTATAAAGCTTCCCAGAGTCTTTCAATAGAAAATTTTAAATTTTAATAAACTTCAAGCACAACTATCAACAGTGGCTATGAGAAATGTAGGCAGAAATAAGAGAATCTACAGACTTGGGTTCTGTAGGCTTGTTTCCCAGCACGTTTTTGAATGATTTCACATGCCTGGGCAGAACAGAATTGTCAGACTCTGTCTTCGTACTTCTTAATCCCAAATGTTCACTGTGGATTAGTTTTAACATTTCTGACCTCATGCTCTATAGTATTTTGTCCTTTGCACTAAATCCTTTAATACAGAGCAATTTAACCTCTGTAGGACCACATTTTTTAATGCTTGGAGTGATCTGGACCATTTCTATTGCCCATCTGTCTAAAACTGCTCTCTGAAACTGATGTTAAATTGGATTATTCTGTGTTTTTCACTCGAGTTTCTGAAATTTTATTTTGGCAATGGGTGAAAATTGAGTCATTTGTAGTGCGTGTGTTTCACTAGTCATAGGAACTCTTGGAAACATATTTACTAAAAGAAAGTTCCTTTATTCAACAAAGGCTTTTGCAGTTTAATGATGATTCTGCAAATCTCAACAGTGCTTTGCACAGCAATCTTGTATTGTGACTGCCAGTGATTCATGGTATGGTTTCGCCTTGACTAATTTCTGCCTATAAATATTTTGATAAAGTCTTCTACAGTTAACATTTCTTTTCCACTCTTGGCATGAGTTCCACGGTGCGTTAGTACTTGGGAAGAATGTGCCTGGAAATGACCGTCTAAAAAGAAAGGATGGCCGCCTTATTTGGCCCTCGCCTGAAGACCTGGGTTAAAATACCAGATCTATTCCAGACTTCCTGTATCAATTTGGGCAATTCACTTGGTATATCTCTGCCTCTGTACTCCACTGGGACTGTAGTTTCATACGCTTCATTCGTAAACTTTACTAAGATATTGTGTTATATCTGTTGCACCTTTAACTGGTAGATTAGCCCACAGAACAGGAATTTACTCAAGTTGTGCATTGAAAGTAGTGACAATATTATTTAAGGATCTCTAGCTCTTAAATAGCTGATATATTTATTTGCACTCCTTGGAAAAAGCATGGGCTTCCCAAGCCAGTTATAAAAATCCCATTTAATGCTCCTCCCACTCCATCTTAAAGTCTGGGATATTAATTTAATGTTCCACACCATTCTGAATCTTAGTGAAATCATGACCTCAGAATCTTGTTCTGAAAGTTTTGAGGTTTGTTTTTTTTTTTTTCCAAATTTCCAGTGCTTTTGCCAAGGCATGAGAGCTGCATAGTGAGATCATAGGAGAGGTGGAGTGAAAATGGAAAAGAATGAGATTCAAATCAATGCATCCATCTGTGCGGCTGAGCCCCACTCTCCCCCCTTCAGCTAAATTAATACATGCCACTGAATTTATTTCAGCTCTCCTTAGTGTTGTGAGTTTGCCTACTAGGAGGGTTTTCCCATGCTCTCACACTCTTTTTTTTTAAAAGATGCTCAGTTATTTATATTGTATTATCTGCCTGTATCTTTGAAATTTCTGCTTTGCATGAAAGACAAAGAATTCCTCTCAATTAATGTGCTTTGAGGATTTCCTGCCACAAGAACATAATTAACTCTTTGCTGGCCTAACTAATTTCTGCATTTTAAAAAGTAGCCTGATAATGACAAAAGTGGAGCACTCAATCCGCAGGGTAGCCATTAACTGCACTCTTATTGTGCAGTCTCAATTCAGACCACAATTACTGTCAGAGAATTGCACTGGAAGCTACTTCTTGTACGCAAACAAGAATAATATTCATTAAAGACCACTTTCAATAAAATACAATCTATATTTTTAATGAATATTTGAGAAAGAAAATACAATCTTGGGTTCAGAAACCTACAATATGGTTATTATTCTTTTAATAACAGTCTTTCTCATGTACATTTACTGACATGTAATAGAAGGCAGCAGAAATGAGATGGCTGATGTAGTAGCTTTGACTCAGAAGAAATGAAAAGCAGAGCTCATAGTAAACTAAGTCAATGTTCAATAAGGTTTTCCTAGAACCACCTTCACCAGACACAGTTTTTATGGGTTTTATTGATGTCCCTAGGCTGATATACTCTACTTAAACCTTTCATGCCCAGTTAAATATAGGGACACGAGAAATTATAGAGACTGAAGAAGACCAAGTGACCCCTCTGGGTCTGTTTCCTTTTGGGTTTCTTCCACAATATTTCTTTAATTCAAATACTTACCTACCTACTCTTTAGAACAGTTGTAAAAGATTTTATTATATGAGTGATCGTACAAGAAGCATTCGGTTCCCATTTCAAAAAAGTAACAAACAAACAAACAAACAAACAAACAAACAAAACCCCTGTTATATCCATTAAAAATCTATATTACTTTCTATGAACCATGAACATGGCCTTAAGGCTGAAAGGTCAAAGTTAAACGTGGTGGAGTGTATATCATTTTCTGTAAAGATGTGTAGCTGGTATATTTGTTCAATACAACATGGGCTTCCATTTCTGGGCCTGCTTGTAATATTTGGTAAACATTCCATTTTTAGCCTTATCTTTTTAGTTAGTTGCTGTATGGTAATCGGCAGGAAAAGACTGTAAAGAGGCAATATGGGAACCCCTTTTGACGGGTTTCTGATTGATAATGCTCAGTACTCAGCTGTTGAGCAAAATGGGTGTGGTGTAGTGCACCCAGGGCTTGTTGATGGCACTAGTATTGAATTGCTGAGGAGTAAAGGAGAGAGAATCTGCTAGTGTGACAATATCTAAGTTTAAAAAATCAGAGGAAAACCGTTGTTGCTGTCTACGGATGTGTTTGTTTGCATAATGGAATGTTTCATAACAATAAAAAAGTAGTGAGTATAATCTAAGTATATAGAAATAACAGTGCTTTAACTGTGTTTTATCCCGTCATCACCCATCTGCTCTTACTCTTTCTTTCTTCTTCCAGCACCATGCCAGACTGAGATTCAATAATAACAATTGGAGCAGTTATTACCATGTGACTTTGCTAGTCAGGAATACTACAGGTCCTTTAAGGTTAATACGGAATAATTCCCTTCATCTGATACAGAATGCGTACTTGGTGACTGAACTAATAGGAAATGTCTGGACCCAAAAGATGGGGTTTCTCTTTTAAGTGTTAAGTTATTGCACTGCACATGTTGTTTTTAACGTTCTTTTTTTAAACATGGAGTGGGCCTGCACGATTCGCTAATTGAATGTGGGTAAAAGTGGATATGTTTGAAGGATCTGTGGACGTTTTGTGAATGCAAGTGTTTCATTATTGCCAACTGCTGGCAAAGAACATTCTTCCCAATGAAGCATACCCTGCTTACATGTGCCACTCATGAATAGAGGGAAAAGTGATAACCTTTAAACATTTTAGCTGTTGGTGCAGTTAATAGGTAGCACAGATAGGTACAATGTCCTGATTAACTACAGAATAGGTAGACATGTGAAAACTTGTTCATAGTAAAAGGCAAGAGACAGCAGCTATTATTTACCATCGTAGAGCACAGGTACAGGTCTGTGATTGCTGGAATTCGGAACAGCAACATTGCCCTCTTTTGGCAAAACAGAGTACAATGTATTTACCTCTCTCAAGCAGGTAAAAGGCCTTTTCCTCTCAGCACAGAGATTGTTATTTAAGAAGATAAAATACTAAAAGAAGGGTCAATATAATTAAGCACTTTGTGGACAGTGTTTACTAGTAGGGGACCTTGACTAGAAAGGGTTCCTCTCCGTGCTACAGTGAGTGAGGTAAACAAGATATAATATTGCACCGCAGAGTCAAATCATTGTGCAAGTTAGTTTTACTGCAGCTCAATTTCTTAACCCTTTATCCCCCTCTAGTTAGCGGTGTTCATAAATTTGCTGAGAGAGAGAGAGAGAGAGATTATTTTGTTTTTCAGAGGCTGAAGAAGAAAGCACAGGAATGTGAACGATTGGAGTCTGATTAGCTGTGAATTTAGCTTTGCATATTATTACACAGAAGAGATACAGTAGAGTCTGAGGCCTTCCCAGCGTCACCTGCTTTAGAAGTAGACAAGACCAGGAGGGAAAGCGAGTGTTTGTCCCAGTAAAAAGAGGGAATGGCTATAAACAGCTTTGCACTGCTTTATTTTATTGACTTTCATCCAGACTACTAGTGTGCAGAACTCTCCCTACTAGAGAAGCGGAATTCGCATTTTTCAAGGCCAACTCTTTTTTTATTCCTTTGCCATTTGCTTCAGGATGACACTCAATGAACATCAGTGCAGCGTTAGGATGTCCCTAGTACTTTCCAAGGCAGTGAAGTGACTTAGAAGCCCATGTTGTGGTCATTTAGTCATATTTAGTCACAGCCCTGCACTGTCTTTGACAGACTCCTTGCCTCGCCCCGCCGCACCCCACCCCACCTCACCTCACCCCAGCCCCACTCCCCCTGTGTGGCTGGTCAGCAAGTTGTTCTGAGTGGGAAAAACTCAGTGGCAGCCCTTACGTTCCCCTGAATGCTGGGATAGCAATAGGTAGTCCTTATGCCTATGTTTAGCCTGTGAGTGCTTTTTAGGGATACAAAAGTATCCCAAAATAACAACACTGCAGCTTCTTTGTGGCTATTCCAGTTCTGCTGCCTCTCATTGTGAAAAGGGTAATGGAACTTTTGAAATTGTCCTTTATTCAGAACTTCAGTGCCATTTGGATGGCACCAAGTTCAGAACAAGCTATTTCAAAATAATTTACACAATTTGAGTTGAGCAAATTGCATAAATCATTTTGAAACAATGATGCAGTCTAAATGTAGCCTATGAGAGCCTCACAAGGTTGGGGAGGGTCCTTATTCCCTCTTTGTAGATGACAATCTTAGCCCTAGCTACAGCCTAGCCCTTTCTTATGATATATACATCTATTCGCTTTTCTAGGAACACTTTATGATAGGAAGCAGAGATGTGCAGAATATGACGAGACTTGAGGCAAGAGAGGGGTTCACATCTCAGAGGTTTTGTCTGAAACCCAGATTTCCAAATTTGGAGCGTTCAGCTCTAGCTTTTGGGTTCAGATGGAACCAGGTTAAAATTTGGCTCCGAATTTATATTTTTGAAAACCAAGGAGCTCTCCTTTTCAGGTATGTAAATCCAGCTCTTCCAGAAACCATATGATCTGGGCTAGGGTTATACTACAAAATAAATACAGGTCATATTGATAAATGTTTAAAGCAAACCAATGGCAATTTTCATGCACCTGATATCAGGTGAAAAGGCCGTTGTAACTGAGATTTTTGATTTGTTGTGCGCTTTAAGATTATATAACAAAGTGAAAGTTGTTAGAAAGGAACTATTCTTATCTTTTCACTTTTAGTCTCCAGTGAGTAAAATCAGTTGCTCAAAATAAAACTAGCAAAGAATGAATCTTTTGGCATGAAAATCATGGTGTAAATACACCAGAGTAGAAATACAATTTTATTATTAACAATGAAATCCCTGTCTCCATTACCTTAGTCTGTTTTCCAAACTGTGGAAGTGGGTTCAGAATAATGTCACATTTTCATTTTACTTTTTCGTAGTCTGACCTGCTTGGGAGGCAAGATAGTCCCAACCCCTAAAGGTTTCATTTTTTGAAGCCACTGAAAATTTTCATCAGCTGCCATACATCAGCCACAACATTCTCTCCCTCCCTCTATTAATGGTTCTGAAAAGCTATTTCTCTCCCCCTGATATTGACGCTGGGCTCTGGACTGAGCTTTTGCAGTGAGCAGCTGGAGAAGAGCTGGTTAACCCACACTGTTTTCTACTCTGCTGATACAGGAGATGGAAAGGGAGTATTTTTTCCCTCTTTTGCAGGGTGACCATCTGTCCTGGTTTCAGCAGGACAGTCCTGTATTTGGGACACTGGGATGGCATCCAGATTTATTTTGTCAAAGGGGCTAATTGCCCAGTATTTTCCAAGTGGCTGCCACCCACTTCCTTCTTCTACAAGCTGGGGGAGCCAGAGCTGGACCTGGCTGCGGCTACCCCACCACACAGCTTCCTGCAGCTGGGGGAGCCAGGAGCTGGACCTGTGCAAGCAGTGGGCTGCTCCCCAGCTTCCCCTAGCTCCCCACCACAGCACGGCTGCCTCCCAACTTTCCCCCGTTGGGGAGCTGGGAGCCAGACCTGGCCATGGCTGCCCCCCCACCCCCAGCTGGGGTAGCCAGGAGCTCCCCAGCTTCCCCTGCTGTGGCGTGGCTGCCCCCTAGCTTCCCTTGGCTGCGGGAGCCAACCGCATGCTGTGGCTGCTCCCCACTGGCTACCCTCGGTGGGGGGAGCCGGAGCTGAACCACACAGCAGCGTGGCTGTCCCCGAGCTTCCCTCAGCTGGGGGAACTGGGTGGCTGCCCCCCTGACAGCTTCCCCCGGCTGGGGGAGCTGGGAGCTGGAGCAGCAGCATGGTGGTCCCCCAGCTGGTGGAAGTTGAGAGCTTCACTGGGAGGGCGACAGCTCCTACAGGGCAGTCACCTCCTGACTGCCAGGTAAGGTGCCATCTGTCCCATTTTGGCCAGGATGGCATCAGTGTCCTTGTCCCATATTTGGGCTTGGGAGATATGGTCACCCTGCTCATTTGTCCTCTCACAAGACTCTTGGCCACCCACAGTCCTACAGGAAGTAGCTCAAATTAATGTAAGATATACAGTGTGTGTATTGGGACAGAGAACTTAAAATGCTATGTTTAGATTTCAGCTTTTAAGTCTGTGGAGGCAGGGATGATGTTTACCTCTGTATATTTGGTACATTGCCTATCAGAACAGGGATCTGGTCTGGCATTAGGGGCTCTGGGCTCTACCATAGTTAGAATATTAAATAATACGACTTTTAGTAAATTATTGGTGATTCAGCGGCAGCAGGATCAAATAGTTGCTCTTCTCTGCATCTTCCTGGTCATCTTCCCCCTTCTGCAGTGCTTCTTTCATTGCACTTGTAAATCTGGGTCAGCCACTGTAGGACTCTTGTTTCAAGCAAAGAAAATCTAAACACTCAATGGGCAAATCTGACTTTTTAGCAGGCTGCAGGGGCAATTGTGCTGCCTGTCACCAACACAAACTTACCCATTGTATGACTTTCCAGGCAGCTTTGTTCCCTTAAACACTATTTTCATTTGATTCCCCTTTGATCCTAAGGAATTTGCTTACTATTACCTGACTGAGCATATGGCCTTGTGCAAATTCCTCATTCCTCATGACAGCAATATGCAAACCCTCATTATGCTAAAGAGTAGGTGGCTTCCTATAGCCATATACAGCTGTGTGCAAATGTGCTTACTGACCTTCAGGACCATACACATAATGGTGTAAAAATTATTTCAGCAGCAGTTGCCTTTGGAATCAGGAGTAAAACCCATAAACGGAAGTCCTGCTTTGTGGGAGACGGGGAATCATATTCTTCTCTGAAATGAACTTTTTGTTTTATAGACGGGACCCAATGAGAATGCAGACTTCAGAGAACTAATAGAAATAGTAGGGGTGTTTACTGAGGGTGTTCTTATACTATGCTTTGATGTAATAATTAATCGTCATACTGTTGCCTAGTGGTGCTCTGTTGATTTTTTCTTCATACCAAAATAGTGCCTTGGACCTGCTGTAATCTGCGGGAGGCGGAGGCGGAGGGGGAGGGGGATGTATCCAGAGAACAGTAAAATCTTTAATTTACAAGCTCCTGGCACTATAGTGCAGCCATAATTTAAAAAAAATAAAATACTGTACTCTCTGGCAGAAAAGGATTTGATGGAGATGGTCAAACCAGGCCATCTGAAATAAGAACCAATGTACACTTTTTCCCAACCTTGAATAAAGGATTTAACAATTTTAAATACAAAATTATTTTTCATTTCCCAATGACACTCCAAGTTTACTTTGCTGGATCTCGTTCCAGCCAGAAAATACATTTCAATCTCTCATTGCATTTCTAGCCTACTTTTGCTGACATTTAGCTGAACTAACCTCTCCGAACCTTGTGACAGTAACACATCCGGGCTACCCCAGTATTAGAAATTCTCTGGGAAGAAGCGTCTCAATGCAGGGCCCAGGATTTGGTGGTGATGGGGGACTTCAACTATCCAGATATATGTTGGGAAACTAATACAGCGGGGCACAGACTATCCAGAAAGTTCTTGGATTGTATCGGAGACAATTTTTTATTCCAAAAGGTTGAAAAAGATACCAGGGGGAAGCTGTTCTAGATTTGATTTTAACAAATAGGAAGGAATTGGTAGAGAACTTGAAAGTGGAAGGCAGCTTGGGTGAAAGTGATCATGAAATCATAGAGTTCACAAATCTAAGGAAGGGTAGAAAGGAAAACAGCAAAATAGAGATAATGGATTTCAGCAGGGCAGATTTTGGTGAACTCAGAGAGCTGGTAGGTAAGGTCCCATGGGAAGCAAAACTGAGGGGAAAAACAGCGGAGGAGAGTTGGCAGTTTTTCAAAGGGACATTATTAAGGGCCCAAAAGCAAGGTATCCTGCTGCGTAGGAAAGATAGAAAATATGGCAAAAGACCGCCTTAGCTTAACCAGGAGATCTTGCATGATCTCAAAATAAAAAAGGAATTATATAAAAAATGGAAACAAGGACAAATTACCAAGGATGAATATAGGCAAACAACACAAGAATGCAGGAGCAAGATTAGAAGGGCTAAGGCACAAAATGAACTCCGACTAGCTACAGGCATAAAGGGAAACAAGAAGGCTTTTTATAAATATATTAGAAACAAGAGGAAGATCAGGGACAGGGTAGGGCCATTGCTCAGTGAGGAGGGAGACACAGTAACAGGGAACTTGGAAATGGCAGAGATGCTTAATGACTTCTTTGTTTTGGTCTTCACTGAGAAGTCTGATGAAGGAATGCCCAACACAGTGAATGCTAGTGGGAAAGGGATAGGGTTAGAAGTTGAAATAAAAAAAGAACAAGTTAAAAATCACTTAGGAAAATTAGATGTCTGCAAGTCACCAGGGCCTGATGAAATGCATCCGAGAATACTCAAGGAGATGATAGAGGAGCTATCTGAGCCTTTATCTATTATTTTTGGGAAAATCATGGGAGACAGGAGAGATTCCAGAAGACTGGAAAGGGGCAAATATAGTGCCCATCTATAAAAAGGGGAATAAGAATAACCCAGGAAACTACAGGCCAGTCAGCTTAACTTCAGTGCCAGGAAAGATAATGGAGCAGGTAATTAAAGAAATCATCTGCAAGCATTTGGAAGGTAGTAAGGTGATAGGGAACAACCAGCATGGATTTGTAAAGAACAAATCATGTCAAACTAATCTGATAGCTTTCTTTGATAGTATAATGAGCCTTGTGGATAGGGGAGAAGCGGTAGCTGTGGTATACCTAGACTTTAGTAAAGCATTTGATACGGTCTCGCACGATATTCTTCTAAAAAGTCCTATGCAAATACAATTTAGATGAGGCTACTACAAGGTGAGTGCATAACTGGCTGGATAGCCGTACTCAAAGAGTAGTTCTTAATGGATCTGGCTAACTAAAATCATTCTGGATTATGGCATTTGCCAGGTGAGAACATTCCAGATTAGAGAGGTTCAATCTGCACACATTATGTAACGGGACTGTGACCAAAGGACCTCTGGATGCCATCTGCCGAGGGCACCGGAGGACACAAGGTTCAGAGATCTCCTGGAGTCCCCCAGAGAGGGTCAAGTAAGGGCTCTCATGAAACCTAAGTCATGCTGTTCATCATAATCATTGCAAGGAATTTTATATATATATGCTGGAAATGAGATTTTTCTAGGTCTTGTAGTTAAAGGAAGGTCACTCAAAAGTAACAAATGGCTCCAGACAGAAGGGACAACTGTGTATTATGTGTCTTACAATAGTAGTCTATTAATACACTGAGTCAAATGATTTGGAGGAGATTTCAGTGTTTATCATTTCCTTCTAATTTTCTCCCGGTGTAGAGAGACACACCCTGTTTTTCAGGTGAAGATGAAAAGGTCTCATCTGGTATATCTGGAAACAGATGAATCCTCGGCTACCCTTCAGTCTGCAAGGACTAGCTGTCAGTGGGCTAGATCTTATGCAAAAGGGAAGCTCAGCCAATCTCGCTCTGAAGGATTTGAGGTAAATTATCATATATGAGATTGTCTTATGAGGTAAAGTTAGGCTCTGGAAAGCTTGATACGATTTTGTTTTATATATTACCATTAGTTTCTAATATCTTTACTTTCTATCACATGTATCTCTTTTTTATATAATAAACTTATTCCAGCTTTCATTATCCGTATCTAAGTGCTGTGTGCTAAATTGATGCAGGTGTTGGAGGGCAGGAAAGAAGGTGATATGGGTAGATGAGAGCATGTGAACAATGAAGGAAGAAAAGTAAATAGAGAGAATGGGAAAAGAGGCAAGAAAGAGAAGCCTTTCAGTGAGATTTTGCATGGGGAAGATGAGGGAAGGAAAGGAAGAAGACATTAGAATAAGTGTGAAGTGAAACCAACAGAGAGGGGAAAAACCACAGCCTGCCTGCAGGAAAAGGAAAGAAAAGCTGGACGGGAAGAGTAGAAGAGGGGAAAGCAAAGGATGAAGTGAGGCAATTACAATGGGTGATCCTTTCGAAACTATAACACCATGGCTGGGTCTGCACTAGCAAGTTCTTTCAGAAAATCAAGCCCTTCTTCAAAAGTATACACGGCGTGTCCACACACAAGAAGCACTCTATCAATCTGAAATGGAAAGAATGCAGCTCTTCTTCAGGAAGCCCTCTCCTGCTCCTGGGTCAGGAAGAGAATCTCCTTTTTAAACCTTCTTTTAAAAAAAAAAAAAAAGTGTGAGTGCTCCAAGGGCCCTTTTTTGAAAGAGCAGTCGTCATGACACCGGCTTTTTCAGTCCCTGGCCTTGTCTTTCCAAAGGGCTGTGTGGATGGTATCTATCTAAATATTGGATTGATATTTTGATCTGCTTTTTCGTGTGTGGAAGCGCTCTTTCAAAAGAAGATCGTCCAGAAGATCATCTTTCAAAAGATTGCTGGAGTGTACACGTGGCCCATTGTCTGTAGCTTGTGCTCTGATACCAAAAGCTGCAGGTGCATTATCAGGCCTGTAATTATTAAATGAAATACAAAGGGTGTCTGCACATGCTGCTTCTTCCAGAAGCAGCATGGTAATGAGCCGTCCGGAAGATGCTAATGAGGCACAGATGTAAATTTCTTGTGCCTCATTAAATATGGTCATATGATTCGGAGTCCAGAAGAAGCTCTTCCAGACTCCAAAATACACATGTGGACGTGTGGCCATGGGGATCTTCCAGAAGGAAATTCTCCTTCCAGAAGCCTCCTCTTCCTTCCAGAAGATCCCCATGGGCCACATGTCCACAAGTATATTTTGGAGTCCAGAAGAGCGTCTTCTGGACTCCGACTCATGTGGCCATATACTAATGAGGTATGGGAAATTTACATCCAGGCCTCATTAACATCTCCCAGATGGCTCATTACCATACTGCTTCCGGAAGAAGCAGCACGTGTAGACGTAGCCAAAGAGAGTAAAGATATGTGAAAACTATGAGTTGTGCCTGCTGGAAATGCTGGCTGCAGTCACACTGAATAAAGATAACTCAAAAAAACCCCATGATTTATCTACACCTGGTGCACAATCACATTGCTAGCAAGCCCAGCCATTGGGGGAAGAGTGGACTCAGTCTACAGAGGCCAATTTATTAATCCTCAGCTAGTGGAGAGGCTTATGGTAATGCAAATTCTGGTTTAGAAACTGATCTGTGCATAGGTAGAAGGATGGATGTTCCCATTTCCTACACAGAAAGGACGTGTTCAGATATTGAACCTGTGTGGAACAGTAGTTGGTTAGGTAAGTTGCTAATGCAGAATAGTTCGGTGAGACCCTTATGCACTGCATGATGGTGTGATGTGATATATTCCTGGGCATCATGAACTCACGGTGATAACTCTCCTCCTGTATAGCCACCTCCTATGAAGTAAGCGATGGCTGGGGAAGCAGCAGCTTTGGCAGCAATTAATCAGCTACAGAAAGCAAAACCCCACCCCTCTTGCTACCCAGCTCACTTGGGCACAGTACAGCACTGCGATTGGAAGTGATAGGAAACAGTGGTAGGTGCAAGTGCCATTGGTGGAGAGGGAGCAGTCTATCTGTTAGAGAGGTGGCTTTCAGGTCAACATGCATGGATCTGTATGTCTATTGCATCACTCCCCCAGTTTGTGGGAACACTGACAGTTGTGTGCAGGCAGCAACATTACACCAACAAACCCACTTCCCAAACAGGTCATGGAAGGTCTAGCACATTGTGACTGTGCTCTGTCTAACACTGACAGATCCAGGTTGCTGGCCCTAGGGATAGAACCTACAAGCAGAGAGTCTAAAGCCCCGGATGCTATCACATGAACTAAAGGAGCAGACCTTTAGCTCACATGGTGGAATACAAGGCTTTACACCCTGTGCTCACAGGTTCCATCCCTGGGGCCAGCATCCCAGGTCTGTCAGTGTTACAACTGGTGCATTGGCCAGGAAGAACTGCTGGAAGGTCTCAGAAGCTTGAGATATGCTTCCTCAGCCCCGGGAAGTATGTAGTACTTAGAGGCTCTGGGATGAGTGAAGTCTCTGCTCTACAGCCTCAGCCAAGAGCCAGCTGGCCTTTAGCTCATGTGGTAGAGTGCAGGGCTTTAGACCCTATGCTCGCAGGTTTTATCCCTGGTGCTGGCAACGTGGGTCTGTTGGCATTACACATGCTTTTGGCATTGGCCCAAGGTTCTCTGCACAGGGATGAAACCACCTCAACTCATAATCAACTTTAGATTATTCTAAAGGTAATACTAGGGCACATGAGGGGAAGGATTGCCTGTCTGATGGTTAAACAAACTTCAGTGGTAGCACGTTACACTGAACAAGCTGTAGGGGACACAGCTGCTTTACTGAAATCAAATGCAGCCAGCAGAAGCTTTGGAGATGGTGTGGTCATTAAAAGACACTTGTCATATTTCTCTGTAGTCTGCCCATGAGGAAGGTTACAAGCATATGTAACACATCCACTTGTAGTATACCTATGAGAAGTATTTGCATGTCACATTACTGGTATGTACAGATTGCTCAGACACTTCTTAACAAAGAAGGGTGTGAAAGAGCAGCCAACCAGGGCCAAAGGTATGTCAGAATCAAGTCTCTTCCCCCCAGCTTTATTTGCCTCCTAAAGACACTACAGGTTCACATAGTTATGCCAAAGGGGGCTGAGTTTGCTGTTCTGAACAAAAACACACTTGCTATACCATCCTTCAACTTCACTTTAGCTACGTCTACACGTGAAGCCTACATCGAAGTAGCTTATTTTGATGTAGCGACATCGAAATAGGCTATTTCGATTAATAACGTCTACACGTCCTCCAGGGCTGGCAACGTTGACATTCAACATCGACGTTGCGCAGCACCACATCGAAGTAGGCGCTGCGAGGGAACGTCTACGCGCCAAAGTAGCACACATCGAAATAAGGGTGCCAGGCACAGCTGCAGACAGGATCACAGGGTGGACTCAACAGCAAGCTGCTCCCTTAAAGGGCCCCTCCCAGACACAGTTGCACTAAACAACACAAGATCCACAGAGCTGACAACTTGTTGCAGACCCTGTGCATGCAGCATGGATCCCCAGCTGCAGCAGCAGCAGCCAGAAGCCCTGGGCTAAGGGCTGCTGCACACGGTGACCATAGAGCCCCGGAGGGGCTGAAGAGAGAGCGTCTCTCAACCCCTCAGCTGATGGCCACCATGGCGGACCCCGCTATTTCGATGTTGCGGGACGCGGATCGTCTACATGTGCCCTACTTCGACGTTCAACTTCGAAGTAGGGCGCTATTCCCATCCCCTCATGGGGTTAGTGGCTTTGACGTCTCGCCGCCTAATGGCGATGTTAACATCGAAATAGCGCCCAACACGTGTAGCCATGACGGGCGCTATTTCGAAGTTAGTGCCGCTACTTCGAAGTAGCGTGCACGTGTAGACGCGGCTTTTATCTCCAGGAGTGAAGAGATCACAGGGTGGATCCAGTTCCGTACTGCTCAAGCTCTAAGTCTGCTGTTTATGTTATGACATGCAGTAGGACTCACAATGTTATTTAAATGGGATTTTTTTTATTTTTATTTTTAAATTGACAATAAAATACTAAATTTCTCTTTTTAAAATAACAGTGATAATTAAATCTCATCACAAATATGCTACACGAACATTTACAGTCTCATAAAAATAAACTAATGGCTCTGGTCTGTCCAGCCTAACTACCAGCTCTTGCTTCTTGAAAGTTCTGGGCTTGTAATTTCTGTTTCTTACTAGATGAAAAAGTAACATGCAAAGGAGGACACACACTAGATAGGACTGTTTTTTGTTCTGTGCTTAAGTAGTGGTGGGCATTGGCCAACCATGACAGAAGAGTGAGTTAAGACGCTGTCTGAAAGATAGAGAAGTAATATATAGGAAAAGACAGAGGCAACATAGAAAGAAAAGGGGAAGACGTTCAGCCCACACACAGTTTTCTGTATTCCCCCATGCCTTTGCCACAAAACTATCTTGGCTTCTGTGTATAAGAGAGACCCTATCAGGGAATGCTTTGAAGAAATTTGTTCCCTGGGTGAAAAAAGGAAAACATGTCAAGTGTAGCAGTGCAGATGAAGGTGCAGGGCATAGCTGCTGAATGAACCATCGTAAGGAAAACTGCGTAGTGGGAGAAAATGATGTGGATGAAGATGTGGCTATGGCTGAGTGGATCAACCAGTTAGTAACATCAATCATTCACTGTGCAATGCACCTTTCTTCAAGACACACTCTGTGCCTTTTAGTATAAGCGTGATTTGACAAGTAAATTCCCCACCTGTTTCCTGTGCTGGAAGTTGCCAGGAACAAAAAAAAAAAAAAAAGTTTAGCTAAACTAATCTTTATGGCTTGTTTAAATAGTTAACTATGTTTAGAATGTATCACTCAAGTATACACTACAGAAAGCTGCAGGAAGAAAAATCTAGAGTTGCCAGCTACATCTGAGTGTCATTTTTCTCATCTTATATTCAGTGCTTTTTCAGCCACGGGATTGTCTGGGGGAGGCAGAAACCTGCTGAGTCTGGCTCCTCTTTTTTTTTTTTTTTAACAAAAGAAAAAAAAAGCATTGCCTATATTACGTAATACACACCCCTGATTTTGGAACTTTAGCATAACTCAGCTTTTCCAAGGGAACCTCATTTTCCACTTGTTTTCCCCAGGGAAAAACAGAAGAGCCATTGAATTCAGTGGGACTTACTCCAAAATTAAGTGCAGTCTAAGCACAGTCCATCTTAGCTCTTTTGGTAACTTAATTTAAACCAATAATTTTTGGCTAATATAAATTGTTTTTATTCAATGATTTAAATTGTTGTGATTTAACTTACCCCACCCTACCATTTGGACTGTTTAACTGTAGGAGAATAGCACTTTGAGGCAGGAGTAGTCTTGATACCTGTGTGCTGTACATGTTATCAGGGCCTGACAAATAATGCAAAATAATATTAATAAGAAAATGTACCAGAGCTGAAGCATAGATCCACAGTTAATTAAGAAGGGGGCATGTTGAAATGAAGGCAAATATTGTCCCTCAAACAGAATATTAAATATTTTTTTAAAAAAGATAATTTTTTAGAATGTGGTTTGAACACTCTTTGAGACATCTGATACAGCATGATCAAAACAAAAATGATGGCTGTAGAAAATAATGGTGGGACAACTTCTAGCTAGCTAGCGGCTAGGGATTTCCTTGCCCTGTGTCAATTCTGTCACTAACCTGGTACAAAGGCTGTTAGTTGATCTTCTCCTAGTGGTGGACATAGATCAAGTATCCATGCTGATATTATTAGTATTATCACTGAAAAAGCTGAGTGTGAGGACTTGTTGACAAATCTCTAAACTAAAGCAGGAGTAGACCAGGCTGCTCTGAAGTGGACTTTTTTCCTTCTGTGGAGAGCTCTCAAGAGGTGTATTGGACAATGGTTATTTTTCTCAAGGGCACTCCTCATATGATGTTCTATCTAGTTACATCTTTCTCCCTCTTGTTCTGTGTGTATATGAGGCCATAGGAAGGCTTAGTAATAAAGCATGGATTGCAGAATGACACTCAGCTTTATATTGCTCTCTCTTCTGATTCAGGCAGTGCACTCAAGTGCCTTTGCAAGTGTTCAGTTGATACTGGAGAATAACTCAGAGCAAACTGTTCTTTCTCTGTGTAAGTGACCTAGGTGCTACTCCAGGAGACAGTGAACCACATGACTAGGTGTGTGGCTCGCACACTTCTGCTAGCTGAGGACAGTCTCCACCTGTAACTGTTGACAGGTGGACTTGAATTTGAGGCCGCTGGAGCTTAGTGCATGAGCCTTTACACTTTGAGCTAAGAGCCAGGAAGCTTAGGAAAAGCAATAGAATGAAATGATGAAAATTATTACATCTGCCTCTCTGAGATGGTGTCAGTGACTGCTGGAAGCACCAAGAATATAGGAGTCTGGTTAGATTTCCATTTCTTCCTGTGTGATCAGTTTTTAAGGGCAGCCAAGTTGTCTTTTTTCTCCCTCATCTGTGAATAACTAGGAGATGGTGACTCTTTCAGGTGCCAAACTTCACTACTATGATTAAGGCCTTTGGCCCACTGGGGTTTGATTACTGCCCAGTGTTCTTCCTGGACTCCACCTTAAATCTACTCTGAAACTGCTGGAGAAATTGGCAGCCTACTTGCTTAACAGGGCATCTTACTAGAAAGTCACAGTAACTTGTCTCAGAGGGATAGCCATGTTAGTCTGTAGCTTCACAACTAACAAACAGTCCTGTAGCACATTAAAGACTAACAAATTTATTAGGAAATGAGCTTTCATGGGTAAAGGCCCACTTCTTCAGATTACTGGAATATTATCTACTTTGTTAGTCTTTAAAGTGCCACAGGATTGCTTGTTATTTAGAAAGCCATGGACTCATCCTACATCACTGGCACTGGCTGTCTGTGGGGCTTCAGGTTGAATTTACAGTAAAGCCCTAAACGATCTGGGACCTCCCTTGATCAGAGATCTCCTCTGTCCTCTTATGACGCGACTGCCGCTGACATCAGTGGAGACACCCTAGCTGGGCCTTCATGAGCTTAACAGGGAGAAAGCTTTAGACAGGCTGCTTGCTGGAAGAATCCCAACCTTTCTTCCCCCACACTCAGATTTGCTGACCTCAGGGCACACTGGAAGTCTGATCTTTTTAATGGGGGCTTTTGACTTCAGATTTACAGGTTTTTACAGATGAACCAGCTATTGCTCTTTATAGAGTAATAGAAATGTAGGGCTGGAAGTGACCTCGAGAGGTCATCTAGTCCATCATCGGGTGCTGAGACTGGACAATATAAACCCTGGGCCATCCCCGAGATGTCTTTTACTGACCTATTCTTAAATATCTCTATGGATAGGATTCCACAGCCTCCCTGGACCCTTATTCTACTGCTAAATTATCCTTAAAGTTAGAAAGTTGAATCTCCCTTGTTCACATTAAGTCCATTACTTCTTGTCCAATGTTCAGCAGACTTGGATAAGAACTAATGGATTTAATATGCAGCAAGGGAGATTCAGCTTTGAAGAACAATTGATCCCTGTGCTCTTTATACAGACCTTTCCATATTTGAAGACTATTATAAAGTCCATTTTCTTCAGTTCTTCATTTCTCAAGACTAAACATACCCCGTTTTTTAACCGTTCCTCCTAATGAAGGCTCCGTGCTTGTTTCTTTGTGGTTTTCAAATAATGGCTAGAAGCACACGGACAGTTAGTTATTCTCTGTAAAATGCTAAATAAATAAAAATAACAATACTTTTTACAAAAGATAGTCCTTTCTCTCCTTCTTTATCCTGTTTAAAGGGAAATTGAAATAAATAATGGAAAATTCTTAAATGATTATTTGGCTTCCTGTATTATTTTCTACCACAAATATGAGAGGCCAGGAAAACCATGAAGGACATTTATTAAAATGTCAATACGTTACTTTTCCATACCTAAATATGCAGTGTGGCCTACTAGAGGAGTTCTTCTGAACAAGATACAGTTTGATCCCAGGGAAGTAAGGATATGTTTTGCTGGATAAAATAGTCTTACATAATTCCCTAAATAACTTTTGTTTTCCCATCAGCAAAATCTATACAGCCAAGATATTGCAAATTGGAATCTTAATATTTATGGGAAAGTGAAATAAAAATAAGTCATTGTCAGAGTTAGGTGATAACACTATTTAACTTAACGGTACTGCACATGCCTATGAATTGTAAGGAATCCCTCCCTTCTTCTCCCCAGTGAGATAAGTATGATTTGTCACTTTACCTCAGGAATAATCAGAACATATTGTTGGCTCCAATTTTCCACAATTTATTTTTCTGTATCAAACAAAAGTAAAGTCCAGTCCACAATTTGGTCATGGGTAGAAAGAGAATTAGCTATATAATGTGTATTACTCATGGATGTAAAACTTGAAGGAAATACTACTTGTGTCAAATCACATTGTTCATTGTGCTTATTGATACCATGAAAGGGTTTTGATTTTCATTATTATGTATTTTTTGTGTTGTTTATATTAAATCAATGTACTGCTTACCTCCTTGTGTCCCTGCAGCTGATCTGTGAGACTTTTGTGAAAGAAAACTGGACTCACACCGACAAAGACTGATTCTTCATTCATCTGACATGTCATGCCAACAAATGGGATTTCTGTGCACTGTCAGTGTCTTAATCAGAGTGTCAGTCCAGTCCATAGCACCTTCCCAGCTCTGAAATCTCTTCCAACACTTAATCCTTCAACTTGTGTATGTTGTAAAGACATTCAGATGAGGCTCCATAATACATGAAATTTACATGTTTCTGTCATCACTTCGATTTGTCACACATTGTAATTACTCTTTATCCCCCCTCTTCTTTTGAATTCTGAACAAGTTCCTGGTAGGTTGGAAAAAAAAAAAGCGCTCATTTATGTTGAACATAGTATTTTGTCCTGGTGAATTATTTTAACTAATGCCTGTCATATGATCAGATGGACTAATGCATGAAGATGCTTCACTATCAGTAAGCCAAGCATGTCTGCTTCACTGTCTGCTTCACTTTGTGAGAGGAAGAAAAAAATGCACAGAATTTTTCATAATCAGTCTCATAAATTGCAGATATTGAACTACCAGGTACTGGGTTTGGGCCATTGGTACTTTCACCATTATGAAGAAAATGTTCTGTTTTAATAGCTGTTACCTACATACTCACCAGTGACTACTGAAGTCCTGTGTTCATAAGCATACCTGTAGTGCAGATATTTTGTGATTAGGCTGGAGTGCTCATGTGTCCCTTGATATTCTGTGGTGATGAGCGCATGATACTCCTGCTGACATTAACGGGACTTGAGGGCACTCGGTTGGCAGCGTGCTTGATGGTGTCCTTACATCTGCAGCATGGACTAGGCACATTTATTTAGGGCTTAGTTATGCATCTAATGCACTAAGACAGTGTTTCTCAAGTGGGGTCTGTGGACCCCAGAGGGATCTGTGAGGGAAATCTAGGAGGTCTGTGGGCACCACAAATCAACTCTTTCCCTTCCCTTAACTCCTCCTACTTCTAGCTCAGGTAGGTTCCCTTGCTTCCATGCAGTCCAGGAGTGGCCACCAGGTTCCTTCATTCCCTAGGCACATGGACAGCCATGGAGGCTCCATGTTTTGGCCCTGCCCTGATTGCCAGTTCTGCAGCTCCCCTTGTCTGGGAGCTAGGACCAACGGGAGCTGCAGAAGTGGCATCTGTAGGCACAAGGGCAGCATGTCAGGCCTTTGTGGATGCTCACATGCTTAGGGGCCACAGGGACCTGGCAGCCACTTCTTGGGAGCAGTGATAAGTGCTGCAGGGCCTTGTACCTCACCCACACCACAACCCACACCAACCCAACTGAGTCACGTCCACACCCAACTGCTTCTTGCACCCTCCCCCTGTCAACATCCAATCCCTTGTCCCAACCCACAGTCCCCTCCTGCACCCCAAACTCATCATCCTTGGCCCCAACCCAAAGCCTGTGTCCTCACCTGGAGCCCTCATCCCCTCCCGTACCCAAACCCCAAATTTCTCTCCCACAGCAAACTCCTTCCCAAAGCCTGAACTTCCCATCCTGCAACACTTCCACCTCCTGCCCCAGCCATAGAGCCCCTTGCTGCACACCAAGCCCCTCATCCCTGGCATTCTGGTGACATTTGTTTATTTCTTTGTAGTCATTTTAGGAGCATTCTCAATTTTTATTTGAAGACCAGAGTCTGAAATAATCATAGTGTATTTCTGGATCTTCAAAGATAAGACTGAGCTAAACAAAGCTTTGCGACAAGTGCTTGAAGAATATTCTCACTTTTTAAAGGATTGGAAGTTCTTATTCTTACGTAAGGTATCACGTCCCAGTATGCTTCTTTGAATCTGTAGACCATGAGTAAGAGCTGAGCTCCTGTTGCTGTTGATTCCTTTCACTAGGCCCAGTACCACATAACCCATATTTCTTCTATGCAAAACCTGTTAGACAACCAAGTATTAATTATCACAATGTTAAAATATTCATATTGTGAACATCAGCATTGGAAATTTATTGATTTCAATCTCTTTTCACCTGCAGCAAATTCATGGCTCATAGAACACCAGAGGTTTTATTTATTTATTTATTTATATTACAGTTTCAGTGAAGGCTACTGGCCTGGTCATATTTGTTCTGCTGCAGCAAAGCTATGTCAGACTAACGCTGTGTTGTTTTTCAGCAGAACTATGGCAAGTGATTTTTCAGTATAATTCAGTAACTCTGGCCTGTGAACCTAAATAAGCAAATGAAAATGGGTTTTGTAACTCTTGTGTTCTGTGTGGAAGTAAGTCATAAGGCCCTTTTTAAAATACGAATGCTTATCCAAACAACTGGCTAGGCACATGCCTCATACAAGCAGGTGACTGTATTATGGTTTTCTCAGTTTTGCTGATGTAGAGATGAGAAAAGACTTTCCCAGAAATTTTCTTTATATAGTGAAGTAATAAATATTCCATCGGGATTGGAACTGTTGCAACCGTCCTATTTTTAATGCTCCCTGCTGACCAGCCAAGGGATCCAGGCCACAAATGAAACCAAACCAGTTCACTGACAACGATGCCCTTACCCCTCAAAATCAAACTGCCTGATGAGCAGTGGTCCCTGTAAGATGAGCGCTTGGGTTGCAGCCCATGAGAGATTCGGGTACCACCCAGCCGACTAGCAAAGCACTCTCAGCTGCCTACAGCCAGCAGCATGTGTTTCTATGGATGGTGCACATCTGCACAGGCCTTGGTGCACACAACAAAATTTATTCCACACCTGGATGGAAAACAAAATTGGTGCAAACACTGCATGAGGGGGTTAAAGATACTAGTTTCACAGTCAGGTCTTCTCCCCTCCCCTTCACTGTTCTGAATCAAATATTTACCATCACAACTCTGCTACATACAGTGGAAAGTGTACATAGGCTTTAGCTTGAGTAAGATCATACAAACTGTTAGGCTAGCACAATGACAGCTGATGAGTCACTGTATTTATGCAGACACCCCTTAGTTACACCATGTCCATTGCAGGGTGCCTGTCCTCTCTGCCACCTCAAGCCTAGTCACACTTGATGACTTCAGCTGACACTTATTACTAGGTGTTCCCAGATGGAATATATGATGAGCATGGAAAAGGAAGATACAGAGCTAGAAGGCATTGCTGGCTATAAGAAAAAGTTCTGTCAGTCTATTTGGGTAAGAAATACCATGCACTTAAGAACTGGAGAAGTTGGCATCACCACAAATTTGTACTCAGTTAAACTAAGCTTGATAAAAGCCTTTGCTGAAAGCACCCTTTGCTGTCCCTTTTACAAAGTGAGACAGCTATAGAAAAAAAATGGAAGTTTCCCTATCTGTGTTGTCCTTTTGCAGTAGCCTTAACATTTGCAAGGATAAATGATAGCTAATAATTTTCTTCTTCTGAAGATTTTTCACCTGAATGGATGTTTTGCTATGAACATGGAATTTAAGCCATCCTTAAGGGAAAAAAATGTAATTATAAAAGGAATCAAAATAGTTACAGCAAAAAAGAATATTGCAAAAATTATGAACACTTCACGGTGTGATCTCAACACAATCCCAGAGCCCAGCTGGACACAAAGCCTGTGTTTGCTGACCTTCTGACCATTTTTAAATTTTAGATTTACACTTCATATTTTGCATAGTTGCTATATTGTCTGTACATTTGCTAGTTGTCAGGCAAAAGCTGATACATTTACATCTATCTGGAAGCTACACTACAGAAATGATTAGAAGTAGATAATTGTGCTGGAAAATAATAAATACATCCAGTAGGAAAAGTCCAAGGGCCAGATGCTGTCCTCAACTACACCAACATAAATATGCAGTAATTCTACTGAAATTGAATTAAATTGAATTTAAGATGGTACAACTGAATTTCAAACTAAGACAAAAGTGTCCAATGACTTTGCATCTCAGACACAGAATACTTACAGATCACAACCATATTTTGTACGCTTACTGCTTGTTCTATGGCCAGGTTCCAATCTTTTCAAGCATGGTGCTGCACGTGTCCGCTTTCTGGCAAGCAATGGTGGGTATTAGGATTAATCAGTTACACACAGTCACTCACTCACATATTCCTACTTTTTAACACCATGCACAATGAGAAGTCTAAAACCTGAAAAAAATTAAGAATTACTCAATGCATAGAATTCATGAACTAGTACACTTGAACCATGCTATGAATAACTGGAACAAAAGCATATCTCACACAGCAGGGTCTCATTAGGGATCTCAGATTTAGGTGAACCAGCCATGAGTGTCTTTTTAAACAGATTATCAGAGAGTTTGCACTGAAGCAGTATGTTGGGAGAACGGTAAGACGTGTAGCACAAAAGCTGCCTTAAGAAAGTGTTAAACCTTTTATTAAAAAAAAAATGCGTCTATCTGTCAGCAATGTTGGGTTTCCAGCAGAGTTAGAAAAATCTTATCATCACATTGAAAAAATCCACCCCTTCCCACCGCAGTTCCAATCCTTAGAAAAAAATCATGTCAGATATGTAAACCATAAAGCAAGCATTAGGTATTCAAGTAATGTTATGACAAATGTTATTAAAACTTGGCCCACTTCAGCTAGTGTTTGTGTAATTTATCACCTGGAGGTGTAAAAGCTACCAAATTTGACATTCACAAACATCTACTACTAACAGCATAATGAAAAAGAGCCCTAAAGGAAAAAAGCATCAGATTTTTTTTCTAAGTTCCCCATTTCATCTGATTTTAATAAGTGGCTCTTTTAATAGGATAAAATACACCTGATAGAAGAAAAAATACACCAGTTAACATACGTAATGGAACATTTATTTTCTTTGTGAAAATTCCCTCAAAATATCAGTCATGACCTCCCTTTGCTCTTCTTTCTGCTGTAAGTGGCCCCACTAGCTTTTGAGCATCTACCATACTATTGTCTTCTGAAATGTATAACTACGGCCAACTCTGTGCAACCACACAGAATACTTAAATCGAGCTGGTCTTTGTTTGGCATCCAGTTTGTCTGGCATCTGACATTAGCATTGCTAAGTACCTAATTGCTAAGTGCCTACCAGTTCAGATATTGTACCACCGCATCATTGACTCTGTCCAACAGCCAAAAACAAAACAAGGAAGCCAAGAGAAGAGAGACACCTTGTACCCAGTGAGGTATTATTATGAGAAATAAAATATGCTAATTTAAAGGTTTTGCAGAAGAGAATGTTAAGGGAAATTTAACAATGTATTCTAAAGGATTAAACTGGGAAATTTAATTTTGTTCCAAACCAAAAATTCTGCCTCCCACCCCCGGCCCCTGCCTCACATACTACAGCTCCCTGAATACTTACACCTTGGAGTGCTGCTCTATTGTATAAAAATGTACAAAATGGCACTCTGGGTGTATCATAGCCAAAGTAGCCATCCTTTTATGTTTACTTCACACCAGGACTTAGCAACACAGACAGGGTTAACCAATCTGTAGTCTGGAAAGCCAGGCAAATAAAGCAGCTCCCTGTGTCTAGCAACAAAAATAAAAAATGGCTTTGCTTTGTAGTTACTATGATTGTGTTTTGCCTCCTTTTTATGCAGAAGATACAACAGTGGGCTAGATGCACAAAGGCACTTAGGTGTTGCAGTGCTGAATGTTGTACTGCTTACCTTTTAGGACTTACAAAATCACGGGGATTCACAAAGCTTATGATAGACCTTCAGGCTTGCTTCTAGAGAGTTAGTCCTCTCAAATTGGGTTGACAGAAGGTTCCTGGCTCTCTGAAGGAGTCTTGGCTTTGACTACAGTGACCATCCCGCCCATTTTGGCTGGGACGGTGTGCTTTTTTAAAGCCACGTCTCAGCCATCCTGACTGTTTTTGCGGAGGTGGACATTTGCCCATTTGCTGTTTCTGGCTTGATCAGTCAGCAAGAGCAAAGAGGACAAATGCCCACGTTTGTCAAAAAAGCATGCTGTGGAGGAACGTGCAGGGGGGGCCATCAAAGATACCAGTACCGTATGGGGGTGAGTGGGGAGGCGGGGAGGGGTGGAATTCCAGCATTCAGTGCAACATTAGAGCAACAGGCAATGGGCACACCTGGGGGACAGGCAGGGTTTGAGCAACAAGCAGCACCCTTGTGCAGAGTGTGGGTGGGTGCTCAGGTGAGCAGCTGGGAGGTGTTCCATTGTCCATTTAGTTGTGAACTATCTCCTGGAGTCAGTTGCCTATGGGGTTTCTTGCTCTGTCCTTCATAACCTTTAGCCCTATGTTAGCAAAGTCACCCGGGGCAGGGGAGTCCAACCACAGGGCCAAAAAGAGAGAGAGAATGAGCAAGAGCACACATGAATGACAATGACTCTGCAGTCTCACCCATGCCTCCAACTCTAATTATAGATCCAACGTGGACCAGTTTCAGCAGGAAAGGGAGTCATAGATGGCATATCCCATAGCTCAGTGGTTAAGGCACTCACCTGAGAGATGGCAAATTCCTTTTCAAGTTCCTTCTCCTCATCTGGTTCAGCAGGGACTTGAGCTGGCGGTTGACCACATCCCAGGTGAGTAGCTTCACAATTGTGCTAAAGGTTATATAGGATGAGTCATCCTTTTCCTTCCCACCTGTCTCTCTCACTTTGTAAGGCTAACCAGGTTCAGAGCAGGACTATTGGGTTGGGCCCTGCAGACAAATTAGGCAGAAGAGCACCATTATGTCCCTGTTCTTGAATCATGCTGGGGATCAGGTGGGAGATAGGCACTCAGAGCTGGCCCTAGACCAAATTGTGTCCCAGGTGAGGAGCATTTTAGGCACCCCACCCCCCCCATTTGTAAACCGTGTCCAGCACTCAGATGCCTAGAGGGAGCAGCGTGAGCATGCTCAGCAGGAAAAACATAGGCACTATCAGGGAACGTTTGCTGTGAAAACAGACTATGGATTTTGATGGCAGCTGAACAGGGGTTTTGTGATTACCAGTGAGACCTAAATCCCAAATCTGCCATTTAGGTTCCTAAAGCATCAGTTAAGTATGAAAATCCCCTCATGATTATTGTCGCCCAGGAATTTTACATACCGTTTTCTCAACCGATGAGCAAAGAGATGTTTTTTAGTGCCCCAAACTGACAATTCATGCCAACTAAAACTAAAACTTGAAAACGATGAGGGGTTTTTCCTTCTGTTGCATTATCTGTAACAGTAAAGGATTTGCAGCACAAATTATTCCTTCGGTGACAGCTGTGTAAACCTTCTGTGGGGATCAAACATGTGAAACTGGAATTTAGGGTGTGACCGTGATTTATGCACATGCTTCACGTATGCATGGGTATGCTAACTCAAGTCTTTGCAAACTCAGGGGCTCAGTTAACAATGGAGCTGATAAGGAAAAGAGCAGAACAGCAGAACCAACTTTCATCCAAAATACAGATTTGTTGAAACTGAAATACAAATACTTCTGTTAAATTTTATTAAAGCAAAAAACTGGGGAAAGAAAGTTCTGACATCAAAATGCCCTGTTTTAGCATTGCTGAAATGAAAAAATTAGATTTTTTTATTTTGAAATGCATTCTTGTTTTGATCATTTTTATAATGTTAAAATAAAATATCAAAAGAGAAATCATGTGCTTTTGACCAATCCAAAATGAATTTTTTCATTTTTTTCCTCTGAAATTTAGTTTTCTGTAAACCTTTGGAAATTTGGTGTTTTGTTCTGATTCAGAACAACACTAAACTTCCAAAGCTCAAAATCCATTCACAAACGAGAATTTTTTTTCTCAACAGATCTCATAAATGATTTTGTTGAGGTTATACAAGAAGCGGTGGGTTCAGACTCCCATTGACCGCCCCCGCCATAGGTTTGCTGTCGATGTAGTCACAAGAGCAATAAATAGTACATTTGTAATTAAAATAAGCAGAAAAACCTTGAAGAGGCACAAAGCACAGATAGGTTAAGTTAGAAGGTGCAGTTTTTACACTCTCACTTTTCAGACTAGAGCTAATTTAAGTGAGAACATTAATTTTCAAACAGCAATGTATGTAGAGGGACAGATTCATTCCTGATGTAAATCCATTGCCTCATAGGAGCCAGAGATGAACATACTGTATTCTGTATTTTCACAAGGTTATATACAATTAAATGCTTTATTTTAGGCCATTCTCTATGTAATACCACTGAGCAGTGTTCCCTCTAAGCTAAGCGCTTGGATGGCCACACAGGAAAATATTAGAGGGTACATTGCCACTGAGTAACCGCAGCAGGTTTTTAGAAGAAACAAGGAGAAACAGTGCTTGCCACACACAACACAATAAACAGTTTCCCTGTCACACATGCTTCTGTTTCTGGTAAACTTACACAGTTTTGTAAAGTCGGGGGAGCAGGGGTAGGGGTGACAGCTGCATGTGGTAGGGCCATCATGTCCTGCCAGACACCGGTGGCAGTCTCAAAGTGGGATAAGAGTTGGTCCGAGGCCCATGACCTCCACTTCCTGGCATCCCACACCTGCCACTCCATTGGCTCCATCATCCTCCATAGGGTGGCATCGTGGTCCCTCTGGAGGTTCTCCTGCACCCTGCATCAGCCCTTCCGGCTGCAGGGTCACCCTGAGAGCATGGTGGGGCTGTCCTGTCCTGCTGGTGGGGTGGGTGTGACCTTTCCTAGGGGCAAGATGGGTGGCATGGCTGTTGACTGCTGTAGTTGCAGCTGTAGGAGAGACGGTGAGTCATTCATGCAAGATATCTCCTAAGGCTCTGCCTCCATACTGTGAGCAGCAACCAACACCGCCTCCGGACCAAGGGATGGGAATGACCTGGGATCAAAGCCAGTTGTTGCCTGCACAGTGGGCCCTGCCACCCGGCGACTCTGTGGTGTCTCTGAGACTGGGCTGACTGCTGTCTCCTCCTGCAACCGCCCCTCCCCCCGCCCCCGGCTGCCCTGCTCAATGGGCTAGTGGCTGGGGAGGGTGTCCGGTCACAGAGGGGTATTCTTATAGGTGGTGGGTGAGCCAGGAGCAGCCTGGTCCTCCCCACGGCCTCCACACACGCCTGCGACTCACAGTACTGTCTGTGGGAGTGGGTGCTGCCTCTCACCTGCAGGCATGCCCATGTGCCGGGTGCCACACTTCTTGGTGTTTCTGGGGTCAGGCCAGCATCCTTGTGGTTAGCCCACTTCCAGCCATGGCAGGTACTGGGAACTTCCAGACCCACCTTTTGTCAACAGAGGCATTCTTCCTCATGGGGAGGAGGGTGCGAGTTACTGTTGCCAGAAGGTGATTGGTAATCGGGACACTCCCTGGGTTTTGTCGCTAAAATGCTCTAGTGTAGACATAGCCCATGCGCCATCAGACCAAATCTGATTTTAATGATTAGGATGGAAGATGTCATTAGGAAGTTCTGTTGGAGAATTTTGTGAAGACCTGAGAAAATTTAAAATGAATTTCAGAGCCTGTGCTACAAGATGAAAAGCAAGTCAGATAGCATTCTGGAATTCTGAAAACCAAAACAAAACCCCACAATCCCAGCTGCAACATCAAAACCCCAGTGGCTTCTGTAGTTATAACAGGCTTTAGTAAACTATGTTGCGGTATTAATTTAGTTTTATCTCAGTCTAACTCTGAAATGCCAGAGTTTCAGAAATATTGATTTTATACTGTGTACTATAAAAAAGTTATAATCCATGGCAGAATGAAGAGCAACATCTATTCTGTGCAAATGTAATGCTTACATATAATCACTTCAACACATATTTTAAAGTACATTATGCAATACATTAAAAATAATGATTTTGAGACAAATTAAGCCATAACAGCCTCAAATCAGTTTGCCTACACTGTTAATATGTTGATTAATGTCCTGTTAGGACCAAGACACTCATTTTTATCTCATTATTCAACTCAGTGTTTTCCCACAGCTATTGAATAAAAATGTAATTATTGCTCTAAATTATGTTATTATTAACTTTCACATGGTGTTTCTTGATAAACAGCAGCACAAATAGAGGGCTGCTAGTAGAAGGAGACAAGAATAAAAATACATTAGAAACATTTAATGTCATGCATTACCAAAATATCTGGAGATGCAAATAAAAAGTGGACAGCATTTTAAAAAATATACAAAACACAAGACTGGATTAAGTATTTTAAATACTTATGCAATGGATCTTACGGTTTTCAGCAAAAGAGCAAGTGATGTGAAAAATATCAACCTGTTGCTCTGAAGTGGGCATTAGCCTTGCATAGCACATGGTGAAGTCCCTCTTCATAGCCTGATATTTATGGGGTTTTGACATAATGGTCTACACAAAGGTCCTTCATCATAATGTTTCTTTATATTTTCTAATATCTGAAGTTTCAAAGGAACATTCCTTGGTGACCTTTACCTAAAACAAACATGACTCTGGAAATGGAGCTATGGGATCCGATCTATGTCTGTGTACTTAATGGAACACTTTCTTCTTATATCTTGTCAGAGATATTATACAATGCACAAACACAAAGCATTTATGAAGTCTTTAAAGATACTGTATCAATCCTCCACTTGAGTTTTATAACGAAGCTGGGCCTTTTCAGACGTATGATTTTGACATTGTTATGCAAAACTGAATTTTCATGCATTGATTCCCACAAGAACAGTGCAGGCTAGTGGTAATGTTATCAAATTCAGTAAGAAAGCGTGCCTCGGAGTCTGGTACTTGCAGTTTCTTGGGTTTAGTGATTAAGAGTGATACGTTATAAGATAGGCTGTCAAAATCCCTCTTTGTGGCTGACAGCACCAGTCAGTTGATTTTGTGGTTCCGTTATCTACTAGTCTGTATATCACGCCCATCATCTGCTACTTTATCAATTTATACTTATCACAGAGTATGGAAAATTTAAGATATAAAGAACCTGATCACAATTATAAATACAAAAACTGAATCCATACACTACACTTCAATAAATCAGAGACCTAAGAGCAGGATCATCAAGATCATTAAGGCACAGGATGACCAGCTGGATTTGGGTTCTATTCTTACCTACATATTAGATTTCCTGAGTTAACATTGGATAAGGTTAATGACCTATCATTTTCCTACCTATAAAATATAGAAAATATCTACTTATAACATAGCACCACTGTGTGGCTTAATTTATTAAGCTGCTTTAAGACTGGTGAAACTTTTGCCTGGATAAGTCCATGCAGAATTGAACAAAAGGAACCAAATTATATAATCTTTAAACAGGGTGTTGACTGTATCCTGGACTTTGAAATCCCTGAGAACGTCTAGGGGTATGAGACCTCTAGAGGCTAAAAGCCTGGAATCTGGAGGCACTGCCAATAAAATGTATGGAAAAAGTGTCCCTTTAATTTTATATATAATTTGTACTGTGCTGACAGCTTGTATGGGCATAACAAGAAAAATCTATCAAAATAGGTATGAAACTAATGTAGTCATTACTCAAGCTCATACGTACAACGCTGATGTGGGAACACTTTGCAGTTCCATTACTGAGCAAAGACTCCTTTGGATCTATTTATACTCCCATGACTTGTCATGTATTTCCATACCAGCCTCATTTTTTACAGCTAATACTAGTTAATCTCTCACTTTTTTCATGTTCTGAAAAGCTGAGATCTTGTTTGTGTCAGGCCTCCTGAGACCACAGGTTCCATGACAGGGACATTCTCCCTTTTCTTTTGAGAAATTAGAAACATTTACTCTGATCATTTTCAGGATTAGTGGAGGATTCTGCAGGTGCTTTTTTAAAAAGGCTGTTATGACTTGTCTTCAAGAGACCTTTATCTTATTGTTTTGATGTAGATTACATCTAAAGGGAAATAATCTGGAAACCTTCAAGTACCAGATAAAGTCCATAATATCTTTCAGATTGTGTTTTAGCTCAGTTTAACCCAGCTGTGACAAACTAGGGCTAAACCTACACTGCATCCTGGATGGATGCTCTGAGATTGATCTACTGGCAGTTGATTTGGCAGGTCTAGTTGAGATGAGACATATCAACTGCAGCTGGCTCTCCCATCGATCTTGTTACTCTACCCCAGATGAGAAGAGCAATAGAAATCAACAGGAAAGTTTGTGTGGCAACTTGAGTTAAGGCACATTGACTTCAGCTACATTATTCCCATAGCTGGCATTGCATAACTTAGGTTGACTTTCTGTTGTAGTGTAGATGTAACCCGGGGAAGGGACTCTAAAATTGCCCTACTGACAATTACATTAAAATATTTAAATATGTAGTCCAACATTGCACCTGCAAAAGTAGATTCCTAAGTACTGTAGAGTGGAAGTATATCATGAAGGAACTGTATTAATATTTGAGTGCATTAGTATTTTAGTATCATATGTACAAATCTTGCATTGGAGGGTGTCAAATTAGCTCTTTTATAAAAACAGCTTTATGATAAAGTTTCCAGATCACTTTTCGGGAACTGCAGCAAGACATTTTAAAAATAAGTGCTTCAACACAAGGGATTATAAGAAATTATTTACAATATGCGGCATAATCATTTATGTACCAGCTATCGGATCTGAAAATATCAAACATCAAGGCCGTGTCTACACTTACTAAAATCTTCGAAATGGCCATGCTAATGGCCAGATCAAAGAATACTCATGAGGTGCTGAAATGCATATTCGGTGCCTCATTAGCATGCTGCCAGACGCAGCACTTTGAAATTGCCGTGTTTCACTCCCACGTGGCTCGTCTACATGGCGTTCCTTTTTGAAAGGGTCTCAGCAACACTGAAATGACCTCATAGGAATAAGGGGATTTCGATGTTGGTGAGGTCCTTTCGAAAAGGACCCTTGTGTAGACAAGCCGGATGGGAGCAAAAATGTGGCAATTTCGAAGTGCCGCGGCCAGCGTCATGCTAATGAGGCGCTGAATATGCATTTCCGCACCTCATCAGTATTCTTCGATCTGGCCATTAGCAGATGTAGCCAAAAAGTAAGAAAGAGGTTTTAGTCTCTTCTTCTATGTTTTACTTGCAAAATATGTAAGTTAGTTGTACACTGCTCACATGTATCATTTAGGAGCTGACTTTTAGCATCAAGGGAATGCATTAAATAAAATGCATAAAACACTCCTGTGTTGTCTTTTTTTGCACATTAATCTTCTCCAATACTTCACAGGTGTTAATCATGCCAAGGATGATTGCAAAATACAAGAAGATGTGTTCCTAACCAGCATACCATTGACTCACTGCAATGGGTCTTATCACTAAAGCACAGGACTGTAGATATGGGATCTGAGTTCTAATTCTAGGTCAGCTACAGAAGTCCAACATGAATGCTGGGTAATCACCTAGGCCTAAATCCTCAATGGTAGGTCAGTACCCACATACTTCCAGGATTGGACCCAGATTTCCCCATCCATGCGCCTTAATTATATCTTTGTTTTCCACACAGGTCTAGACCAAATAGGAACAATTTCTCATCCAATCTTGGTGGATCATAGTTTAACTTTTTACTCCGAGGCAAGACAAGGAATGTTTGCTGAGCCAGTCCAGGCTAGACGTGTTCTTACTGAATTCTGCAGATTTTTGGGCTGATCTGTCGTCTGTGATTGTGAAAACAAAGTAGTAGATGAGATATCAGTACCCTCTTAAGAAACTATAAGTGACAATAGTGTTCAGACTGCTCAAACAAATTCATTGAAGGTAATAAATAATAATTTAAAAACTGGAGTGCAAGTTTGCATTCTGAGTTCCTGTATAAAGGAAGAATGTTTGGGGGCAATGTTCTTAATGCTATTGTTATGTAAGTGTGGAAGAGGGAGAATTAGAGAACTTGAATGAATCAGGAACAGATGCAAACACTTCCCATCATTTCAATTGACCTGTAATGGGGTTGCACTCACCTCCTGTGACAGCCCCCCCCCCCCCCCATTGGGTTAAATGTGTGTGCCTGCACTTACTCTGTCCTTTTGTCTTTTCAGCTACTCAACCCTCTGGCCAAGTCACTCGGGGTGTCAATCAAACCCCTTCTGGGGTACATGTTCAGCAGGGACCCATCCCAGTGTCCCCTCTGTAGTGTCCCTGAGTCGGTTCCTCACTCAGATAAAGAGTAACAGAGAGAAAGCCGTGTTAGTCTGTATACTATACAGGTAGAGAGTGTTACCCCCAGGGCTTCCCCTCCAGGAGATAGTGTATGGGTTTTCTTAAGGCCCTTATAGTTCCAGTCACTTCTGGGTGGGTCACTAGTATTCATTTCCTCTCCCCCATCCCCATGGAATACCAAGCTCCAGGTGACTTCCTCCCAATTGCAGCCACCTACTAAATCCATTTTACAGCTGCTGATTCCCTGGGGCACTTCCACGTGGGCCTGTTGAGTACTCATCCTTATCTCAGCGTTCTATTACAGTCTGGTAGCATATATTGACAGCACTCCACACAGAGCTCTCCACTGTGCTGCTATGCCCGCAGGCAGCCAGTCACTCTTAGTCTTCCCCCCCTTGACATCTGCCACAGCACTGAGCTGACTCTGGTCCTGCGCCACCTCTTGTAGTCCTTCCCAGTTCCTGATTGGCCACTTCCTCCTGCAGACTCTCTAGCCTGCCTGAAGGACCTCTCTATGGCTTACTCCTCTGGGCAGGTTGTGGCAAGGCCCTCCAACAGGCGCTCCAGAACTCAGGGCTCCCCATCACATGACTCAAGACGAATAATTTTCATATATATATGCCTACACTCTGTTATTTCATTTTCTACTACAAATTCCAACAAAACGCCATTAGAAACCTCTAAGTGGTCTCTTTTAATTAATATTATTGTCTATTGGTTTCTACTTGAAGACTAAGAGCCCTACTCTGTTCCTCAATATGGTTAGTAACCAAAATCCATAGAAATCAGATGAAACGTAGCACCCGCAATTTCCAGCTAGATTTTCACAAGCTCAGTTACATCCTGTGTCACCAGTAAAAATGGTGTGCCTCATTCTGAAGTCTTTACATTGGTGAAGTTCCCTCAAAATACAGCCGCTGAAGTTTTACATTAGGGATGCTACTTGGGACAGGATTACAGCCTGTTTATGATATATAGGAATCATCAATCACCAATAAAATGCCACTGCTCCTGGGGAGGCTCACAACTGCCTCACCTGCAGACATTTGGTGCCAACAGGATTTTTAACAAAGAGAAATGTTGAGTAAATTTGTCCAGAACTACTCTAATTTCTGTAATGGAAACAACAAGGGGAGATTGTAGTTTGGTAGGACCTAGATTCTTAAGTGATTGAATTTGTTTTAGCAAAAACGTCCATTCCTAGAAGTTTTCTGGCTGTCCTTCCTCTTCTTCTCTGAGACTTTTGCAGTTTGAGATTTTTTTGGGAGCTGCCAGAAAGTCACCTCTGGGTGGGGAGTGGGCTGAGTAGCAGTTCTTGAACATTAATGGCAACATTACTCCCTTAAAGCAGCTGTATGCTTTGAACTGTATACACTGAAGTCTGGAGTGGCACAGTGACTATGCTGTTACATTTATTTATGAGGCCATTAGTACTGATTTTGGTGGACCTTGAATCAGGCCCTATTGCCATGGATTGGGATTTGAACAAAAACATGTAAATGCTCCTGAACAATTGGGACTGTAAATGTTCTTGGAGAGGGACTGACCAAAAGGACCGGCTAAGAAAGCACTTCTAGCCTAAATTAATGTATGCCTTTTATCCACTTGAAAGAGGAGATGTGGGTGCATAACTGTTGAGGAGGTATCAGGGATGCTTAGCTTGATTGAGAAAGGTTAATTACATGTGAAATGAGACTGGGATTCAGACTATGTTTGCTCTAGATTTTGTGTAATGTTATATCAACATTGGGATTCTCTGTTATTCTATTAACAAAATAAACTCATTTTGTTTGGTTTCATTTTATTGTTGTTCTAATCCCACTGAACATTGGTACTGTTATTTAATTTTACTAAACATGTGTGGATAGTAAAATACCTGCAGAATTAAACTACCCAAGGATATTACGGTGATCCAGTTCTCACAGAAATTTGATCTGCTAATTAGCCACGCCAATTTTATGGATCATTGCAGCACACTTAAAATGTATTGTTATACGTTCATAATCTTTTCATAATGAGCTTTTATTGAAAGCACAGGCCAGCTTCAGTGTAACGTTCAACAGAGACTTTTTTTTTTCAAATCTTGTGTATGTGCCAGATAATCATAACTAAGTTTCAAAGAAAAATAATCAGTTTTTGAATCATTAAAATGATCTCTGCTCTCTATGAAAATATAAATTATTTGGGAAGTCACAGAAGAAACGTTTAGAACATGAAATGTTAAAAAAGAGCTTCCTCCCTTTTCAGCTGCAAGCACGTTGCAAAAGAGGTATCATTATCCATATTATACAGTTGGGGGAAATGAGGCACAGAAGGGGAAAGTGACTTGCCTAAAGACACCCAGTACAGTAAATCCTCAAGAAGCATGATTTCGCTTTGCACTTATCTCACATTAACATGAGTTAAGTGCAAATAGAAAGCACCTCCTGCTCCGGCCCCTGTTTCCCTGCAGCTGGGAGAGCCAGATGGGCACACATCTGCTTGAGGCATGGTTTCTTCCAGCTGGGAGAAGCTGGAGGCCATGTGACTGCCCCCACTCCACTTCCCCCAGCTGCCCGCTCCCCCAGCCAGGGGACTTTGGGGTGTTCCCAACCTCCCCACCATTTGTGCAAAATTTGATTTATGCAGAGGTTGCCCAGGATGCCACCTCCACAAAAATCGAGGCATTACTGTATGCCAGTGTCACAGCTAGAAATCTTAACTCAGCTACCATGACTATTACTGCAGTGGTCCATCCAGTCAGTTAAATGGCCTCTCCAAAATTCATGTTCTGTACATGTGTAACAATCCCCATATTTGGCCATTCAGCACTACAACATAGATTGCCACTATTTGGGTATGTGATATACCCTACTGACCAGAGTGAAACTTAATTTTGAACACAACTTCAAAAGAGATCAGTTCCAGGCTTAAGTTTGCATAAGTGAGAACAGGCCAGGCCTTCAAGCAAGTCCAGGTCAGAAGTAAAAGCCACAGGAAACCTAGAGTTTTCAATAGTATTGACCCAAAATCTGCTGACAGCTGGCAGTTTTGAATTCAACTTTGAGATTTTGTATTTGTTTGAATACCAAAAACTCCAAGTGAACTTCAGCCTGCCTTAAGTAAAGCCAAAAAAGTACCATACAAACCTCCGTGAATTGAGCTGGGCAGTTCCGAAGTAATGAGAATTAGTTGCAAGAGCATACAGAGGAAAGGCTTAAACGCTCAAATCCTCAAAGACAGTTAAGTGCCTAACTTCCACTGAAATCAATGGGAGTTAGGTGCCTAAATAGCTTAAAGGATTTGAACCAAAAAGCCAGTTAGGGCCTGAGCCTGTGAAATTCCCTTTGAGGTCCCTTAATTAATGTGGTTTGTTACTTAATGTTTTATACAGATACACTAGACTGGGAACACTTAACGTGTCCGTTTTTTCTGTATTTTTTTCTGATAAATCAAATATTTTCAGAAACAAACAAACAAAACTCACCACCAGACTCACAAAAACAAATGAGTAGTTCAGTTTTTTTTTGTGCATAGGGTCATTAGATACACTTAGTAGAGTTAAACTATGAGTTGGGGCATTATCTTGGTTTTCTTCACCATTCTTCACAAAAAAGTCATTTCACTTTTGTACCCTGAATGTGAGCAACAGAAATTAGATTAGAATCTTGTTAAAGGCAAATCATATTTTTGATTAACCAAACATTAATTCAAATCAAAGGAAAGTTCAGGATTGGAGAAAAGAAGTATGTCTTCCATCACAAGGAGCTAAAGTGAATATGTGCTTCTGAAAAGGCCCTTGGGGTTTGCATTTCACTGGCTCACTATGAGGTGGAGGAATACTGCAAGCATTTATTGTTTTCATGGCACAGAGTCCGAAGTGAACAGACTGAGTGAAGCAAAGGATCAGTAGAACCCACTGGCTTTGCCAATTTACCAAGAACCAAGTAGTCCTGTAGCACCTGAAGACTAACAAATGTATTCAGGATATAGGGAGTTTTGGGGATGAGACCCACTTCATCAGATTTAGAGCAGAGCATAAGACTCCAGGGTTTATACAGCAGGGAGAGCAGGAAGGAAAGAGGCAGAGAAAAAAATAAGGGGAAGGGGAGTCACCTGTCATTAATAGGACCAGTGGAAGAAGTAAATTTATGACAGGTGGCTGACTACCTCTCCCTTGCCTTTTTTTCTACTCCTTCCTTCCCCTCTTCCCTATTGTATAAACCCTGATTGCCCACTCCAAATCTGATGATGTGGGTCGTACCCATGAAAGCTCATCATCTAATAAATAAATATGTTAGTCTTCAGGGTACTACAGGCCTACTTGTTTTTTGTGAAGCTACAGACTAACATAGCTACCCATCTGAAACTATTTACCAATGTCTTTACTATCACTGGTGGAATGGGATTTGGCCCTTAATGAGTGACTTGTGTCAGGCTGAAATGGTCTTAATTACTCACCTCCAAATACATTGTCTTTTCTTCAATTATTTTCTAATTTATAGACCAGGTATAGCTGTACAGCAATATCTAAACAAATACAATGTGATTCAGAATTTAATACAGTTCCACGCTGGGGCTCCTTTTTTTTTTTCCCCTTTCCTTCAGGTTAAAAAAAGGATTTTTACACATGGTTCAATTTCATTTCCTGCAGAAAAGCTATTTGAAAAATTACAAATAAATAAAAAAATGCCCTTCTGCTTGTTATATATCCCTAGTAAGTAGAACATGAAACAGAATGATGAACAGAGGCACTCGAGCTCAAACACTCAGAAAGGTGTGCAGTGCAGCTGGACCTTGGGCGAGTGTTTAACTGACATAAATCATGTTTTCTTTCTAGATCTTCTTTGTACCACACACGTTCTGCACTCAACTGATCCTGACAGACAGGATATTTTCAAGGAGGGAGCTCTGCTAGACAAGCCTCAGTGAGCCTTTCACACCCATGTCATGTCTTTATTTGAGTTTCCAGCACTCTTGTAGGAAGATGTAAAGGATGAATTTGAGCTTTGAAGCAGTAATACTGCTATGTGGCAGAGAGGTATAATGTAAAATTAGGTACTGGTTAGGTACGTATTTCATAGTGTATTGCATTTAAAAATTAAGGACCAACCTCTGTAAGTTCTTTCTGTGAATAGTTCTTTCTCATGCAGTTCCACTGACTTAATTGGAACTAGTCACGTCAGCAAGTATTGCACAATGGACCCTGGTGCAAGAAACTTCAGTCCATCAGGTCCATCAGGTCGGCACCATCAAATACTGCGCACATGCTGAGAAGCAGTTGTTCCTCTTCTGCCAGCCTTCTTTCAATTCATTCTCATTCTGTTATTAAACCTAACAGAAAAATACTTTTTCCACTGATGTCATGAAAATGTTCAACATTCCCACCTTTGTGGGTAATGTTATTTTCGAGGCACTGACAGAGTTCTTATCTGACTTCCCTGTAACACTATGGGGCCTCAGGAGTGAATCATTTTGCTCTTAGCCACCAAGTCGTAGGAGTCTAAGTAATAATATTCTAATATTAACTAATCAATATAAACAACACCCTTGTGAAACTGTTGCTGTTAGAGATGGGAAACTGAGGCAGAGATGCTCTAAGTAACTTGACTAAGGCAAATGTCAGCCCAGGATTAGAAATGTTGATGCCAAGTCTTGTATTCAGACCCCTTACAGCCTGCCAACTAATAAGGGCTATTAGTTTAATTAAAGCTTCTCTTTATGTATTAATCCAGTACAATTAATACAATGCATAGTTGGCTTGACCTAGAAAATGGCAAACTTATTTTCTTGTTATTCTCCATGTAGTAGTAACCACAAGAGACCTGCAGCCTATTCTGCATTGCAAGAATTAGCCCGTTGCAAGGTTTTTCTGTATTCCCCTATGTTTTTACCCATATATATGAGACCTTAAAGGTGATTTGTGTCAGTGTCTGTTTGACCTGGGCGCTAGATCTGTCAGGCTGTACTCTTTTAATCACATAACTCAAAAAGGGAGTTTGGAGCTTGTCATGGAGGCTACGTGTCAGAGATCAGTAACATAGGTTACAATCGTACCCATCCTGTTAGTGGCGAAACGTAAGGCAAGGGTTGCCAAGGTGGTATTTCTGGGGGTACCCTTGTTCTTTTCTCAGAACTTACACGAGGCTATGACATGACACATCATCATACATATTCATACACATCTCTGTACCTCATAGATTCCTAGGGTGACAATGCCTAATTTGGTATTGGAAAGGTGGGGTTATGAAAAAGTAAGAGGGACTGTAATACCCCATAGCAAGTGGAAAAGAAGGCTCACAAGAGGCTCATAAGAGGTTCTTTAAAGGGTTTCTAAGATTCCTGGCTCTCCTTAATTTCTTTTCTCCGGTACCATCTCTTTCTTCTTCGAACCTCAACCTCCTTTTTCTATTATCATATGATCTCTCCCTGCTGTCTGTGGAGCAGAGCAGGTCTCATGTCCTAGGATCCTTGGGAAGCAGTGAGTATTACACATTACCAAGCTATACACTGTGATAACTGTAATGCAAACCATAATCAGTATGCTTTGCTAAAATAGTGAAAAGGTATATCGTCTGCAAGTCTATATTGACTCTCTCTATTATTCAAGATTACTGAGTTTGTACTTTTATATTAATGCAACTATTTGTTTTAAATCAACCTGCTGTGAAAGGAAAATAAAGAAAAGTCTTGTTAAATTTACTTGTGTAATCATTGGGAATTCGAGGACTGCCTGTAGTCCCGGAGCATTTCTAGCTCCGGCGTGTTTAAAGTGATCGAGGTGTAGGTACGGGCCTTTAATCTTTAAATCAGATTGGCAAATCAAACCTAAATTAGTAACTCCTTCCAAATATCCATAAATCCTGCTACACACTGAATCTGACAGTGTAGGATCAAGGTTAACTGAATCAATGGCACAGGACCACACAGTCTGAAAATCCACACAAACTTTAATGCAACCAGGTCTGTAACACAGCAGTTCATGCTGCCCCTGGTACTGGCCCCAGGCAGCCCATCCTCCAGGAAAGCACTTTCTTTCAACTGCCATTCCTCCAGCTCTCTTTCAAACCATGTTTATGCATGACCCCCACTAACAGGGGAAGGCTTAGCCCATGACAGTAGGGTCATGCCTTTGTAACCTGGATGTGACTTTTGGACCCTCACTTAATAATCCTATAAATATATCTCAGTCAACTAGAACAAGGAGCTTTAGTTCTATAGCTCCTTGACATGATATTGTACTAATAACTACACTAATTCGTGAGGGTTGAACTTCAAAAGCTTCTGTGCCTTCAGAATTGCATTATCTGACCCTTATTAGAACAATCCAAACCTCTAGGGGCTGAGAAATTGGACTGGAAGGCTCACAAGGATTGATTTTCTTTCGGGAGTTCCTTTACTTCCTGTTTCCAGCCAGGCGGGATATGCCACAAGAACAGCCTTTCTTTGCTATATTTTTACACTTCTGTTTCTGGCTAATATCAACTAGCCAATAGGCAAACCCAGAAAACATGTCTGGGAGAATGTTATGCTGCATGGCTCTATCCCAAAGCTTGGTGTTAATTCTTATGTCCAAATCAAGGTGATTTTCTGTGTGCTCTCCAGGTCAATGGGTTAAAAATCCATAGAGATTATGCTCTGCCACACAATGGATAACTATGCTTTTTTTTGGCACATGGAGTTCTGAGCGAACTTAGAGATTTCAGAGCAAGAAAACTGCAGAAGGCAGCTCCTATTCAAACAAGAGGCTTGCTTGACCTTTGAATATTTTCTCCTTGTCCCTTGTGATATGCAGGCTCTCCAATTTACCTTAAGTATAGGAAGAGATAGGAGAAAAGGCAGCCAGGCAGGAGATGGGGAGTTACGTTTGGATTCAGGTCCATTTCATGATGTTTTAAAATGGAACTTTGCAGGATAAGAGATATAACTCCAACTCAGAAGTGTCAGGTAAGCTACAGAATAAGGAAGCCAGGGCGAAAGTTTGGCCCCTGTAAAGTCAGTTACAAAATCCCATTTGACTTCAATAGGCCCAGGATTATACCCTACGTTTCTCGAGTTTTGAACTATATATGTAATCCTCTTTTCTACCAATGCTACTATAGGGTTATTACTTAATTAATTAGAAACATGAGAAAAAAAGTTAGAGTGAATTGTAGATCACAGAGTCGGCTGTTAGGCACAGGCAAAGGCTAATTTAACAATTCAAGGGTCAGTACCTGAAAAAGTAAGGACACAGCTTACAAGCATTTGTATCCAGAAAGTAACAATGTGCACAGTGGGATAATGAACTTAAAACAATTGCAATTAACAGGCTAAGACAAAGGATTAAAATTAAAAATGAATGGTGCGGTGCTTGCAGCTTGCTTGTAAAACAGCATTAAGCCAACTTAATCCATTTTAATTCAGAGTGAAACCTGCAGTGCGAATGAAATGGATTCGAGGGTCGAGTTCAGCTCCTGAGAAAGTGCGATACATTCACCTGTGACAATTCTTTCTGGAATGATAAAGTAAGGGAAGTCTCTTAAGAACTCTGAGTGACTCCATAAGGTCCCCAGAGATCAGGTGTCAAAGTTGTCTATCAGACGCCTGAAAAGAAAAAGGGGAAGCATAACTCACTGCTATTGTGAGACAGTTGTCATTGACTGATCAGGCCTTTTAAGCAAGCTTTCACAGTCAATGAAACCACCTGAATAGATGAAAGCCAGACAGCTTCTGACAAACAAGAGACTATGGAATATTCATTGTGCATCTGTGAGGGAAAGATTAATGTATTAGAAATTAAAATGGGACTAGAACGTATGATCTTGCTCTAACACTTGGCCAGACCTGTGTCACCCATTGCTACTGCCTGAAGTCGACAGACAATTCTGCCAAGGTAACTGAGAATCATTAAGCATCCTGCTATTGTGCATGGTGAATAATAATACTTCCCCCCATTCTTTGCCTGGAGCTGACAATGAATAATTCTGGAGCTATTTGCAATGTTAACAGCACCTATCTTGCCCATCCATTCCTTTACGATAAGGATGAAAATATGCATTTCAACAGTCTGTACAGATACTGATTCACAGGCATTTCAAAGGACACCTGTCACTCAAGTGAAGGACCTGTCAGTCTCCAATGTCTGACAGTGCCAGGAAAATGGCCAAAAAGATTATCTGTACTTTATTTCTATTTTTCCCTCAGATTATAACACTGTTACATTTGCCATGGACTGACAAGTGATTTACACTCGCAATTGTAATGTGTTTAAGCTATAAAAAAAAAAAAAGCTATTCTCTTAGGCAGCCTTATTCTTCTAAGGTTTACAACTGTATCAAATATACTATCACAAATGTGATCTAGACCATACAGAATGTCATTATGCTAGATATTAGAAGCATTTAATCTGTTTGCTAACATAAAGGTGACATTGATAAAGCCATATGTTTGACATAAGACCCAAACCAAGTTTTAAGAAATGACAAGCCAATGGCCACTCTGGATGGTACAGCCAGTATATTTCCAAAACTTCATTCAAATTAGTAAAAATGAATAAAATTCTTGGGGTCTTTGGGAAGAAAATGGGTCCAGTTTCCACACTCACTTAGATAGGTATATCTGTGATAGCTCTGTTGTAACCAAATAAATAAATTAATAAATAAGTAACAGAGGACAGAATTTAGCTTACAATCTGAATTTTTATTTTTAAAATGTGTCATAAAGCAAACATTTACAAGAAGAAAAATTAAGTGTCTAAAATGTCTGGAAGCGGTGTTGAACAAATGTTCAGTCTGTCTTGATGAAGTTATTCCACATATGCTTTCTTAGGGGTATGTCACCATTTCTGACTCTGATCTGGGCACCACAAATGTGAAACCACATTCATACCACAGACGCACACAACCCCCATGCTTAGCTGCCAGACTGGAGCTTCAAGGCCTGATTTGGCTCTCAGTTACAGCAGCATAAAGGAGTAACTCCAGAGGAAGATGGAGTTAAACCAGAATAAAATCAGTAAAACTGAGATTAGCATCTGGCCTTTGGGCTTGAAAGAAAATGTTGGTTCTGAACATAGTGGTCAAAAATCTGCCATTGGTTTGTAAGTGACACACTCCACTGATATCTCGCACAAACTGAAAAATGTAAAAAGAATACAGTAATAATAAATACAATAAATAAAAGTTTTCTATTATAGCACCATTTATTTGCACAGAGAGGATTTTTTTATGAGTGCTACTATATATTACTGAAACCAGTGGGAGGATCTGCTTAAACCTCAATGTGATGATGTGGTCATTGATTTAAATGAGAAGATGGGTATTGAGACAGAGTCTTAGTAGAATCCACTTCTCCTCAGACAGAGCCGTGTTTATGCTAATTAGAGTCAGGAGGGAACACACCAAAAATCACACCTAAATCTTCAAGTGAAGAAATGCAGATGGTCTTTGTTCTTTTAGGGAAACCATCCTTGGTCAGATGCATTACCTGCCTGCTGGTCCATACCTAATCTTCTGTTCCATACAACACTGCTACCAACCCAGTTCCCACTCTGCATTCTTTACCTTCAAAGTTGAGCTGCAAACCAAATATAAAGATGAGACATTTGTGCCTTTTTTCCTTTGTGCTTCATTTTGCTGAGTAAGAAAGGCCTCAGAGTCTTTTCCTCTGATTTCAATGTTGGAAGTTAAGGTCTTGTATTCTTTTTCTTTTCCCTGGAAGGCAACTAGAAAACCCTGGGTGGCTGATAGGGGATGTGATCTTTAGTAAATAGACCCTAATGTACAATGTTATAAAGCAGGGGCCAACAACCTTTCTGAGGTGGAGAGCAGCAATTTGAACTTTTGACCTCTATGTACAGTCCAAGTACTGTTTATACTTTTTAAAGTCACTCATAGTCTTACTTAAAACAGCTTCATTAATAAATAAATTGAGAGGCAGACCTTTACCGTTTCGGTACTGGTTGGTAGCATTGGCTGGCCTCTAGTTAAGCCACAGGCAGTATGGCTTTAAGCAAGCTCCTGCTGCATGGGGGAGGAGGGGCGGGACCGAGCTCCTGCCTCCCATGATGAGGAAAACTGGCTTGTGTGCCACTCTTACCACCCATGCTGAGGGTTGCTGACCCCTGCTATAAAGGTTTGTTTTTTATTTAAGAACTGTAGTGCTCATGTAAAGGACTAAAGATGAAGTTCCTCAGTTTCGCAGTTGAACAGGTAGAGCATTGGCAGTAGCAATTAAGGCTGTCTCACACTGCGACTCATCATCTAGGCATGAGGGGATAGATCAGCCTCCAGAGCCCATACCATCCTTGGACTCCTGCTGAAACCTCTGCCAAGATGAGTACAGGTTGAACCTCTCTAATTCGAAACACTCTTGTCTGGCAATAGCCATAATCCAGCATTATTTTAATTAGCTGGATGACCACTTATCATGGGTGTGGCCAAGCTTCCCATGGTCCCATGAAGTTTCTTACAGCCCCCAGTCCTTACTGTCAGTGCTCTGTGCTACTGTTTAGCTGTAATTTACCCCTAAATGTCTTCTAAGAGCCCAGTAAGCAGTGGAAGTGTTGGTAATGTGCTAGACAGTACTGAACTCCCATGGTCTGGTGAATTCTCTCGCTCAGCACTAGTCAGGTCTGGAGGGTGCTGGATGAAAGAGGTTCAACTGTACTAACTAATGCTCCCTTTCTGTGATCTGGGGTCCTATCCTCTACAAAACTATCTGACTCCACTAATGCATTGCAAATAGGGCATTGAACAACTGCTAAATGGTAACAACTTTGAGTCACTACCATGGTTTAGAACTTAATTTACTTACAAAAATCTATCCCAAACTGTGGGTTTGTTTCAATAGCTCCCTGTCTTGCCATCCTCATCCACCAAGACATACATGCCTGATAGGTGATATTACAGTTGTCACAGTTTGGCATGTAACGTTCAGGAGTAGAGACAGGGCATAAAAGTGGAGGGCTATGAACTGCGAAATACCAGGAGAAATCAGCATGACCGCAACATTGATCACCATCAGAGCATGGGGTAACCATGCCCAAACAAGGGCTGACTTAGAGATGACAAAGGAAAAATGAAGAGGTTTTTTTCAAAATCGCATAAAGCAGATAAGCAGCAGAACTGAGGAGTACAGCAGATTTTGATCCCTTACTACTGAGTCTCAATCATCATCAGTTACTGGGATTGCCCCCTGCAAACCTCAGCTCAGCAGGGGATGGTTGACACTGATGTCTAACCAAAAGAACGCGAGGGGAAATGGTAAAACTGCAGGGAGAGCTGCAGAACCACTCAACAGGACAATGTACTTTAATACAGAAGTGGGGAATTAACACGTAAATCTCCATAGCTCATATTTCACAACAGTTTGGTTAATCAGAGGGATCAGACTGTGATCACTTAGCTGTAGTTTGCATTCAGGATGAGAGCTTTGCTTAGGAATGAAACATGCTCTCTGCTCTCTTTGGATGAGCCAAATCCTAGCTTAGTTCACAAGTGAAAATGAGGTTTTTAGTCTTATTCCCATCTGTGCATATAATAAACACAACCTGTGGAGCAGATGTCAGAGTCCCACCTGACAGCATCCGTCACAGGAGCTTCCCAAAAGCAAGGCCGTCTTAAGTCAGATTTGTGGTAAGTCTGGCTTCTTCTGTTGGGTTTCTGCCTGGCTCATAAGTGCTACTGGTCTGTACTTTCACAGATTCCACATTAACTCACACAACAAACAGCTGCATTTATAGAATGGTTTCTATCCCCTATGATCTGTCTGCATCATGCCTTGGCAACCACACCTCTGGTATCCCTCCCTTCCACCTTCAGGCCCTGACATATCTCGGTGCTTGCAGGGCCTGGTGCAGCTGCTTGCCCAGGATTTACTTACAAAGGGGCAATCCTGAGATGTCTCCCTAGCGCAGCATTACGGTTACTTAGCGCATGTCAAATCCCCCAAGAACACACACGTACTGCCACCAGAAGCCAGCAGTAGCTACAGCAGCCGGACAGCGTCCTCCACAGAACAGCCTTTCCTTCCTTGCGAAAACATGATTCTTTTTGAGCCAGATGCACCAGCTAGTGCCCAAAGCTCCATTTCACTGCATCAGCTGTCTGCATCAAGAGCAGGGTTTCTCCCTCCAGGCGTGGTTTGGCTATCTAGTTAGGTGTAATGGTTTAGGCTCTTTTTTCTTAAACAGCTGCAGAGTTACTGTGGTGCTTTTCTGTGACCTGTTCTGGATGCTCACTGAAACACCCAGTTCTTTCACCATTTATTGCAAATATTTTCCAGATTATTTGGTTCAAATTCTTCCTCTACAATCTTTCTATTGTAGCTTTTAAGCGGCCTCTGCACACAAAAAGGCTGGAGCTCATGAATGTTCACTTTCTTTCTGAATCAAGTAGGCAGACACAAGCATGAAGAAAATACTGTAAGATGACTCAGAGTTTCTGTGACCATGTTCCAGTTCTTTCCATTGAAGAAATGAATAATGATGTGTTATGCATCTCGTTTGTCACTACTGTGCCTGGCCTACAAATCAGAGGCCTGATTCTGCCTCCCTTGCTCAGGCAGAATAGTATTTACTTGTGTAAGTAGCCCCATTAAGATCAATAGACATACTCTCTGGAGTAAACATTACTCAAATGAGCCAGATTTTCACATGGTGTAAATCAGCGTCCCCTATAAACAAGGGTGGCAGGAAAAAGAGTCTATAATGACAAGCGCCTGATTCTCCCCGGCTGGCACTTTGTGGAGTCATTTGTACCAGTACAAAGCACGAGCAAAGTGGGTGTAAAATGCTGCTGTGTTAATCTAACAGTATTTTACGTCCATGAAAAGTTGTTGTGAACATTTGGCAAATCATAAAACTTAATTTTTCAGAAGCTGCTGTTTATGCTACTCACCCACTATAACACATCTGAATCTTTAAGCCTCCAAACACCTTCTTCATGAGGGCATTACCATTTGCATTCCTGATGCAGAACCACTTTTCTTATACGCTGTTAATGGCTTTCTGTAGTCTCTTACTGGTAGCTCGGAATAGGAATATGAATCGTGGAAAAGTTCCAAAGCCAAACTTTCCCCAAGCATAGATTTGGCCTCTCTAATGTTAGCATGTGCTCTACATGAACCGAGTCCACTGCGTTTTAACCACCATGTTAAAATCCATTGTTTTGTAAAGCTAAACCAAGTGGAGACCAGAACAAAATTAGCCAATACATATTCATGAATGAATGGTTTCTCCTTTGGCATGCATAGGAAACACTTTAAAACAAACAAGTTGAATGGAAAAAATCTAAAATGAAACGCTGAAGTTTTACTTTTTAAAACGGCTGTAAAGAGTTCACACAAAATGCCCCCTCACTCCTGAACAGCTGTCTTGTTGCTGATGACAAACCAAGAATGTGGTTGTCACTAGTGATAGCATCACAATGCTATCACATTTAGCAACAGTAGTAGCTAAATGAAACGATCTCTTCATGTTCCTCTTTTGACTATTGGCTATCTGGTGACATGGCTTTGAGTCCCAGCTGGGAATTTAAACTCCAAACATGCTTTCCATGAGTTTCCTGATATCATTTACACTGGTGATGGGGAGGGCAGTTGTCCTTAAGGCAGAACAATGATGTTTTCAAAATGCCAAAATGCCATTTCAAAATGCCAGGGGGAAAAGTGTGTGTGGGAGAAAAAGTGTAGGAGAAAATCTTGTGAGTTAAAAAAGAGCATGGCAAAATAAAGCAGAAAGAGAGAAAAAATTATAGTACTATTTTGGCTCCCTTCCCCTCCCCTCTCCTGGTTTTTAAGGTTGTACTTGCAACATATTTGCTACGAAATGGCCTCAGTGCAATTAGTAACATGGCACTCTTTTCGCTGATAACAGTTCTTTCTATTCTAATCAAGTGGCTATTGTAGTAAAATATATTAAATATTAAAATGTTAGCTAAAATTATATATCTGTGCCAAATATTTATTAAAAGCTCAGTGAATGCAGCAGAATATAATTTATATTAATAAAACAGAACCAAACCCTGCAGTGCATCTACTGGCAAAATTCTCAGTGAAATCACTGTTTTTTGCATGCGTCAGAGTTACAGGATCAAAGTCATAGCCAAAGTACTGGTAAATGACAGGAGTGTTTCTATTTATTCTATCTCAATGACTCCACTATACAATTTCTGAGCAAACGCCTTCCATAAGGAGAAATATTTACAGCTACCAGGCCAAGCAGTAGTTGTGGGCATCACTTTATATTTTTTTGAAATTCACAACTTATGAAAGTTGCTGTACTACCTGCAGTGGAGCAGGAGTTCCTCCATTTATCCACAGAATAAATACAGCACAGACAGCAAAACCATACTCTTCTTTTACTTCCAACACATTAACATCAGGCTACTGGTGCAAACACCGTGGAGGATGTATATGTCTCTCACTTTATAAATATTCTCTTAATTCTCTCCTTTAGGTGACTGCATGAGTCACTCAATCTCCTTTCTATTCTCACCCAATCATTTTTGTATGTAGTTGCATCACTGCATTGGATTTGGTCTAGAGACAGAGTTCTGAGCAAAATAAAGGTAATTCAGCATCTATACCAAATCAGTCCTTGATCTCTACTGAGAGGCTTGTGTCTACACAACAAAGTTATTTTGAAATAACTTTTCTAGCATATACACAAAGCAACCACTATTTTGAAATAATTTCAAAATATCAGATGCTTTATTCTGAAATTGGTAAACCTCATCCCATGAGAAATAGCACCTATTTCAACCTATTCTGAAATAGCTATTATGAAATAGGGGCTGCGTCGACGTGGAATAGAGCCTATTTCAAAATAAGCCATTGTGCATCCAATATTGTGCACAGACACTCCATTTTGAAAAAGCGGAGGGCCATTTTGAAATGCATTTTGTTTGTAGTAGTGTTATTTCTAAATAAGCTATTGTGGAAAATCTCTTCTGGAATAACTTATTTTTAAATAATGCTGATGTGCAGACATACACTGAGCAATAGCAAAGTTGATGGTAATGTCAACTGTGGTGGTGATGTTTATGTTTTGGATTAATGTCATGTGAAACTGCACTGACCACCCATTTGTGGCCAGCAAATTAATTTTCAGACAGTATCAACCATTGGCAACAGATTCACTGCTAAAGTTAATGCATTTTCACAGAAACATTCACTGAAAAGTTATTATACAAAAATTTAATGTTTTGTAACATAGCCAAACAATGGCCATATTTGAAATTTCTAGTGCTCTTGAGCTGAGAAATTTTTCAAGTTTTGATTCCAAAATGTCACATTTTAGCCGTATCTACACGTGCACGCTACTTCGAAGTAGCGGCACTAACTTCGAAATAGCACCTGTCACGGCTACATGCGCCAGGTGCTATTTCGAAGTTAACTTCAACGTTAGGCGGCGAGACGTCGAAGTCGCTAACCCCATGAGGGGATAGGAATAGCGCCCTACTTCGACGTTCAGCGTCGAAGTAGGGACCGTGTAGTCGTTGCGCGTCCCGCAACTTCGAAATAGCGGGGTCCGCCATGGCGACCATCAGCTGAGGGGTTGAGAGACGCTCTCTCTTGAGCCCCTGCGGGGCTCTATGGTCACCGTGGGCATCAGCCCTTAGCCCAGGGCTTCTGGCTGCTGCTGCGGCAGCTGGGGATCCATGCTGCAGGCACAGGGTCTGCAACCAGTTGTCAGCTCTGTGTATCTTGTGTTGTTTAGTGCAACTGTGTCTGGGAGGGGCCCTTTAAGGGAGCGGCTTGCTGTTGAGTCCGCCCTGTCTGCAGCTGTGCCTGGCACCCTTATTTCGATGTGTGCTACTTTGGCATGTAGACGTTCCCTCGCAGCGCCTATTTAGATGTGGTGCTGCGCAACGTCGAAGTTGAACATTGATGTTGCCAGCCCTGGAGGACGTGTAGACGTTACTCATCGAAATAGCCTATTTCGATGTTGCTACATCGAAATAAGCTATTTTGATGTAGGCTTCACGTGTAGATGTAGCCTTTCACTTGAAAACAGGTTTTGGTGAGGATTTTCAGTTGAAAAAGACATTTTCCATTCAAAAGCTGTCTTTTTTTAAATGAAAAATTGAGCACGTTTAAAAATTCAAAAGGAAACAGGATGTTCTTGATAGGCAAATTTTCCCATTTTGTTTCACACTCACTATTGAGCTAGCCTGGTAGAAGCCTCAGGTGTTTTTAAAGGTTTCATTTAGAATTATTTTTTTATTTACAGGCTCATTGGTCCTTGTGATGGACTGATGTGTTCTGCGATTGTTAAGAAACATTTTTAAATGCCCTGTGAAAAATAACTACTTACAGCCCTTCCCTGCAGTAGCTGCCTTCATTTTATTCCTGCACATAGCGTGTATTAAGTCCACATTGTCAGAGGTAGTGAGCCTGACAATCCAATTGAAGTCAGTGGGAGCTGTAGGTTCTCATGGCCTCTGGAAAAGCAGGCCCTTAAAAATCGATGCTATACCAGCTTGGTATTCAGGACAGATTACCATCCCTTTGCTGTTTGTAAGTATAATACGGAATCTGGCACACAGGCTGCCAGAACAAATTCAAATGTCCAACTAAAGCACTGCCCATCAGCTCAGGTGCTGTAAATTAAAATCACCAAAGTAAAAATACCAATTTGGTCTGTTTCAGATGCATTCCCATGTGTTCTTCCTTTGTTGGGCCTACAGATACAATCCTGTGCGCATAGGCAGGAGCCAGTCATGGGCAGAATTCTAAGAGAAGAATAGAATTAGTTGTTTGACAAGGTTTCACCAAGTCTTTTTAATTGCTTTTGTAAAAAACTGTATCTGGACCAGGTCCCACTGAAGTAAATGAATGTCTTTCCAGTGACTTCAGTGGCCTCTGGATCAGGCTCTAATTCCTTAATGTAGGTGCTTGGACCTTGAATTCTACATGCAAAACCAGCAGAAGTGAGCTGTGATACAAAAGAATTGACAGTGTCTTAACTTTTCAAGCTTGGATATTTCAGTGGCTTCAAACTGTATCTGGTGGAAAGAAGTTGCCCTCTGCAAACAGTGAGCTAGATTGTCACCTACAACATCACAGATTGCAAGGGGATCTCTGTAAGACAGTCTTTGGGGCACATCCCTGTAAATGCAATTCTCCCCACTTCCATTCCAGTGGAAGTTTACCTCTGTCCAACTATGCAGAAATGCCACTCCAACACCTAAAGGAACCTCAGGATTGTGTTCCGGCTCTGGCTGTAACTTGACAGCACCACCTTCCCATGTGCAGTGCCAGGCTTCCAGGCTTCTCCTTTCCTCCCTGGCCCATCCCATTTTCACTCCTTTTCGCTAAACGGATGCTAGTCTGTGGGATGAGGGCTCCAGACGCCAAAGGGCATGGAAGGCCAGAGTCTTGCTTCCTTGCGAAGAATGGCAGCTCCGCCCATCTGCAAGGACCTGCCACAGTGCAATGTGGCTCTACACTTTGGTGTTAGGGATGCTTTAACCAAATCTTCAAAGCAGCCAAAATATTTGTTTTATGAGTCTTGATTCCATGTTTTCCAGTCAGACCTAGCAGACCAATATATAGATATGCAGCAGGACAAGTTACTTGCTAATTAAAAAGGAAGAAAATATTTTACACTAGCACTAAATAATATTTTTTATTTCACAGTATCTTTCCATGCCACATAAATTACTGAACACTTAGTATTTCTGTTGCTGAAATCTTCCACCGAAGTGACTGGAACTAACCTCATTGATGTCTACAGAATTTTACATAGTTGGAATTACATCAGATAACACTGGCTAAATACAAATGAAAAGGTAGCTGGTGTATCTTATGTGATTAGAGAATTGTTTTGTGAGCAAATTAAGCAGTGGTTTCATTGAGTGTTGCCTAATTTTCAGTGTGTAACACCCTGTTGAATTAAATTGGATGCTTGCATCAGTGATTTTAATGGAATTTTCTTATAAAGTATAGAATCAGATATGCAAATGAAAATAAGCCAAACAAACCAAACACCTTGTATAACTGGAAGTTGCTGTATTAACTAGTCTAACTCATACAAAAATTAATTTAAAATATTAAGGATTTTATATAAACAATTCTATTATCCTTGCAGTACACACATTCACGTACTAACAAGAGAAACAGGCAAAATTTCACCTGACATTCTGCATTCATAACAACCTTCATTTTGATCCGCAAGATATACATTTAGAAACTCTTTCAACTCGTACACCATTTGCTTTGGAAGCTATGACTCTAGTCATATGCATTTCTTCTGCTCTATAAGGAATATCATTAGTGGGGTATATGCTGAAAGAATGTATAAACTTCACTTTAAATTAAAAACTCAGCCCCAGGATTAACTATACAATCACACCCATGTAATTAATACTGTCTATAAAGACACTGTATATTGGAAATAATAGGACTGTTGGTCAGTTTGATAGCATAACTATTTGTACTGCCATTTGTAAAAGCAAAAGTTTGTACTAGTGTAAAGGTGGTGTAATTTACTACACAACTGAAATCTGTTTGGTTTTTCCTGCGGCAGGCTGGGAATGGATTGGGAATGCGATGGAAGGAACACACCAGTCCTAGCAGGAAAGATTCCATCTTGATGCAGTGGTATTGTTTCAGGCTGGCAGCTCTGGCAGGAACTGCATTAAATCAGAGGATCCCGGGAGAGTTATTACTGACAGGACCTTGAAAGCGAGAGGAATACATGGAAATTAGGGAGAATCTATGAGGATGCTAAGAGGACAACCACGATTCCATTTCCTTTTCAAAGAGATTAGTAGGGAAATTCAGATAACAGACTGATTTTAGGAGTATGAGCCTCACTGACTTTGCATGGGAGCTGGCTTTCTAAGTTCCTCGGGCACAAATGTCAACAGTTTGTCTGGCCTAGTGGATGGGTGTAGAACAGTAAACCACAAACTCCAGAATAAAATGTAGTACACCATAGAATGTTACATAATACTAAATTTACAGTACAACATTGGGCATTGTAAGATGACTTGTTAAAGATCTTGCTGACAGAAACTATCTATTTTTGGTATTTCTTGTGTCTGAAGATATAAACAGATCTTGAACAGGAACTTGTAAAGAAGGAGGAGATTAGTGGATGGGCTGTTCTTTACTTGCTCTTCCTTAATAGATAAAGAAAGTTGAAATTTTTTAAAAGTTTTATGTTTGTTTGCTTGCTTATTTGTTTCATCTGCTTTTTTTTTCTGCCACTATGTCTACATGACAGGGTTTTCCAGCCAAACTGGGCTTTTGTTGGAAAAACTTGTGGAGCGCCTACAGACAAAATGTGCTTTTTCAACAGTCTGTCGATAAAACTCAGCACATCGGCTGGCAGCATTGTACCTCTCTGGCTGTGTCTACACTGGAGAGTTCTGTCAACAGAAGGGGCCTTCTGTTGACAGAACTCAGGGAGCGTCCACACTCATAAAGCCCTCTGTCGACAGAGCTTTGACAGAACTGTGCTTTTGCCTCAACAGAGTTATCTCAAAAATTTGAGGCACAAGAACTACAGCATAGAAACTTCTGTCAACAGAGAGGGCTTCCAGTTGCAGGGCAAGTTTGCAGAGCTGCCGTTCCACTTTCTGTCACCGGAGGGCAGTGCAGTCTGGTAGTTCTCTGTCGACAGAGCAAATTGTGTAGGCCAGTTCTACACTAGAAGCATCTGTCGACAGAATGTTTTAAGTGTGTAGGCGCTCCCTGAGTTATGTCAACAGAACGCCCCTTCTGTCGACAGAACTTTCTAGCGTAGACCCAGCCGCATAGCAGCAATCTGTTGACAGAGGTTCTTTGGCGATTTCGCAGTCCACAGTAACTTCTGTCAACAGATGCTTCTAGTGTAGACATAGCCTCTGCGTTTAGGTATAATGCCTTTACTGCCAACAAAACAGCTGTGTAGATGCTCCGGGGACCTTTTTTTGACAAACAGGCTTCCGGTTCATCAGGCAGCCCTGTTTGCAGAGCTTCAAGTCAGCTGTTCTGTTGACAGAAGGCTGAGCAGTCTGGCTGCTTTCTGATGACAGAATGGATTGTTTTTTTTCAATCCACTTTTATGCATGGACGTGATCTGTCAACACAAGTTTGGTGGGACATCCCTTCTGATAGTCGCTTCTGTTGAGAGAGGCATCTGGTGTAGACGTGGCTTGTAGGAATACCACAAATGTCAGTTGTGCCTTCCCAATTTGCAGGAAGTGTTTTGAAGGACCTACAGATGTGGACTGACTTAAGTGAAGAAGGCGGGATTTAGGAACTATAACAAAGCAATCTTTACTTCCAACAATTTATTGCAAGTCTGAGTTAAATAGGTGTTAATAGAAACAAAGCAATACAAATACCTTTAAATAGTGGGGATAAAAGTCAATCTAAATCAGGGCCTGATTGTGCACCAGTGCAGTCAGGGGAAATTTGACTTAAAAAAAGCATATTTGGCCTCAATTAATTTTACTTGCTTGGTATACATGACATCAAAATCCTGTTGCATGTGACATCATAAACTTACTATTGTTCAAGTAGTCCATAAGGGTTTTCTGAGATAATGTAGACAGCATACTGCAAAAAACAGTTCAAACCAAAACAAAAACCAAAAATCTACTACCTTTCAGGCCTTTTTTTAAGATTAGAAACCTGGAGAGATATAAAGCCACCGATCCTGTATCTTCCTTTTGCAGGTCATCTGTACCTTTATTTTAGTTTAGTTCCTTTGGAATAAGTGTTAAATTTCATACAAAGAAAAAAGAAAACAAAGCGAGGCGTTGACATTGAACTAACATTTTGTTAAGAAAAGTTCAACAGATTTCAGCTTTTGAGCGTGTACAGCTGTCATTTTGGCAATGGATATTCAAGAGGTTTTGATCCCACCATAATTTGGAAGTAATGAACAAAAATTAACACTGCAAGAAGTCTGACAAAACTGTTGAAAAAAATTCTCTTTTCCTCCTAGAAAGCTGTAATAGCTAATAAATCTCAAAAGGAAGAAAATATGAATCAGCTTGCGACATCTACAAATACCAAGAAAACAGATTAAGTATATGATTTTTAAGACCATTTTAAGACCATAAGAGCAGTCCTATAGCACCTTAGAGACTAGCAAATTTATTAGGTCGTGAGCTTCCGTGGGTAAGACACATTTCCTCAGATGATCATCTGCTAAAGTGCTACAGTACTACTTGTTATTTGTGAAGCTACTGACTAACATGGCTACCCCCTGAGACCCTGCCGTTGGTCTCTAACTATATTTTATATTTCCCACAATTAACAACATTAAAATAAACACAGAAAGATACTTCTACAGCATGTGAAATGGAAAGTGTTTGAATTTGTTTGCTATTCATTTTAAATCTACAACTCTGACTCCCTGCAGGTGTTATGAAGAGACTCATACTTGCGTCTTTCTTTTGGCAGCATGTGGTAGCAAACAAAACTTTAGAGCAACATGTGCTATAGGTTAAGAAAATGCACAATGAGCCCCTTTCCAGATGATTTATACCTCTGGAGTGGTGTAGAAATGGATCTCTTTTTATTTCTGGCCGTCTTAAGTTTAATAGAACCCTGAATCCGCCATCTCACTAAATTATCAGGCAGAGGCTGAATCCTATTTTTCTTTTGAAGAAGAACAAGGGCGAAGAGATAATTTGTGGATCTAGGTTTCTAATATTAAATAATTCTTATCATTTAAAACAGTTTTTGTAGGAAATATTTTATAGTTAGAGAAATAGTTTTTGACATTTTGGGGGGGAGAAGAACAATGGACCGTTTACAGGTCTACACAGTAGATTAATGAATCTAATTGAGTCTGTAGGGAAATGCTTCAGTTTAACTACTGGAACTAATTTATACATTCACTACATCGTAATAAGTCAATTTAAGTTTCTGGAAATAAAACTGGATATCCTGGGTATAGATTTGAACTATAAATTTCTGCAAGAAAGGAGTCTGTGTGTTCATTATACATTGTAAAATTACCATATGGACCTGTCAACACTTCTTAGCACAGCTTTGTAATAATGTCATTTAGTTTAACATTGTAATGTGCCAACTGAATTAATGTGTATGACACAATGAAGGCCTCATAACCACTGGTTCTGGGGAGATTTGCAACTTTTTAAAGATTCCTCTTGTGCAAAAGATTTTCCTGTATTTGTCCACAGCTAGTATCTAGCCTTTGATCAGGTGCTATCAACACTAATGAGTGTCAAAGAATTGTTCAATTTCCAGCAACTACACCGGAAGTTTCTGGAATGAAGACATGACAATTACAAATGAAACAAAATCCCAATTTCTATTATTTTGCCTTGGCCCCTCTTTTCAAATCTCATCTGGAAATCTATATTCCCTCCTTTGAATTATTTTGTGCCAGGTTTGGTAGAGGTCCCAAGGGACTTTCAGGAAATTTGTGCTTTATAGGAGGTAAAGCAGATCTTTAAAAAAATCATAGAACTTACAGAAAAAATAAACAAAATTGTAAGTAGTCCCCTCCCCTTAAAATGAACAAAAACATTAACGAATACTTTGTTGGGCCTCCTGTGGCACCAGTTCAAATGAAGCTCTTCGGTAGAAAACTTTTAGAGTGCATTTTCACTGCAGAGTTAACTAGGATGTCAGCACCTAACATGGCTTAGCTCAGAGGCAAAGCTACACTTCACTCACTCAGCTGGTGTTATACTTACTTGTCAGGTGAGAGCACTTCTGCTGACATATCCCATATTTCTGAGCACTTCAGTAAGCTAAGCCACTTTATCCTATGTCCTTCGGGGTCCTGCAGGAAGTCATCGGATGACTGTTACCAGATGAGTGATTTAGCCTGTGTCTTCATTGCAAAGTGAGCAGGGTACCATTCTGAGTGTAGCCAGCACTTGGGCTTTATCCTGCAATTCAGGATGGGCCAGCTAACCTGGGTCCAAAGCACTACCACCCTTGGATGAGCTTTTTGTGCTTGGCCTGTGGCATTAGTGACAAGTATCACTGCAGTGAAGATAAGCTCATGGTGTACAAGTCAAAGCAGTCAGCTCATCTTTCCCAAAACTGTTATTTTCTAAAAATAAATAGAATAAATACTGGATACTGTAGCCCCTTTTGGTCTTGAGAGACGGGGGTTAGCATCAGTGGTGAGGATCTATGGGGAGCGTTTGAGTCTTCAGCTTCTCCCATAGCTTATTTGCCCAATATTGGATTTGCATGGTCAATCGCAATAACCGCATGGCAGACTATTTCCATATTCTCGAGTCAGAGTTTTTCCTTCTAAGACTAAGTTCTTTTGTGTGTCTTGCACGTATACTATTGAAGCATGACATGCCCCGTCATAGCAATCGTCACCAGGTATTTAGATCTGCTGATGTAGATTCTCAGGCTTTTAGATCAGTGTTGAATTTTTTCATGGCGTTTTTTCATGTGTCCTCGAATCTTAGCTTTGGTCTTTCTCTTGTTCTCAACCCACATGACAGCTCACACAAGCTGATTTCTTTGGGAAGACATTTGTCACCTATTCTTCTCACAGGACCAAGCCATCGTAGTCTTCTGCTGCTGAGGATCACTCTGAGGCTGGGGATGCCAGAGCTTGACAGGATATCTGAATCTGAAACTTTATCTTGCCAGTTGAGGTTCATAATTCTGCAGAGGCAGTGAAGATGGAAGCTGTTCAATTTTTTCTCGTAGTTCGAGTAGGTGGTCCACACCTCAGAACCATATAGTAGGATACTCAACATGTGTTCCTGGTAGATTCGTATCTTTGTTTTCACTGTTAGCTTAGGATTGTTCTGTGCTCATTTTTTAAGCCTGCCAAACATAGTAGCTGCCTTTCTTATTCTGATGTTCAGTTCTTCATCCATGGACAGGTTTGTGGTGACAGTAGATCCAAGGTAACGGAATTGTTGAACCACATCTATTGGGCTGTTATCCAGAATGACATTGGGTTGCTGAGGTATACCTTGAGTGAATACAACAGTTTCCTGGGTACACAGCATAGAATTATGCAGCACTTCCACACCTTTGTAATTTTCTTCTTCAAACAGAAATTAATTATACAAACAGATTTTAAAATCAAAGAATATATGGAGAACACTATAGCAAAAATCAAAAGTGCAATGAACTCATTTCTTTTGCCTCACTTTGAGAATTATGTGCCAAGATTGCAGGTGTTCCAGGTTGTGGCTTCTTGTCATCCACACATCCACACACAGCAGATGCCAGTCAATCACGAGCCAGTTAAGTCAGATTCCTGACATGTTGTCTACACCACTGTTTTCTTAAAACACTTCCAAGAGTTTAGCTCAAGAGCTGTTAGCTATATTGCTACTGTAGATAAGACCCTAGAGGTTGATAGTGTTTAAAGCACTCTGTTGTGCTATGTGCCATGAATACGATTATATGACTTGGTGTTTAAACCATGAATGCCTAGTTTAAGGCCAGGTTTACACTATGAAGTTAAGTTGAACCAGTTACATCTCTCAGGAGTATGAAAAATCCACACCACAACTGATGTAGTTCACTAAATGTAACCCCAGTGTAGACACTGGTGGATCAGTGGAAGAATTCCTTGTTGACCTAGCTACCAGCTCTAGGTCGAGATGGATTAACTGCGTCATGGGAAGAACTGCTCCCACTGCTCTAGCAAGTGGATACAGTGAAGCAGTCCTTTACATGAATGAGTATCAGGCATGTTTTAGGGTCTGTCCCACACTGCAGGGATGCATCTTGACTGTGCTAAAAAGAGATGCGTGCTGCAGCAGCTCAGCTTACCACCCTTGTACGATCCTGTCCCATCCCCTTGGGTGACTCGCCCAAGCCATTGTCCAGGCTGCTGCAGCCACACCGCTACTTTTGGCATGCTAGGTGAAGCAGAACAAGCATGTGTCTGCCTACCTGCAACTCCTAGCAGCTGTGTCACTGTACCCTAAGATGGTGCGCCTGCTGTTGTGACCATCAATGGAATTGCACTGGTTAGCGCAGGCTGCACCTGAGACTGCAGCGCCATTCTTTGTAACCATGATACTTCACCGCACTAAATCAGCTGATCGGATGCGAAATAAATGAACTATGAATGCTAAAGCAACGGCCCAATTCTTCTGTCAGAGTTACATGCAGCTCTGATTTATTTCAATGACAGAAATGCACACAGCTCGAACAACTGTTGATAGTGGGGATTTTCAAAAAGCACTCAGTGCTGGCCTAACTCTGCTCCTGTGGAAGTCAATAGAAGCAGACTTAGGCCAGCACTGAGTACTTTTACAAAATGTCACTCTGAGAGTACTAAAGTCTAGGCCAGAGCATGCCACGCTTACCAGAGTTCAGCAGTACCTTACTACACCAGTAATTCAATGATTTCATTGAGATTATTTATGTTGTAGAATACTACTTGATACATACATACAATCTGACCATCTCTTTTAGTCTGATCCAAAAGCCACTGAAGTCACAGGAAAATTGATATCACTGGATTTTGTATCTGGCCCCTCAGAAGGATTCTTCCTGGATGAAAGCACTATAATAAGAGATTTGACACTTCCTTTCTTTCTTTTTCCTCACTGTGGATGTTGAGATTCACGCTGTAATTCACAATGTGGTCAGTTTGCTTGCAATAGGTAGGATCACATCTTGTGAAAACGATTCAACGTCTTGTTGGCCAGCACAAAATTAAAATAATAAGAAATTAGTGCACACGACAGGAAATTAATCATTGAGGAACAAATTTTGAATGATGTATTTCTGAGAGTATCGATTACTTCTTATCACTGAACAGACCTTATATTCCCAGTGGATCTGTGATGAGCAGTGAAAAAGAATGTAGCAACGTGTGAAAAAATTATTACATAGTATTACACTCTGCACAATAAGAATCATGCCTACGTGATGGTGAGACCCTACTCACTTCTTATGTTCAACTTCTTAAGAGACTAATTCTGATCCCACTGCAATCTACGGCCAAACTCCCATTGACATCACAGGGAACAGGACTGGACCTGAAATAAGTAGAAGGCGGCCTCAGCAGCTCTTCCATGTCATTGAATAGTCTGAAAAGAAGAGCAGTCAAAATACGTGAAGGAGGATGCAATTTGCTACAGCAAAAGTATCAAAACAGAAGTGAAGCAGTGTCAGGGCCCACAGAGCTCCCAGTGACATAAGGCTGAGCAGTTCCAGGAGATGAGCACTTTCAATTCTCATTTAAAGTAAAGGCTTTAAGATAATGTGATGTCTCCAGAAGTGGCTTTGTTCCTTACAGGAGCAAGCCCACCACAAACAGTTTCAGAAGATGTGGGCCACCCCCCCACACAGCCATGATGGCAGTGCCTTTCCAAATTCCTGTAGCGTAGTGTCTTTATCTTAATGCAGATGAGTGAATGAAGGGGCTGTCTGAATCCTCGCAACCCAGCAGCCGGATGGATAACTCTCTATTTCAGCTTTCTCTTTTTTTTTTTTTTTTTACACAAAATACACGCTAGCTTAATAGCAATGTCTGCTGTGTTCTTGGAGAGCAGGGATGTCGCTGAAGAGCAGCTAGGTGGCATCTTTGGGGACATGGCTATAGGTATATGGCACAGGTATCTGTTACACAGTAGTAAAGATTTTTGCCCTATGTTTTTAGGCTTATTCAACCTTTTCAGACCGTGCCTACTGTGCTGTGGGACAAGTGTTTTTCACACAGATGCTGGATTACAACTTACTCGAGCCCTGGTTGTTTTCCATGTGTATTTTTGTGTAGACTACTTACACCACTTTTTCCTTCTAAGGATCATATGGCTCTAAGAAAGTAAAATGATCCCCCAAATGCTCATGAACACTATCACCTTACATATTAAAGACTAACCAAATACAAAATTCCATTTAGACAAACAAACTGACTATGAACTGAAAAAGTGCCCCCCCAACCTATGCACAATTTCCTATTTCTTCAGAGTCCATGTGCAGAATTCCCACTGAGGGAATTATAATGGAAATGCACATGGAGTCCTAATTATAGCAACTGCCCTGAAGGCTGCACTAAGGAGTACAGAAAGAAGGAAGATTTCTTCAGTAAATCCTATAGTCACTGGGACAAATTCTGTAACGTTTACTCCTTACTGCCATTGCTGGAGTGTGAACTAAATAAAGCATGAAGAATATTGCCTTTTGTCCTTTAATTGTCCACTTTTTTAATGCAAGCCTCTTCAATTTCTGAAGTGATACTAGAAATTTCATAATGTGTTACCGCATGTTGTTGGATGATGGGAGGTAGGTGGGAGTTTGCTAACTTAAAGGTGAAAAAACAAACTTACTAATCTCCATGTAACTGGGCTACGGGCATCACAGCGAGAAAGCTTATCACTCTCTTCATTTGGGATAGGTATTTTTTACAGGCTGCGTGACAAAATAAGTACTCATTGCTAGTACAATAACTACAGTCACTTACCTGCAGAATGAAGCAAGTCTGTGTGGGCTGACTGCTAATGTTTACAGGCTGATGAGATGCTGCATGATTTCCCTCAGGAAGCAGTCTTAAGTAAAGGACTAGCTGAATAACTAAAAATTCCACCTCGGTGAATTAGCTGCATAGACTAATCCTCACAAATACATAGGATTTAAGATATGATTCTAAGATTTTTTTATCTAATAGCATAAATCTATGAAGAACCAGATATACTGGAGAGTTACAGGTACATAAATATGTAGGAAGGGAATAAACACACCGTACAACATATATCCAGAAGATAGTGAGGTTCTTTTGCATATTTCAATATTTGACCTAAATTTCTTTTGTTTAAAATGAATATGTTGAAACATAAGATTTCTTGGTAATTAAATATGGGAATTAAGATGTTGAATAACTAATTATATATTAAAATACAGGAGTTATTTAAGTTTCTGCACTTTGATTTCTAGTTAAAACTATAATGGTTAATGTTACTACTTAGGCAGCCCTCGTAGCAGCAGTCTACAGAGGGATTTTTATAAGTTTAGAGCATTAACTATAAATTCATCTCTCTACCTAATAAGTAACATGTTAATGCCTGAAATTCCAAAACCTTTCTAGAAGAGTTGGATGTTTTATTCCAGTCAAACAAATCTGATGATGATAAAGCAAGTGTGAGATCATATTGAGTATGTTTGGCAAGAACACTAGAAAGAGTGATAGAAGAGTACAGCCACAATTAGATCTCTGTTTTATTCCCCAAATGACACGTATTTTTGCAGATACACAGTCAATGTAAGAACAATTGTTTCCCAGTGCATGGAAAATGCCCTTCAAGAAAACCATGTTAACTACACAGAGCTGTAACTATACCAAGAGCTTTACAACAGGTAGAAAGTGGCTGACAAAAAGCAAATGCCCTTTATGAAAAATAAATATTTTCTCATGAAGATAGCTCCTTTGGATCCATTTGCCAACTCCTCTCTTGCCTTATCAATTTCTCTGTAATCAAGGAAGAAATTATTCCAGGTAGAATCCCTGTTACAGAGCTGCCGTGGGGCTGATCCTGCTTTCATTGAAGAAAATGAGAAAACTCATATTTACTTCAACAGGAGCGGGAAAGTGCTCTGTTTATTTCATGACATCAATTTAAAGAACATGATGTCACCCCAGCAGCCAGTCATATGGCTCTTCATCTTATTTTTAATATTAATCGAGCACCAAAAAGTGATTCTGAGCAACTTCCACACAGGAATTCAACTCATGTTGTTAAGTCAGGAACATGGCAAAATACCATGCCAGATTTGGTGGGGAAGGGGGGCAGATTTCAAAACTAAGCCACAAAATACATGAGAAGTTTCACAGGTGGGACAACATACCAAGAAATGGTGGAGAAATCACACCTGAGAAGGCATCAGACCTTGAGGAAGAACTACAGGGGAGTAAATAAAGCTCATATGTCCCTAGGGTGTCCCTACAGGGTGGCTGTACCTAGGCTTATTTGCAATACCACGAGGGAGACAATCATCTCAAGCAATGATGATTTTCAGTCAGCCAACCCTTCCCAAGAATTCCTTTTACTGTACTTTTCTCATGTGCTATTTCATCAGCTGCTACATAAGCATTAAACATAAATTCAGGGTGCAAGCCGCAAATAAAAGTAGGTCTGTCATTATTAGACAAGTTTGCCCTTGGAACTTAAGGCCAGATTCACAAAGGGACTTAGACACCTACGTATAACAGACCTTCTTAAAACCACTGCTCAGCGACTGTCTAATACTGTTGTTGCCAGTGTTTCTGCCAGCAGGAATGAGCAAAAGCAACAAAGCCTGATGCCACTGCTCAGCTAACAAGCTCCTCAGAACCCTCTCTCACACTCAGCTCAGGTAGGAATCTCAGAACATTCCCTTGGATTCAGAGTGGGCTGGTATTTTTCACTTGCGCCCAATGTGAATGAACGGATTGCTAGAAACTGGCATTTATCATGTCTTCCTTGTTTCCTTTTAATAAACCTATAATTGTGCACGCTCATGCATATTTGCTATGCTTCATACTTTTATGTCTCCTGTACAAACCTTACCTGGTTGAGACAGGTCACTGTGCAGTGATGATTACCTGAGAGTTTAAAAATGAAGAGCTAGAATCTTTCTTTTAAATGCATTTTAGGAATAGCCACTGAAGCCTAGCTCCTAAACCAAGCTCTACACCTATTTGGATCATCTTGCAGGACCAGAACCTTAACCAAAGCAGCAGCAGCCTAGCTTTGGCAATCAGGAAAACTTTGGCTACAATGGGAAACATAAGAACACTGACTGTAATTAGTCAAACTACAAGGCTATTCCTCTCCAAAGTCCCATGAAACAATTGATTCGAAACAGTGAGTGTGCATTTTGTACAGCATTGTGAATAAAACTGTATTCTAAAATAGCAAACACTCATGATTGCTGGTAAATATTTCAACAAATTAGTCATTTTTCATATAAGGAAAGACAGAAATTGCATCTACCAGAAGGCAAAGTATCATCACTGGTCTTTGAAAGTTTCTGCAATTTTCTATCTATCTATGCACGTATAGCAGCTACCAGACTGCAACTGGTGTTAACACAAAATATATTTGCCAGGGGAAAAATATAACCAGTCTGTCAAGTTAATTTTGTTGGTATTTTTAAAAAGAAATCTTTCAATCAATGTTATGTTGTTTCACATCTTCCATTGTCAGCAATACCAAGATTAATAGAATATGTAAAATAATTATGGGAGAGGAACATGTGTGATTTGATGCCACACCTGTGAGACTTTCTGGCTTACTATGGGCTAGAATTAAATACATGGCTAAATCTTATTTTGCTCTTCAGAAGAGCACAAATTTTACAGTATTTCAGTATAAAAACAACAGCGCCCTCTGGAGGACTTGACCACTTTGCATGACTTCCACAAGTCAGTGTCTGCCTCTGTTAACTCAATACGCTTTTGTGAACCCAGAGGTGTTTTGAATTTTGCTAACTGCAATTCAGTTTCACTTAAATGTATAAATACAATTTATTCTGTCATCCTGGCTTTGTATTTCCCTTTGCCTGTGATTGTATTCAGATTTAATTTTCAGTTTTTAAATATAATAAGTAAACATTCAATAAAAACACTAGTTCTGGTTGATCCCTGTTTAACTTGACTGTGGGACTTGCAGTGGAAAATATTTTCTAAAAGAGGAATAACACTTTGCTTTCTTAACTTCTTGAGTGCCTGTTGAGTACAGACTCATTTGTTAGACACTTTGTGCCAAGCATTGGCAAACCTGCAAAACAAAACCACACACACAGACAGAGTACACAGCAGTTACATGAACAGACAGAAAGAAGGAGAAAGATTTCTCATGCAAATGGTTCTCGCTCACACATAAGTAAGACTACACTTTTTTTTAAATTAGCAAAAGTTATTAGCAAATGAGAAAAAAAGACAAAAATCATGGAACTAAAGGAAAACAGCTACACAAGTATAGACATACAGAGTATCTGAAATTAAAATGTCCAGGGAAAAATTCGTTATACTCGCCACTAAAACTGCATAAGCACATCATGCTCTCACACACAAGCACTTAATTTGCACACAGACTCACTTTGCAGACGCAAATAAGGGATTTTTGTGCTACTAGGTTTTGAAAATTTTGCCCTATTTCTCTCCCTCCCACACATAAGTCCATATGACAAGAAGAGAACATGTGCAGGGTGTGTTAACAGTGCAGCGTTCTGAACGCAGGAGTTGCCAGACTGCCGTCGACCTTTGGAACATCATTCCAGTTTTCCAATTTTTTTGAAGCCCAGGGATTGGGGGAGTGCTCATGTTCTTACTAAGAGTCCTTTGTGTGACTACAGGGTTGTCGCTGTGCTTCAGGTCATTTTCCTCCCATGCTGTTGCAGAATTTCAGTTTTTACTTCACGGCTCTCTGGACTCTTGCTGGAGTTGGTTTAGTTATTTAGCAGCATAGTCCACCACTATGCATTTGCAGGCACCAACCCCAGAATGTCAGGCTGTGGTTTTTCATTGGATATTGTTAAAACCTTGGAAGTCATCATCCCTATGACGGCTGTGGAAAAGTTCAGACTTAACCATAACCCATGCAGGAAGTGTTTGGTTTCTAAAACGTGTCTCATTATGGGGTAAATTTTCAAAAGAGAAAGGCTTAATTCTTTTGCAAGTGTCGAGAGAACCCATTAGCCTCCAGCTACCGTAGAGCCCCAGAGTTACAAATACTTCCAGAATGGAGGTTGCTCATAATTCTGAACATAACAGTAACGTTATTCTTTCAAAAGTTTAATTAATATATATTTAATTCAGCTTTGAAACTTTACTATGCGGAAGAAAAAATGCTGCTTAAATGAAAACAAGCCCAGAAATAGTTTCCTTGCATTGTCAAATCTTTTTTTTTCAACTTTCCCTTTATTTTGCCAATACTTTATGTTTAACACAGCATTGCACTGTCATTCTTTTTGTTTTATTTTGGCAGTTGTGTTCTGTTTTTTATTTGGTTTGCTGGTTTATTTGGTTTTTTTTTAATTTTGGTTTGGTTTGGGGGGTTTGCTGTGGACCATTCTTCCCATCTTTGATTCAAAGGTCCAAGCCATTCCTTGCAACTGTTTTTGCTGTTTGTCAAAGTAGATGCAAAAATACTCATCCAGATCCATTGAAACAAGAAGGTAGCTTTGAGTTTGGCTGAATCCAGTCTCACTCAGACCCATGTATTTGTTATATGGAGCTTACAGCAAAACAAAGTCCATCTCTTCCCCTGAGTGTGTGAAAAGGCCTGGGCGTGGGGGGACTTTCCCAGCAATTGTCATTTTGGGAAAAGAGAAAATCTGGTACTCTGGTACCAGCATGGAATGAGTGGGCTAAGCATGCCTCTGGTCATCTGGGCACCTCACACACAAAGTTCCCTGTAAGCTGTACGCTTGGGTGGCCACCCAGGAGAAATTCAAATGCTGCCCAGCTGATGAGCACAGGTGGCCACAGCTGGTGGCACGAGTGTCTCTCAGTGGTGCACCTCTGCACATGACTCGGTGCACAGAACAAAATTTATTCCACACATTATTGGAAAATATAGCAAGAACATTGCTCATGGGGTGCCAGTATGCCTGTCATCTCGCTCACATAGACAGAGGCTTACCCTTACCTACTTGCCTGCACTCAACCCTCAGTGATGCACTACTAAAATGTTAACGTGGGGCTCTATCCCTGAGTCATTCGAACATGTGACGTTCTCTGGGAAAAAAACCTCTTTCTTCCTTACTCTAAATAGCCGTGATTTCCATAGTTTCTTATGTCTGCTCCAACAAATGCCATCCATTTCCTATCTTTCTCTTCCCATTAAAAAAAAACCTATTCATTCCAAACTCTCCCACCCTCAAACCTCCAGTCTTTCTCCTGCATTGATCCTTCACTATTGCTCAGCCAACCTTGCTGCCCTCTCCCTAGTACCTCATTTAGGCTTTTAAGGTGATTTGCTCAGGGAATGTCCATACTCACCGGGGGTGTTTGGTGCACTGTGATTAAGCCTCTAGAGTTTGATTTTACCACATCTGTGATGATGCAGCAAAAATTGCTCTCTCTGGGCTCAGCCGTTGACTCTGGTACTGCGTGATATTACGTGGCGTAAGGGATGTTGGCATGAACCCAAAGAACCCTGATCTACACCAGGACAGGAAGTTGAGCCTGATGCATCAATTCTATTTATGCTAATAGTGTAGCTGGAATTGTCTATCTGGGATCAACTTTCTACCCTCGTGTAGACCAAGTCTCAGGCAGATGTTCCTCACAGCAACAGCAGTGTTGATAGGCAGCTCAGCCTGAAGTTTCTGGTTGTGGACTGGTTGGTAAAATGGTAATGGGCCGAGAGACAGATCCTCCTTGGTCCTTGAAGTGGCCACATCTCCTCTGACTTTTGGTGGTTTCTCCCAGCTCATCTGAGGTGTTGGAGAGTGGGCCTTAGGTTGCTGACATGTGGTGGTTATGTCAGAGTGAATTTCCTTACTGGTGAGGAAACAGTGCAGCTGCTGTCTTCCTAGTGATTTTTCCTGGCTCCGAAATTGGCTGCGAGGGTTTCCTGTAAGATGTGCACTAGTGCCACCATTCAGGTGAAATTCAAATGCCACCTGCTGATTAGCAGAGCACCCCCCTGGCAAGTTTTGTTTTAATGGGTGGTGCACATTTGCACATGCCTCAGTACACATAAAAATGTATTCCACAGGTGTATGGAAGAGATTAGCGGGAACATGAGCTGGCAGACATCTGCAGGCGAGAGGCAAGCCGTCATGTCACCAGGTTTCTCACTCTGTGCAGGGGTAGCTTGGCCCTCTTTTCTCTCTAATTGTTTTAATGCTGCTGGAATAGCTGGCAGGGATGGGGTGGGGGGATTGCAGAAACTATCTGATGCGTCACGAATGTATCCCTGGATACCCTCGGAGGGGATGCAAGCTCCTAGCACTGTTACACTAACAGCAAACACACCGAGAGACAGTACAATAAGAACTGGCCATAGGCCTATTGCGCTACGGATTGAGGGGAGGCCTAGCATGACAATTCTTTGAAATAAAGCCCATCTGAACCATTGCATGGCCAATAAACCATTAAACCTGTGATAGGACGTGGTTACATTTTGAAGGGAAGCATTAAAACAATCGTTTCACAGTTCAGCCAGAGAAGGGAAGGCCTCATGTTATATTATGGCCGATTGAAAAAAAAGGTCTCATGAAGCATTTTCCCATTTGAAAACAGAGCTTCGTATAAATCAAAATCTTCCACAGGGAAAGACTGGTTTTGTCTGAATTTTTCATTGACAATTGAAATGTTTCATGTGTATTGAAACAGTTGACCCAACCCAAAGCAAAATATCGTGTTTCAGAATCTCTCACATTTCCTGAGCCACTGGGGTGCCTCGTGGGAGTTTTAGTTCTGAGTCCCTTCTGGCCCCTGTGCCTCCTGGAGACCCAGTTCCCTGCACAGACTCCGTCATGGGAAATGAACTCATGTCATTTCTGACCCACCACTGTGCCACACAGGTTTTGTAGATTCTGAAATAATCAAGATACATCAGGAGACACAGTAGCTTCCCTTGGCAGCCACCTGGGAGGGGATCCATAGGATACGAGCTGAGTATCTCTGGGGCACCTCCATGTCTGGGTTGAGGCCCCTTCCCATCCTGTTGCCACCACAGAGGTGGCCCATAGCTTCTTAGTTCTTGCAATGGATGCTACCATTATGGGCCTGCTTATTTTGTTTTTGGATGTTGGGGAGCAAAAAGTCAAACTTGGGACGAAATGAGCCCTTCCTGGGGTCAACCAACAGAAAAAAAGATGAGTGGCTCCCAGTGGTACCTGAATAGTAGCTTTACTGGTGGCCTTACAGCTAGGTAGCCAAGTCAGCTGCTCCCTATGAGGCTAGCAGCTGGGCAACGTTACTGGAGCTGGATGTTCTGGGTGTGGCAGTTCATCCTGATGTTTCAGGAGCTGCTCCTCAGCTCTTCATGGGGTTTTGTCTTTGTAGACTGCAGCTTCTTCCTTTTAAAGCCCTCCTCCCTACTATGCATCATTGGTTGGACTGGTAGGGCAGGGCAACCTCACCACACACGAAAGGAACCTCCACAGCTGCTCTCCTTCCGATATGTGGCTTATGTACCCTTTCACACAAATGAATGGCTGTTTTCTATAGTGCCGACAATGGAAATCCTCTCATTGCTAGATGTGCAGCTTTTAGGGTCTACTCTGTTCCTACTTTTTCTCTGGATTAAAGGCTGAATATCTCAACACTGAATTTTTCACACAGACAAAACAATAGCACAGAAAGTTATTTGCTTATCAGTCTACGGAGATGCACATAAATACAGGTTGAACCTCTCTAGTCCAGGACCTTCAGGACCTGACCAGAGCTATAGGAGAGAATTTGCCAGACCATAGGAGGTTAAAGTTTTCTAGCAGCATTACCAACACTTCCACTACATATTGGGCTCTTAGAAGACATATAGAAGTAAATTAGAGCTAAACAGCAGCACAGAACACTGAGAGCCTGGTGGTTGTAAACAAACTTTAAGGGCCCGTGGGAAACTTGGCCGCACACTTGGTAAGTTATCATCTGGCTGATTAAAATCATGCCAGAGGATGGATGCTGCCAGACTAGAGAGTGCCAAACTAGAGAGGGTCAACTTGTACAATCAAGCACCAAAATAGCTTCAGCATTACAAAATCATTTTACACTTGACAATTTTGATCTTATGAGATAAGACCAGGTAGATCACAAACAGTTCTGGTTATTTTACAAGATTATTAGACAGGCTGAGGTCAGAAATAGAAAAGGATTGGGGATTACATGCTTATATCATTCTAGATACAGGCTATGTTGAGGGTGAGTACTGAAGTGGATTCTAGATTTGTCTTTGCATATTTTTTTTCTGTCCCATATTTTTGAGAGCCATCTGCAGTCGACATTATTTGATTTTAAGGCACATTGTCACTCTGATCTTACTCAGGCTTGTGATTCTAAAATGAGCTAAAACTGTGAGTGCTCCTTGTTAGGATTTTCCATTGAAGATGAAGCATTTAGCGTTACGCTGTTGGTGTGGCACAGGAATTTATTGGAAACAAGATTGTGTCAAGCCTGCTTGTCCCTCTAAGGTCCTTGCAAAATTAGATGGATATCTCCTGAGCCTATGCAAGCTAAACAAATTTTAAATAAATAATGAAGTCCAATCTAAAGCAACCCCACAGGAATCCTTGGGGTGGAAGATTTCATCTTTATCATCCCATTTTGTCTCTGTGGACACCTATGCAAAGTGGGATTAAAATATAGATTACAGGAAAACATCTCAGGGGTTGTGTGTATAGAAACACATTCTGCTATATGCATTGTAAAATTGCTCTCATTTGACATAAGAACATAGCTGCCATAAACTATTAACTAGACAGGTACTAGTAATAGCTCCTGTCAACTCTTTAAAGGAAATCAATACACAACATAAATGTAAAATCAACAGGTTCTCCTCTGGATGGTAATGTGTAATGTGTAGTGAACACATAAACGTCACAAAACCTGGTACTATGCCTTGTATCCCTTTAGTCTCATTTTGGTTGCACAAGTGTGGCAAGGTGTGGTCTTCAGACATTAGCAAGAAATTAGCAGGAATGGCCTTGTGAGAATATCCCTTCCAGTTGATGTGGAGTGTTTGACCAATGCACAGATGAGTGATGGTGCAGGTGCTGAAGCCTCATCTTAGCAACACTGCAATTTTTGGAAGCACAAGCTGAAATCTTGGCAGGGGCAACTCAACCCTTTATGTTTCTGATGCTGAAACAACGAATTCCATGCAATTTACTTTGGGTGCAGAGGACACAATGTAACTCACTTACAGGCAGAAAGAACTTACTTGCTTTGAATCTTTATCATTACCAAGAAACACTGCTGCCATTCATGCCACTGGATTTTTGTTAGGGTCAGGTATCAAAGAGAAATGCCAGGGTGGATCTAGCATGCCTAAACATCACGCAAATGCTCAAAAACATTTATGACAATTAAGCAATCTACCTAGAGTAAGCATGAGGATCGCATTCATGTCAATGACATTATAATTTTATATTACTTACAGAAGCTGCAGAATAGTCCATCTAACATTGACGCTCTTCTGCTAATGCAAATACAATTTGTGCTTTACTAACCATTCTTATGATTAATTTCATTTAGTACTTCATAGTGAATTTGTTATCTTATTACTTACTAGCATGTTGCTTGGGTCCTTAAGTTTTTTTTTTTTTCTGCTGGGCCCAGTCCTGTGCTCTGTGGGGGTAGACCAGGGTGGGGAAGTTCAGCCATGGCTCTTTCCCCCAGCCTTGGCCAGAGCAACTTGGGGAGCCCGGAGCCAGGGCTGTGGCTTTAGTGCCTGGTCCTGGCCAGAGCCATGGAGGAAGTGGGGAGGCTCGGGCTGCTACTTTTTCCACTGGCCCTGGCTAGAGCAGCTGGGGTGAGGATGAGGCCATGGCTCTTTCCCTCAGCCCTGGCCACAGCAGTTTGGAGCATGGGGGTGGAGCCAGAGCTCTTGTGTCTGTCCTCAGTGAGAGTGGCATGAGTTGGGCTAGGGCTGGGGCTGGGCTGCTTTCCTCAGTCTTGAGTGAGCTTGGGGTGGGTGCTGTCCTGGCCTCTGCATATCCAGAGAGGGGAACTAATTGAATGGGATTGTGGGGGGAGCAGCAGGACGCGTCCTGTGAGGACTAAGAGGGCACTTACCCATCCAGAGTCAGGCAGGGCTGAGAGCTCTATCTCCACACGGCCACTGTTTTCTTGCTGCAGTTGCCCCCCGTGGTCACTCTAGAGTACGGCTGTTCCCTGCGCTCGCTGCCCCCAGCTTTGAGTCTGAAGTAGGTCATCCTTCCTGCCAGTGCCCCTCCCTTTCCATGTTCTGGGAAATCCTGGGATTTCCCACTTCCCAGGCGCAACCACACCCTGACATTGGTTTAAGGTAGGGTGAGAGGAAGCAGCATAACAAATTTTGTGGCCATAGCTCTCATGGTTGAAGAGGAGCTCTTGGAAAAAAAATGTAGCACTACAGCTAGATACCTTCTAAAATATATAGTAGATGTAATGCTATTGATGCACAGAGGAATTCTTCAACTAGATCTTAGACTTTGGGGCATGAACAGCTAGCTCGGTGCTGTGTTTTTATAGCACCTAACACAATGGGCTTCTGTCCCATGATTGGACTTGTAGGCACTAACATCATTCAGATATGTAAATATACAGTAATGCTTTATAGTAGAGCTACTAGTTTTAAATTAAGCCTAAGGATTCTAATTTACTATGTGGATATAAGGATTTCTGATCGTTTGTGGGGCTAAGGGATATGAAACAAGGCATTGAGAACAGTTGCCTAATTGGATTAATTTTATTTTGTAACTAGAGACCTAGCGCCAAACATTCTCAACTTTCATTGTCTTCTGATGGACTTCTTCAAGCCTGATGCCCTCATTTCTAATATACACAAACATGCCCATTTCCTTTCTGCTCAGCAATACCACACAAAGAAACAGCTATCAGAAAAAACAACAGGAAGTCCTTTGGCATATTATAGAATAACAGATATTTTGGAGCATAAGCTTTCATGGGCAAAGACCCACTTCATCAGATGCATGAGTGGGCGGTTCAGAGGAGGGTTTAAAGAGAGAGTCTCAGTCAAGGGGAAGGCCAGAGTTGACAAGAAACATTCCTTTAAGATGCACATTTTAATAAAGGAGGCCTTAATCAGGAAATCGTTTCCCATCCATGACAAAGCTAAGGAGAACATCTGTGTAGGAATGGCTATAACCAACCACTCCAAATTCCATTCACTCTACATTCATTGCTACTTCATAAAAATGCTGACAGTCTGAGTAGTTGGGTCTAGTGAAGTTATTCCTGCAGTTCTCTTTGTAAGACTATGGCTTGGAAAGCAGAAGGCTTTCAGATGTTCAACTTGCCTCTGTCCTCACCTCCATCTCCCTTATTATCAGCTGCCAAACAAAGGAAGAAGAGGCTGATAATGTGCTTGATTGTGTTTTTCTGCCTTTCAATGGCTTGCACAATGTTCTATTCCCATCTTCCAGCAGTATAAGTCAATGTCAACAGGGTTTATGTAATATTTAGGCTTGTATTACACTAAATTAATCTTAACATGAAAAATCTTTTGATTACATAGTATATTTTTGTCATTGATTGATTGACTAATTCATTTATTCATATAGTTATGTTATGTCCTACTTCTATTTATATTCAGTTGTAACAGAAAGTTCCTATTCATGTCACAGGAGATGAATTAAAATAGTTATTACTGGTACTTTCCAACCTATTTGTTATAAGGCTCTCTTCTATTACACATTCTTCTCTCACCATCCTTCTTCCACTACGCTACAGCATCATGGTTCCCCTTTTCCATCATTCTTCTCATGGCAATTACAATGCTTGGTTCTAAATGATAGTGACCCCTCCCATAACACGAGAGAGAAAGATATATATTGTGTCTTCACCTTGTGGTGATACTGTCAGACCAGGTACCATGGGAACAGGGGACTCTCTTCTGTTTAAAGAGGAAGGGACCTGGAGACGCTTAACCCTTGCTGCTTTTTGATTAGTAACCTGACCTGCATTTCAAGGGACTGGTTTTGTTACAGGCTGGAGCTAATTACAAACATATTGGGAAAGAGCAAATGGAAAAAAGGAATTGCCCTCACCAGCCTGCAGTACAGTAACTATACAAACCTGAGAGCAGAGATACTCAGATGTTGCTCTAGTTTTCCCATTAGCCATTGCACACCTTTTCCTTCATTGTATTATCTTATATAATGATTGGTGTGGGAGACTAGAACTTATTTTAATAAACTGATTGGGCCAAATCCTGAGATGCTGTAAACTGGCAGAGCTTTGTTCATTTTATGTGTGTGTTTATTTTCAAACAAGTACAGAGCAGCTGCTAAGAGGGTCTTCTTGTCATTTTTAGGGCCAAAAACATAGGCTTATGGTGGGGAAGGAATAAGAAGGGAAGCCTAAAAATGTTTCAAGATACCCCTATAGACCTTATCCCTGTGTCTAGCCAATGTATAGGACTCAATGTACAGTGGATGGGGTAGCAGCAAAGTAGTTACATATTGATCAAGACGTATTAGATCTTAGCTCCTTTATAAAGTGAATGGAAATATGTTCTTTTGCCCTTCCAATCTTAGTCATTATGTCTGTCTCTGAGTTGCCTCAGGAGCATGTAAGTGAAACACGTATTTTAGCACATAAGTATGATAACATTAAAAATCAATTGAAGTGTAAGTCCCCCTTCATTGTACTGAGCTGACTACAAGATTAGTTAAGTATTCCAAGCCAAAGATTCAGATTTTAATGTCACTTTAGTTTAACCTCACAAAAAAAGAAATGTATATTCCATTAACAGCTCAGCACCAAGAAAGATGGGATATTTTTGTTGCTAAACCCAGGAAGCAATACATTTTTAAATAAATAAGCTGAACATTCTAGCTTGGGTTCTCTGGCCATCCCAAGATGTGATCAGCACAGCACCAAAGAGAGGGAGCACAGGTGACTTCCATGCTTCTTTGTGTTCTGCTGAACTGAGGACTACTGGCTGGCCAGCGATTTGCCCTCAGACCAAAGCATTGTTCCAGCAGCCAGAAGCATCCAGCAGCATCTTGCCTTTGCTCCTAATTTAGGGGCCAGGAGAGAGAGTGTAAGAGTTGCCTTTGCAGCACGGTGATGCTGGAGGACTTCTCTGTGCAATAGGACACTTCCATTTCTCACACCAGATAGGTTTGGTGCTGGGAGACCAGCGCCAAGAAGCACAGCATGGATATGAATCTGGACCTCTGTGTCATCCTGTGGTCTTCCACAGGGGGGCTGACAGATTTGCCAGGACCCTGGGCAAAGCTGGGGGGTGGCTTCCTCTCCAAGAAGGGGCAGGGCCGTAGAGGGAAGGGGCAGGGCAGCCATCTCTCAGTGACACGTGGAGCACATCCTCTCCCCTTCCCCTCCTGCAGCCTGCAGGTTGCTCCAGTAGTGATTTAAAGGGCCAGGGGCTCCAGGTGGGAGTCCTGGGCCCTTTGGAATTACTGGGCCCTGGAACAATGACCCCTTTTGCCTCTCCCCACCATCAGGAGGGCAAGGGGTGTGGTATTCCAGAATAAGCAAGAGTTGCCCGGAAAAGGACTCTGGTGAATGTCTCTCACTTTGGGCATTAAAGTGACATTGTCAAGTAATTTAGGCCAAGATTGACAAATTATACTTGTCATAGAATTTTTTAAATTCGCAATGCTCATCTTTGGGTGCCTGACATAAAATCAGAGGACAAGAAGGGGCCTTGAGAGGTCCTCTATCGCTGTCCTCTGCACCTACAGCAGGACTAAGTATTACCTAGGTCATTCCTGACAGGTGTTTGTCTAACCTGCTCTTCAAAATTTCCAATGATAGAGATTCTGCAGCTTCCCTACGCAATTTATTTCAGTGCTTAATTATCCTGCCAGTTAGGAAGCTTTCCTAATGTCCAACCTAAACCTTACTTGTTGCAATTTAAGCCCACTGCTGCTGGCCGATCCTTAATGGTTAAGAAGAACAATTTTCTCCCTCTTCCTTGTCACAATCTTTTGTATACTTGACAACTGTTATCAGAATCCCTCCCAGTCTTCTGCTTTCCAGACTACACAAACCCAGGTTTGTATTTTTTTCAGTCTTGCTTCATGGGTCATGTTTTCTAGCCCTTTGATCATTTTTGATGCTCTTCTCTAATTTGTACACACCTTTTCTAAAATGTGGTGCCCAGAATTGGACACAATATGCTAATTGATGCCTAATCAACACAGAGTAGAGCAATTATTATGATTTGCGTAAGACGTTCCTGCTAACACATCCCAGAATGATGGTTGCTGTTTTTGCAATAGTTTTTCATTGACTCATATTTAACTTGTGGTTTACTATGACACCCAGTTCCCTCTCTGCAGTACTCCTTCATGGGCAGCCATTTCCCACTTTCTGCAAATGGAACTGTTTGAACTTTGGAGTCCTTGTTAAATTTCAGGCTAATTACTTCATACCCTTTCTCCAGTTTGTCCAGACCATTTTGAATTTTAATTCTATCCTGCAAAGCACTTGCACACCCTACCAGCTTGGTATCATCTGCAAATTTTATAAGCATTCTCTGTGTTATTGTCTAAATCATTGATGAAGATATTGAATAGAACAGGACCTTGAACTGATCCTGGCAGGACACCACTAAATATGCCCTTCCAGCATAACTATAGATACTTACTCCCTGGGAATATTTATCCAGCCAGTTATGCACCCTTTTTATAGTAGCTCCATCTAGGTTGCGTTTCTATTGTCTGTTTGCAAGAAGGTATAGAACAACGTGTTAGAGCGCAGCTCTGTGCAAATTCACTTAGAGCTTGGCTCTGTGAATATCTCCTGTAATGAGAGTTGTGTCTGCTCTGCACCACCTTGGAGACACTCAGAATGTTTCAAACGTGATAATGAAATGGTTTTCATTTGCTATTTTGCCAAGAAAGTTTAAATTTTCCTGATATCTTTTCCATTTTTGTTGATGCTAAAACTCAAATTTATCTCTATCAAGAACCTGAAGAATTCCTAATTGCTTCACACATGGTGGACTAGTTATTTTCCCTAGAGCTACATAGCAGATCTCTATCATATACTCAATCTTTGCACAAGACTTTTATTGAAATTACAGGCAGCTTTTTGCTGGCTCTAAGTAGGAATGGACAAATCTCAAAGTGATAAAAGTTTGAGTTCCATTTAGAAAAGAAACCCAAGAGCTGCATGCTTCTTAAAAGCTTATTCAAACTACCTCTAAACTTTGCATTCTGAAAAACTGAGTTGTCAATCTCATGAGAACACATTTTCTAGTGAGATTCCTGGCATGCCTGCTTCCATGCAGCCTTACCTTGAAATCAGTCTTTTCAAAAATATTGTGACTTCCCCCTCTTTTTGTCCTATATGTTCTTATTCAAGCATTACAGTACCATTAGATAGAGTCAACATCTATTCTAGAAGAGGGTGATTTGAAATCTGTCTCCTACACTGGAGCACACATTCCACGTGCCACAGATTACACAGCAATAAGTCTGAGTGATAATTTATCTAGCCTGGTTTGCCTATTCTTAGGATAATATGCAGAGTTTCCAACAGGCATCCTCTCTATGGATGAGAGAAGAGCTGGATTTTACCCTGTCTGGGAGGAGATGTGGGAGAGGGGAATACATTACCGGCTGCTCAAATTTAGCCCTCTATAGGGAGGAAAAGCAGCAGCTATGTGACTCAGTGACATTTTGAAGTAGTGTTTTTATGAAGAGAAAAATATTTTGTTGAAACTGTAGGGGAATCTCATACAGGGAAAATATAAATAGAATTGGAATTTGGCCAGATCACTACAGCCCTGACACCACATCAACTAGCCGAAAGAGGTCAGGGCTGGGCACGTAAGCAGTGTGCTGTAGCTGATGTGAAAACTGAGACCAACATGACACCTTGTGGCTCACAGTACTGTGTCATAAAGAGGTTAACACTCTCAATATTGTAATATCCATTCACCAGCAGCAATATTTTGCAGTTAAGCATATAATAATAAAGGCTTGGTTGCCATAGAATAAAAGTGCCTTGCCATGTGAGAGATTTTTCTTTATTAAACATATGGTTAATGAACAGTAATTCTTCATCCTGTTATTATGGGTTTGATCATGTTATTAAGGCTCAGCATCTCAAGGCCCCTTAGGGCAGTGGCTTGCTGCTACCCTACTTCAGGGTACAGTACCTTGATATGTGGGACAGGGATTACTCTGCCTCTTGTCCTCTCCCTCCCACTTTTGTGCTGTCTTGTGCCAAAGTGTTACACAGAGAGAATAGTCCCTGTACTCACATAGCACAGAAGACCAGTTGGCACACAAGAGTGTAAGGAAGAGTGATTTCATTGTGCTTTATCTCATTGTGACTGGGCAAAATCTGGCTGTGACTGAGCCACTTTCCCTCTATAACAATCAGTTTGAAGACTAGATTCTCAGTCAGTATAAAAATGCATTGCTCCGTTAAAGTTAATGGTGTGAGAGTGATTTACACCAACTGAGGATCAGTCCCATAATATAGGATGCATATAGATAATTAATATTTATACTTAATGATGTAATTTAGCTATCCACATGTGGCTGCAGTATATCAATCCCAGGATACAGGTTGAGCCTTTCTAGTCCGGCACTCTCTAGTTTGGCAACATCCATCATCTAGCATGATTTTTGTTTGCCAGACAATTACTTATCGTGGGTGAGACCATATCTCCCATGGTCCCATGAAGTTTGCTTACAGCCACCATCTTGGCTTTCAGTGCTCTTTGCTGTTGTCTAGCTGTAATTTACCCCTAAATGTCTTCTAAGAGCCCAGTAAGCAGTGGAAGTGTTGGTAATGCTGCTAGACAATATTGACCTCCTGTGGTTCAGCAAATTCTCTCGTTTACCACCAGTCAGTTCTGAAGGATGCTGGACTAGGCAGGTTTAACCTCTATTAGCAAGACAAGAAAGATGTGGTAATATCTTTCTTCATGAGATCAACTTATGCTGATGAGAGAAACAAGTTTTTGGGCTTTGGAGGTCCTGAAGAAGAGGTCCATCAAGGCTTGTCTCCCTCACCAACAAAAGCTGGTACAATATATTACCTCACCTGCCTTGTCTCTATAAAGGGTTCAGAAAAGAGCCATAAGAATGTTTCAAGGTATGGAGAACCTTCCTTAAAGTGAGAAGATCAATCTATTGAGCTCATGGCTAGCTCATCACTGTGCCCTTGTGATCTTTAGCTGGAACAAGAACCTTGTGGGGATCAGGGAAGCTGATGCAACATTAAGCAGCTTTCAGGCTGCACTAGCTTGCACTGCTGAGCCAATCAGGACTTACACGGCATTAGAATTTTGAGGGACAATTTTCCAGCTAAGTCTGGGTTTGCAAGGGGAGGGACAGAAGTTTTTATGAGCATTCTGGTGGTTTTTAGTTTGGATTATGAACTCTGTAAACATTAATGAATTGTGTCACAAACAGCTATAAAGCATATAGGTGTTAGCTCGGTTTTCTGGGTAAGGAATCATAACATTTCTGTGTCAGTGACTGGACTAACATCACACAAATATCACTGTCAAATCAGGGGTAAACTGCATGAAACCATTATTCTCAGTCCAATGCTTTACCCAGTAAAACAGGCTGTTCTTATGTTATTAAGATGTACCCACATCCAGAGAACACTTAAGCAGCTTAGTACAGGAGCTGGCTCATTTGCAATCAGCCTTCTGGGAGGGAATTAAGAAATGCTGACACATTCAGCAGCAGAATGAATGGCTTCTCTCCCCACAACCACAACTGAGCTAAGAAAAAAAAATCATTAAGTTGGTTACTCACGGCTTTGTGTCTGCTGGGTTCCAGCCCTGACAGCTGTAGCAAGCCTATAAAAGCCCCATGACTTTTTGGAAAACCCACAGTGACAAATTCAAACCCTAGTGATGACTTCACGTTTCAGTAGTAACAGAGTAACAGTGTTAGTCTGTATTCCAACAAAACAAACCAGCTGTCATGTAGCACTTTGAAGACTAACAAAGTAGTTTTTTGGGTGATGAGCTTCCATGGAGCAGGCCCACTTCCTCAGATAATCTCCAGATACGAGGAAGTGGATCTGCCCCATGAAAGGTCGTCACCTAATAAATTATTTTGTTAGTCTTTAAAGTTCTACATGACTGCTGGTTTGTTTCACCTTTTACATTTATCTTCACAGGAAGAGGGCTAGCAACCTAGGATTTTTAAAAAATGTAGGCACAGATGAGTATCTTCAAGTATAGGTTCCCGCCCAAAAATAAAGTCACCCACAACTCCAATCTTAATAGGCCTCTAGCCACTAAGGGTATGGGTTCATTCCCTCCTCCCAATGACCTGGTTATGTTTGGCCTTACAAGTGGGGGTGCTCATCTGGGATGAACTGCTGGAAGTTCTCAGAAGCTTGGGGTCTGGTTCCTCAGCTAAGGGAAGTATGTAACCCCAGAGGTATGAAGATCACTGACAAAACTTTAGCTCATGAGGTAAACGCACATGGCTTTAGCCCCTAAAGTTGCAGGTTCATTCCCTCCTGCTGATCACCCTGGTCCATTGGCCTTACACACTGAACATTTGGAGGGAGTCTCCAGGACACAGGTGGGGCTACTGTCATATCTGGCATGATAAGGAGGACAAATTGAATAAGCCTGTAGCGGGGATGCTGAGAACTACTGAACCAAACTGTAAAGCCTGTGTCTAACAGAAGCCTCTTCAACCCAGGGGTGCTGCACCCCCCCATGCCCCTAGTTTCAGCCTCTATGTTTGTGGACAGACTCTTAGTTCCAAATCTTCTAACATTTATGTACATTTTTAATTCACCGTGGCACTTCCATACTAAGTTATAAAGGATATGTAGCAAAAGATATGAAGTAATTAGAGCATTTACTAACCCGATCTCTAACTGACTGATATATTAGACTTTTCAGACAATTAATGTGCCAGGAATTCAAATTAAAATTTCATCCTAACACATACCAGGCTATAAACCTCTAACTTAACTATTGGCTTATACCAGAGAATTAATATATAGTATTTTGAGATGGGGGAAAAGAGAGCAAGAGCCCATGTATATTGGTTATGAATATTATATTTATATGTTATATCTATCTATCTATCTATAAACTGTACATAGACATATTCTCTTGCTAAACATTGTGAATGGTATTATTTGAAAACCAGTGTTTTTACATATATACAGTAAACTCAGTTCATCAATATTTTACATATGCAAGTGTACACAATCTTCATTTTTATGTAAATCTCTCTGCAGCCAGACAGGTGCATTTTCTGATCTCTATTCATCATCAGGAAATCCAATAACATGGCTGTGTACCTACATCTGGTGATGGTTTGACCCAGTGTGCACTTGAGCATGGATTTCAAATATGGGCAGCAAGGAAATAGCTTATTTCCCCCCTGGCCTTTATAAAAGTAAATGCAAAAAAAGCACTAGGTGTTAATGCAATGTTAATGTTGCAAGATCAAGCATTTAAAAATGAGGAAATTCCAGAAGTTAAGTTTGCTCAAGCAATGTTAAGCTGGTATACTGCACATCCAGTATGTTTCTAGTCTATTTTAATAACAAAAAGTAATAGGATTGGGCTTGGCAGAATTTGATTTAAATCATACACATCAGTAAAGGAGGGTGTCATGTGACACAAAGAGCACGGCTAAAATGATACCCATCGATAGCAGTCAGCAAGCTTCCGTCTTCATGGTTCCAAATTACTGATAGCGCAAGGAAGGCTGAAATCCTGGCAGGGCAGAGCAGGGACCTCTGGGTGAACTATGAGGAGCAGGGAGAGCTTCCACCTGAAAGGAGGCCACCCTACTTTTGAATGGCTCCTGCCCAGTGACTTTGAGTGAGCAGGACCACGGATGGCGGGGCTGATATCCCAGGACCAGTGACAGTGACCTTCCTTAGAACATGACTCTGTTCTTCCCTGCCAGGACCCCATCCTGATTGCATCTTACCTTGCATGTGCGGGGATCAGGTGCCATTGGGCTCAGGTACCATTGTGATAGCCTGTCCGCTTGTGCCAAGGCCACCGCAGGACAGGAGCTGTTCAGCATCAAGGTGGTCTTCTTGGTGTCTGGGACTCATTGTCCTTGTAATCTGTGGGGGAGAGGTGTCGCTGTTCCACACCCGCTCCCACCCCAGGAACACTGCCTGTCCTGTACACTATACCCACAAGTGTTGATGTCACTAAATAATTATCTGTCCCACCTCCCTTAATTTCCCGCAACTGTGGAAATTAAAGGAGATAAAATAAAAACTGTTAAACCCATAATTCCACATAACTGAGAAAAATAAAAACAATAAAAATGGAAACAATGCTTTTAAATAATCAGGATTATTCATCAAAATAAACTGAATTCTGCCAAGCCTGTGTACATGCAGGAAGACCTTTTAAGTACTTTGAAACAAGAGCTCACTTACTTAAAAAGCTGATTTTTAAAAAAAAAGGGTCTACGTGGGTTTTTAAGGGTAAATCAGGTTTACAATTAAACAATTTTTTTTGTGACAACTGGCTGCTTCCCATGGAAAAATGTTATTTTTCTGCCTGATTTGGAAGTGCTTCTGTGATAGCTCAGGCAAGTTGTAGTTTACCTTTTTTGCCTATTCTCTGTTAGCTGGTTTTCTCAGCCATACTACATCTTCCATGATACACTGAGGCCAGGAACTCCTAAGATGCACTGTGGTGCAGCAAGGGATGGAGACCGTAGTGCATTATGGGAGATCAGTTAAGACAGGGAGCCATACTTTAAAGAAAATGGGAGCATGAGGCACTAAAATGTCAATCCCAAATAAAAATTTTTTGGTTTTCAGGACTTTCTTTTTCTTAAAAATTTGTGAGGAAAAATTGTACATGCATATATGGACTTGGAGGGGAATTTTTTCCATGTCAGATGGCCAGGAAGTTTTTGATTTCTTTTACAGCATATGTGTGTGGGGGGGTCACCTGCCAGGATCACCTGGGCATATCTCATTTAATTATTGTTCTGCCACTGGAGGGCCCTTGAGCACTGGTGCATTCATGTTTCCGCCTGTGGTACGTTCTAGTTTACTCTCCTATGGGTTATAATACTTGGGTCTTGTTGTATTTAGCATGTGGGTGCTGGTGGTGGTCTGTGTTATATGCATGGTCAGGTGATCTAGTGGTCCTTTATGGCCTAAAGATGACATGATTTAAATTGCATATGTAGAAACTACCTATGTACATGCCTGTGCTCACTTATTTGTTAGTTCTCAATAAGGAGTATGTCAAGGTTCAAACTCAACCCGTGTGTTACATTTCTATTATGAATGGTGGCTGTATTTTTGCTGAGTATTTTTTAATGTGAAAAATGTTTATTTCCTTCCCTTCCTAATCTGAGAAATAGCTTAAGAGATTTTACACTATCAATGGGAGACTTGCCTTTGGGCAGAGACCCTGCATTGAAAATTTCAGCCCCAAAAGTCAATGTTTCCTATAAATAGTTTTCTAAGTCCATACTCTGGCAATTAAATATAAGTAGCGTGGTCTTTGGAGGAGTTGAGCAACTTTAGTTCCGAGTGAATTAAGCCATCGTTACTCAACACTTGCAAAAAATAACTTATTTAGGTGTCCAAAGATGGATTTAGAGTAAAATTTTCAAAAGCGCTGAAGTGCGTAAGTAACTTGAGAAAATAGCATGCAGGCTGCTAAGTCATTTAGGCACTTTCATTTATGTTACCCATAGAAACCTAACTCAGAGCTCACAGGTCTGAAAATGTTGGCCTTCATATACAGGACTCATCAATTAAAGATTATGCCTGAGATGTTAGACAAATAGACAACAAACCTTTTTGTTGCTTAATTTGGAAATCAAAGGTTATTGAGTTGTGAACAAAACAATTTGTCTCCTGCTGTTTGATTTCTTCAGTACCAGGGCACAGGATTTTGTGTATTCTTTGTAAATGAATGAAACTTCAGAGAAATACCTATCACTAGTTTCTGCTAAATGAAATAAATGAAATAAACTACTAGATCCCAAATTTTTGGCTACCCATTTGGATCAAAAGTAGTAATAATATAGTTTCAAATTCTGCCAAGTATTTGAGTCTCATTCTGGTGAAATTCTAGCAAAGGTTAAGCATGATGGCTAAAAGTGCCATTTGAAATATGTCTATATTTGCAACCTTGTATTTATCTTGAATAATATTTTCCCATGTTCTTTCTATACAATCAAGTCCCAGTGATACCATTCTTTGGCTTTGTCACTGTGCTAGATGAAGATAAAAATTACAAAAAGTCACTAGCAGGGATCCTTTCACCAGAAAAGAAACCTAACTGCTTTGTTTTTAATCTGAATTTAGCTAACAATTAGTTCTATTTTAATTGCATTCACTGTACATTTGAATCTTACAACCAAAATATTAAAAATAAAATTCATGACACACTAACGTTTTCTGAAATATTAGTAACTACTGCATGCTCTCCTGAACAACCAAGACAGCTTCTATTTCTTGCAACTTGCCAATCCTTTCACTCTCCCCTTCAGGAAGAAAAAACCTTATAACTATCAAGTGATCTCCTGCTTGGATTAATTTACTTCACCAAAACAGTGACCACTGTCAAATGCCATCCATCTCCATGGAAACAGTTGCCTTGGCCAGAGACAAAGGTCTGTCTATAATACAGTGCCATAAGAGTTTCTATGGATGTAGACCCCTTGCTTAAATCACAGTGCAAAGGTATATCTTATATTATTTCTGCCTGGCTGCTGCAGCTGCTATGCTTTCATTCCAAAATAATATTTTTTTCAAATGAAGTAACAGAAAACAGCTTTACATTTTTTGTTCTCCCTCCGAGCACAAAATAAAAAATGCCTGCGCTGCCACTACCTGATTTAATCAAGTGGAGTACATTAGATACCCACAGGCTACAAGTGCTGGAAAAAGCTGACTTGTATTTTAATTAATAATGTGATACACTATCTCAACAGCTAAGCCGTTGGCAATCTGATTTGCTTTGTCCATTATTTGCTGTAAACAATTTTTGAACAATATGTAGGCAACTCTGTTTCGAGTTTCTCCTGCTAATTCATAACATTAACTAAAAGGCAGGGATTTTTCTTGCCCAAGAAAACAACTGATTAATCTGTAATCATATTCTCATGGAAGAGATCAGACTAGTATGCAGCAAAATAAAGGTGATAGCTTTTTTAAAAAAGAGCAGCTGCTTCAACAGGCTTCAGATAAGTCAGGGCAAATATTGGTTAGTTTTGATATGTTACCACATGGGAGAGCCAGGTTGTGGTGTCACATAAAGTACTTTTCTCTCAGGATGCCAGGGTTAGCCATGTTCCGGGAGTCACAATTTTAGGCTCAGGGTGGAGGAGAACAAAGATACAAACTATATCACAAATGTTCCCTATGCTGTCCAGAGGTCCAAAGTTATGGCTTCAAGACATTATTGGGTGCAGAAATGACATAACATTCACGTGGCAACAGCTGGTCAAATGCTTTGTGAGAGGGAAATGTGGTATGCTATTGGTAGTAAATATCTAGAACATGGTCATTCCCAAGCATTCCATTTGATAGTGTGATCTCATTGTTCTGGAAAGAGATTGTTACAACCAAGTATCACTCTGTACAGATACCTGTCAGATACAACCAAGTCTCTCAGTCCCTCGTGTTTCTAAACCTACTGCACATTGATAGAACTTAGTCACTGTCTCTAGCTCTGGGATATTCCTCAGCTCAGACCTTCTGTCTGACCACCTTTCTTGAGCCAGGAGGTACCATCTCCCAGCTGCCCTAAAACACAACCCCAGTGAGTGAAGCATCCCAAACACCCTTAGTCACTTACACTCACTCCCCTGAAACTCCATTTAAGGTATGTGTACTCTGGGCTTCTAGTTTTAGCCTTATGATGGTCAATATGGAAGATAAGCAAGAATATGGACTTAGGCAAGGAAAATTCACTCTTAAAGCCCTTGAGCATTGGAGATCTTTGAAAATGACAAGACTCCTGTATTGTACCATCCTCTGATCATGCTCTTAGTCCTTCTGTGAATCCAAGGTTTGCCAGAGAAAAGTGTCTCCATCTTAAAGTTAAGGCTGTGATAAACGTGACATATAGAGATGTTTTGATCAAACCAAGAGGTACAAGGTGATGGAGGGGCAGTAACCAGCTACATTAGAGTGTGTCAATTATGTCAGAGGGGTACTGTCTACATAACTTGTTTGTACTGATATAAAATGGAGTCTCGGAGTGTCTTTGGCCAGACTAAGGAGCAGTGGAAAGTCCTTCCACTGACAGAGCTGTGGACATTGTCATGGGCATAAAAATGCTAATGTAAGTGTAGATATTGATCCGGGGAGCTAGGACCATGCTTCATCAGCAATAAACCTAGCTGGGTGCCCTCAGACCTTAATGGATCATGTGGTCACTGGGCATTTCACTTGAGGTCTGGTGCGCCACTTGTCTCAGCAGAGCCTGGACAGCACACAAGGAGAGCATAAATACACAGCTGAACATGTAGTGAGATCTATCAAGAGCTGTCAGTCCAAACCCTTCCACCAGCACTTTAAGTGTTTTATTAACAATACACTTAGGCTGGATTTTTAAAGGTATTTAGGCATTGCTGCACTCGACAGTGAGGTACGCTGGTGCTTTCTACAGTGTATCTATAAAGTGCTTCCTCCTCACACACTCACTTACCTGAGTCATTCTGCCTGTCTACCCACAGTCTGTCAGCTTGGCCACTCTTCCACTTTTCCTAGCAGCAAGGGCACGAATTGACCTTGGTGTTATTCTGCATATTGCTCTGCTATGCCCAGAATGCTGGCACACGAAGCACTTTTTAATTCTAAACTAGGACTCTTTTTAAAGGTTGAAGCACGACTGTTTAGAACAGCAATAAGCTGGAGGTGGTTTGCCAGGATGGGTCACTTGTACTTTATTTATGAGCATGTCTAGCAGTGCGATCTCTTGCAGCTCCCATTGGCTGGGAATGGTGAGCTGTGGCCAATGGGAATTGCAAGTGGCCATACCTGCAGACATGCAGTAAATGAAGTGTGTGGGAGTCTACCAGAGGCATTCAGCCTGGGGACCACTTATTGCCTACCCTGATCTAAACAATGCATTAAACCCACATTCTTGGAATTTCCTTGCAAGCCTGAGAAGTATGGAACGCCCTCTTTATTCTAATGTGCTCATCACCCTGTACACAATGCAATACAACAGTGATTTGCACCTACAGTTCAGAGGTGTCACACAGCCGGTCCCTAATGCTCCGATAAATGTGTAAAAATATTACAAAGACTGACACAGGAAAATAGAGAGCAAATAAGTGTACACGTTTGAAATAGCTCACCATCTGCTGTAGAAAATAAACTTACCCAAAAGCAGGCAACTCAGTGGTAAATGTTGGACTCCCCTTCCCAAACACACGCAGGCATTCTATTCATTAGGAGTTAGAGGGAAGCCATTTGTTCTGCCAGAACAAAAGACCCAGCATAAATTTCCTGCCAGAAGTGTTTTTGCTTCCCTCTCACCAGTGCTCCACCATAACTAACAGTGCCAATGTCACAGGTCTAGTGACTGTCTCCATGAACGCTAAGCACCCATGTTATTAGGAAACACATTGCAAGATACTCTGGATGTCGAAGTACGTGGCAAAACTCTCATTGACTGAGGGTCAGAAATTCATTCCTGCTGTTTGTATACACCTTTACTCCTTGCAAGATGCACCTTAAGTATACATTATCTTACACTTTACATGATACAATTTTCCAGCTCAGCTAGTTTAATGGGATACAATGTTTGATAGCTCACTCAGTGAAAAAAAAAATCACATCACGGCAAACGGTAGAAATTGAACTAAAATAGCACGGAACACACACCCTGGGTTACTTTTCTCTTTAATGAACCAAGTTCCAGTAGTTGTCTGTAACGCTTGAAAGACAGCTTCAGTTCTGTAAAATCATGGAATTGTTCAAATTGGTCAAGTCTTGAACTTCTAACTCCACCTTAAATCAATCGAAGATGTCCATTAAGCAGACTGGGGATTTTGGAACATGGCCCTGTAGTATTAGCAGTTAAATGGAAGTAATCATGAAACCTTTTCAGATGCTGTTTATATCTTGAAGCATATTGTTTTATGTGTGTTTGTCCTATTCCTTCTGCAATGATAAAAAATGAAGTTTCCTTGCCTAAGACAACAGCTTTAGATTTAAACAACTCAGGAACAAAGAGCACCAGTCAAGTTTTTTTTAAATCTTGTTAAAGACACATAAAAGTAGCTTCTTAAATTCACCAGTTTCAAGTAAAATGATGTGCATTGTATGTAAATTAAAGCCAACATCCAAATTAGTTTCAATGTCTTTTTGTCAGTATCACAAACTCATTTGAGGTGTGAGAAGATTCATTCATGTACAGTATACAATTGACAAATGTACACATCTTCGTATGTGATATGCATGTAAAAATGTCTCATTCCAAAGAAGAGAAGTTAGGAGATCTTTCGTATTATTTTTTCTTCCTTTCCTCCACTCCCCAATTACATATTTTGCTTTGAAAGTAACTGGGGGAAAGACAAATGTTAGGGAAACTGTTTTGTTTTCTCAAATGAATGTCCTTAAGTCACATATGTTATAATATATTTGAATTTAAAATAAATAGCTCTTACACAAAAATTAAAAATGATTATTTATGCCCTATGAAGCTACGTTACCCTGAAGAGCTGTCAAAAGGTCAACCATTGCCTCAAACTTTACTTGTGCATACAATGACCGAGAAGTACCTTTGATAATGACCCTGTATGACTGAGTCTTGAAGACTTAATCAGCTGACACACAAACAGCTCTAAGGCATTCATAGTTGATGTTTTTGTTATTGAAATGTACACAGACAATATGCGTTTTAAACAATTCAGAACTGAGTGCCTAAAATAGTCGTTGGACCACAGATCCCTTTTGGTAACAGACTTCACACTATTTCTTCTCTCTCACTGTGATGAACAAGTCAGCTAGCAAAATGTGAAGCATCTGGAGTTGGACTGCTAGTTGCACTTAGCATTTGCTTCTGCTCTGTAGTGCCATCAGCAAGTTAGTTGATATGTAACAACAACGTTTTTTGGAGTCCCTGTTAATCAGAGTTCCTTTAAAATAAACAAATCCCCCCATAACCTTTCTCTGAAAAGAGATCTTATATGAAAGCTTATGCTTGACATAACATAACTCTTAGGCCACCTTTTGGTCCCTGAGAACTTTTGCACTGATCTGCCATTACAAGTGTAGCAAACTAGAACTATTTATGCAAAGTCATTCCATATGTTACATAGGAACTGAACATCATATGACAAAACCAAACCACTCTTAATATTACCTGTATCGCCACATGATTATGGACCCTGAAACCAAGACTATCATAATTATGAAGTAGAATATTAGTAATTTTCCATTTAGGAATATTTCCTTCAAAAGGCTTCCCTATTTTACAACAGCAGATTCAATACTGGTTTGAGCATTGGCTTGCTAAACCCAGGGCTGTGAGCTCAATCCTCGAGGAGGCCAAGGGGTTTGGGGCTACTTAAAAAAAAAAAAAAAAAAAAATTGGTCAGTGATGGTGCTTAGCCCTGCCAAGAGGGCAGAGGACTGGACTCCAAAAGAGCCTGAGGTCCCTTCCAGCTCTATGAGATGTGTATCACCATATATTATTAAGGGAGATTTCTTGAATGTAGTTTATTCCAACTCTTTGCTGGACTGCACAGATATATATGATCATGAACCTTCTTCAATGTGTAGACAGAAATGTCTCGTTTTTCTTCCTTCCCCAAAACATCTCAATAGTTCAGAGAGAACTCACACCACAAATCTAACCCTCAGGAATATTGTCTGACCATCTCTTGGCAACAGCAAGGGCGATAGACTTGCCAGGCCCCTGGGCAAGATGAGGATAGGTGTGGCTCCACAGTGCTAGAAGAGGCAGGGCCTTGGGTAGAAGGGGCAGGGTTGGGGGATGCAGCCCTCAGCAACATACAGAATGCACCGTGACCCACCTGCCCCCACCCCAGCCAGCCCTCAGTGTGCCCCACGTGGCACTCCAGCAGCGATTTAAAGGGCCCAGGGCCCTGGCTGCCACTGCTGCAGTAGTGGGAGCAGTGCCCGGGAGCCCCAGGTCCTTTTGAATTGCTGGGCCCCAGGGCAACTACCCCCTTTGTGTCCTGCTGCCTTTCCATTGGCAGGCCTGTTTGGCAACTATGCATCTATGCATCAATTAATAGCTGACATCCAGATACATATCTACAGGGTTTTGTATTTTAATTTTATTTTAAGAGACTACTGTACAATTCGTTTAGGACCCAGTTACACTTGGCCCCAACGTGGCCATGCAGGTGAATTAATTTTCCAATCCTCTGCCCAACGTGGCCATGCTCTGGGTCCCCCAGATCTTGAGGCTAGGCATGAGGAAGAAAGCAGAGTCTGTTCACTGGTACTCAACTCTTGAGTTGGTGAGTGAGGAGAAGTGGAAAGTGGGTGGTAATGTATCCCAAGTTCTGGTAATTGTAAGCGGTAGTAGGGGTACACCACAGTTGTTAGAGGGCTGTATGGACTACTGGAGCCAGCGTCACAGCTCCATCCCAAAACCTTCCTGACAGAGGACAGCTGCGGTATATGCCAACCCATGTTCAGAGCCCTGAGTAATGTCTCCATCTAGCTCATAACTACATAATCCAAGCATCAATCAATAACAATAGCTGCACATATTTTTATCGTACAGCATAATTGGAGAGGGTGGCATTTTAGTAAATCAGTAAAATGACTGCAATTTACAGTCTAGTTCATATAAAAATACTGCAAGGGATGATGAATTTTTTGTGGTGGTGAGCATGGAGTAGAGACGACTGATGGTAAAAAAAGCATGAGGTAAAAACAAATAGAACTACTTATATAAAATGTGAGGGATTGTAGCACTGTGTGGTAGCCCAGTGACAGGTATATTGCATTATTTTATTTTTACTGTAGCCTGCTGCGTAGATAAGGTATGTCACAGTGGTGATCTGCTTTTCTTTTCACTCTGAGACATACCACGAAAGTGCCGCAACCCTACCTGCCAAAGATCGCAGTATAGGGATGGGTTTTAAACAATTAATTGTGTGAAATGTGAGCTCATAATGGAAAAAATTGAATGGTATACTTCGTGCTCTGTTGGATTTTTATTTTTATTTCTTATTTACTAAAGCTGAGCAATTAATTTGAGAAATGTGATAAGTTTATCTCCTTTTGTTTTTGAATTTTTATTGCTCAGTTTATGATTTTTGATTAGCAAATAAATTCAAGATGATCGAAGGTCTAGAGAACATGACCTATGAAGAAAGGCTGAAAGAACTGGGCTTGTTTAGTTTGAAAAGAGAAGATTGAGGGGGGACATGATAGCAGTTTTCAGGTACCTAAAAGGGTGTCATAAGGCAGAGGGAGGGAACTTGTTCTTCCTTGCCTCTGAGGATAGAACAAGAGGCAATGGACTTAAACTGCAGCAGGGGAGGTTCAGGTTGGACATTAGGAAAAGGTTCCTAACTGTCAGGGTGATCAAACACTGGAACGAATTGCCAAGGGAAGTGGTAGAATCTCCATCACTGGAGATATTTAAGAAGAGGTTAGATAGATGGCTTTCAGGGATGGTCTAGAAAGTGCTTGGTCCTCCCCTGAGGGCAGGGGGCTGGACTCGATGGCCTCTCAAGGTCCCTTCCAGTACTACTCTTCTATGATTCTATGATTTGCCAAATGCTCTTGGTCAGTAATTTTTGGTCTGTAGAGTGTTACAAGCAGTCAATACATTTTAACTGATACATACTGTCAGTCTCATGGGAATTCCTCATTTAGCTAGTGTGTGCATTAGTCAGTTTACAGGAGTTAGAAGTTCTGCCCCCATGGAAAGCATCCGCTTTGAAAAGTCTTGCCAGTCTTCAGCAGGGGTAGATGGGCCTTCAAAGGGAAGAGGAGAACAATTACTGCACTTTTGGACACGTACCTCAAAATTCCTTGCCTTGCCACCATAATATATTCATCAGACAAAACAGATGATAAACTCTGTGACTGTCTAAGACTATGGGCCACATTTAAACCTGGTGAAAACCTGGGTAAGTGCAAACTTATCAGGACAGCCAGTTGATTGGACATGGCTGGAGCAGAAGCAAGCTGAACAGAAGCATGTGATTAAAACTACTAGGCAGATAGGAATATTCCCAATAAGGTGATTATGTTGAGCTGGCTGGAATGGCTGCTTTATTAGGAGCCTATAGACCTACCTTGGGTCAACTGGTTAAATCCTGGTTTAGTGTTTGGCCGGACCTTTTGGATTTGCAGGTAATTACTTCTGAATGACTCATCAGGCTTAGAACACTCAGGGCTTGTCTACACTGGCTCAGAAGATCGACCTGTTTGGGGTCGATCGTCTGGAGTTTAATTTTGCACATCTGGTAAAGATGTGCAAGATCGATCTCTCTGGAGTCAACAGTCAGTCCTCCTGTACTCCTTCTCTCACGAGGAGTAAAGAAGGTCAACAGGAGAAATGCTCCCGTTGACCTCCTCAATGAGGACAGACCTTGCAGTCGACTGCAGATACATTGATTCTAGCTATGCAGTTGCTGTAGGTGGAATTGGGTATCTGCAGCCAACTGTAAGGCCTAGTGAAAACCTGCTCTCAGTCCAAGGATGACTTAACAGGCTCAGGGATGACTCATCACAAAACTATCTTGAAATCAATGCACATACATCCATTTACTTTAGAAAAATCTATATATGGCCTCCTCTTTCCTGGTCAGCAATACACATGTATTGAAGTTTGTATGAATAGAATAGACTTTCTGCTGAGATACAAAGGTAGGAAGCTGGGGTCTTACTGGCGCAGGTCAAGACAGCTCTTCAGATTGATTACTGATTTCATTCAGGAAACCCCAAGCTTACCTTCAAGCTTCAATGAGACTTAAGTGTGCCCATAAATGCTTTGCTAAACTGGGACATAAAATCCTAAGATTTAATTGGAAAGCCTATTTGTTAAAGATCTTTAGAAATTAGTCAATTAAATTATGGCTATATCTACGCTATGAATGAGGAATGCGATTCCACTGCTTGCATAAAAATACTCATGCTAGCTTTCTTCGAGCCAGCGTGAGCATACATAGCAGTAGCACAGGTTGTGACAGCAGAGGCCTGGCTTAGCTGTCCTGAGTACAAACTTGCCTGAAATTGGTGGGTATGTACAGGCTGAACCTCTCTAGTCAGCACCATTGGGACCTAACTGGTGCCAAATGAGCAAATTTGCTGGATGATGGGAGGTCAATGTTGTCTAGCAGCATTACCAATACTTCCACTGCTTACTGGGCTCTTAGAAGGTATTTAGGGGTAAATTACAGCTAAACAACAGCACAGAACACTGAAAGCCAGGACGGGGGCTATAAGCAAACTTCACAGGACCATGGGAAACTCGGCCAAATCCATAATAAGTGGTTGTCAACCTAACTAAAAATCATACTGGATTATGGATGTTGCCGGATGAGAGAGTGTTGGATTAGAGAAGTTCAACCTGTCCTCAGGCATGCTTCTACTACTCAGGCTACTGCACTACATTACTATGTATGCTCATGCTAGCTTGATAAGAACTAGCATGAGTACTTGCACATGACCAGGGGAATCATGCCGCTGGCATGTAGTGAGACAGTCTTGGATGGCCTGCTGTGGTTTGTCATACGTGTTTAGTTTCTTTCATGCCTTCCTTCTTTTTTTCATTTTTGATGGTTTGAAAGATTTATTCATAATGAAAAAGGAGGGGTGGAGGGATTAAAGCAAAGTGATGTGTCTCTTCTGTGTTTCACATTGCTTGGAACCAAAAAACAGAACTGTACATTTTCCATGTGTTTTGTTTTAATAACCTGTACATTAGTTTCATTCAGTGGCTCCAGCCTCTGGCTATTCATTGTACTGTATATTAGTTTTAAATACACATTGCTTGCAATAACACAGCAGCAGGAACTGTGCCTCCAGTTAAGAAATGGTTAGGATTGCTTTACATTTGCAGTCCCATTGAAAACATTTTATTGAATCAAAGGGGAAAAATAAATGTGGTCCCTCAGCTCTGTCAAGTATAAACTGTTATTGATCCCCTAAATGAAATTTGTCCATGCTGATCGATCAAACACATTATCTTTTCCCCCCAGTCTATTACCAACAATTGGAAACTCAAGCATCAATAACAGTTTGACCACACAGGATTGTAAATTTAGCCTATATGCTTCCAAAATCTGAATTATTTTGCTTCTTCCCAACCTCGGCATTACAAATATTTTTTCCTTGGCATTACAACTATTTTTTTTCTCCTCAACTGAAGGTTAGAAAAAAAAAATAAACATAATAAAAAAAGTTGAAAATTGTTTGTGTCATATAAAACTCAAGCACTATGGCATTGGTTCTTAGGCAGTAAAGGAGGAATCATTGATGTACAACATAAGCTTTAGCATGAGATGTTTGATGATGAGGTGCATCTTCCTTTACTTCAAATAAACTGTTAACTATATTTGACGCAGGGCAAGACTTCAGCCTTTGCATCCATTCAGTTCCTTTCAGACATGTGTAATGGTGGCTGATTTCACTCGTTAGCTTGTTAATGGAGGATAACCTATAGAGCAAAAATCACTGAGCTCGCATCATGTGACCCAATGACCTCATCAAGGGCATATCGCGTATCAGAGTAGTTTACATGTTGCTGTAGCCTTGTATTACTAGGTCGGAGAGTGTATGCTTCTGGAGTGTCCTCTAACCCTGGAATTCTGAGCTGTTTATACCGAGTTTGATAGTTGTAGACAAGATTCTAAACATGTGAACAGTCCTACACATGCTTAAGTGTCCTGTAAAAATGAGGGTATTAATGCTAAAAGGGTCAACAGCCTCTGATGCCATTAGAATTGTTGTTTCTTCCAACCAGTACTGTTACACTGCATGCAGCCATAGAGCAGACCTATGCCCTCTCAGAGGTCCAGAGAAACACAAGCCCACTCCCAGCTTTTGGGGCCCCTAGCCCTATAGAAAGAAAAATGACAATACATGAAAACAAAATGAGGCACCAAAGAGAGTCAGCTATAACTTGAATACTAATAACCCAGAGCTTTATTCTGTGAGAATGCACTAATTGAGGGGAGGTGTGTAAAAAGTTGTGAAAATTATCAAATGCCAAAAACTTGAGTGTTTAAATTTGAGGCCACAGCCAAATGGCCCTCCTGACACCTCCCCATCCCACCCCCAATTGGCTCTGATCAGACATATCAAAGAAATATAATTCCCTTCACTGGTGGCTGGAATTCTTCTGTGTAAGTCCTGTATATTAGCAGGACTAAAGCTCAAACTGGGGTTATTTTGGTTCATAGGCAGCAGCTGTGCCAGGGGAGCAAAGGCAGATCTTCCTCAGCAATAGCCAGTAGGAGCTGTTTGCCAAGCTTTTCTCAGCCTTCCACATGTCTTACAGTGGTTTTACTCTATGAGTTGCTCCGAGAGAATACATAAAATTGGTGTAACCTCTGCACTATACTTCCAGATTCTGGAACAATGCTCCCTTCCCTGTAATTCTGTGGAGCAGAAATCACTAATCCTGTTTGGAACCAGCTTCCTAAAGGCACCACAAGATCTCACCCAGGAGGCCAGAGATACTATTCAAAAAAAATGAAAGCGTGAGAGGATAAATCCAGATGTCCAACTGTAAAATGTGTATAAATCTGTATGGAATGTATGGAATGTATGCACAGTTAAAAGTAGTCAAATGTAACATCCTAGGTTTTATTGGCACAAACTAGCCACAGAAGGAGATTTGGGGATGAAAGTTTAAATACTTTGTTTCAACTAGTAGTCTTTTTAAAATAAGAATGTGCAAATACGTTTTCACATGAATCTGGTTTATCTGAAACTTCAATAGATTGCAATTCCACCCTCCAGTAATATTTTTCATGTAGAAATCTTTGTTATCTATACAGAAAGTCTACACTTCACACTGCTATTGGTAATCATTTGTTACATTTGGGAGATGATGAATATATTTTCCTGTTTCACTTACATAAATGCTGTAAATAACACAATTTTACCACATTTGTACACAAAATAATGTGTGGTTTTCCCAATCTGTCTTTTACCTCATGTAGCTATCAACAGCATAAGCTGCTTGCCTATGTAAGCAGCTTCATCAGATTTTTTTTTCAATCAATTTGCCTCATGGCCATTTTATGCTTAGCTGAAGTGAACTTCCAACTGCTCAATAGAGTTCAGCTCTTCAGAAAGAGCTTAATTTCAGGTAAGCTGGGGGAAGAAAAAGTAACACTTGTCTCTTAATAGCCATCATGAGAGACTGACTGTGCTGCTGTCAATAGCTCATATGTTTGTCTTCTGTCTTGCTGATAGGTAATAATTTTCCAAGCAAGCTTAGGGACCTGTGACTCTTTATTAAAACTAAAGAGAGGGGGAGTCACGGGTTTTTAAAAATTACTCAGGAAATTATTACTGACAACTCTCCTAATCATTAAGTAGAAGAAAAGTAGAAAGAAGTTAAAATGCCTTATTGAAAAGGAAGTAGATAATTTTTCTGCAGTGTACACTCAGGGCATGGCAATTATTTAATGAAATTTCATAATGAATGGTAACTTACATTACAAATGCAGTCTTAAAACTGCACCTTAAGTAATGTCACCACATTTTCAAAGATTCACAAGTTCTTTCCTAGTGTATTCTTGGCTGATCATTCATTTAAAAACAGTGCACATGTGATTTTTAAATATGGGATTTTACCTAAATTCCATTTTGCACTCCTGAAATCACACTTTAAAAATATTTTGGGCAGTAGTTATTATTTTGTCCAAAAAGATTGAGCACAGAATCAGAGATCAGCTCTTTTAATCTTGTCAAATCTCTTTAACTTTACTGAACCTTAAGATAACACCTATAAGCAATGTGTCCTAAAGTTATTGAGCAGGTGGGGAAGGTTTTAGAAATTACATAAACCAGGCTGTTGAAGCCTCCCCATTTTTTGATGATCAAGTGGTATCCTAAAATTTCTGAGGCATCACAGCAAATAGTGATTCCAAATAAAGCCACTTCCCGCTGCTGCTGTTCCATTACAGGACCAGTGCATTTCCATTATACCCAATTGCAACACTTAGAAGAAACGTTACAAATAAACCAGTGGTAGCATTTCTAACAAAGGAGGGCTGTCACTGGTTGGTAGTTACCATGTCCTCTGGGGGCAGCATGGACTTGCCACAAAGGGTTAAACTAGGCTGGGTCTCGATTGCTGAGAACTGCTGGCAAAAGATTCACAAATTGTGCAATGCATTTGTGTATCTTTTGCCAACAGTTCTGTTGGGACAGGCTAAAGGTTTATGTGTATTTCACACCAGGAACTCATACACTTGCTCTTCCACTAGTATGAAATGCGCCATAATGTGCCAGGCACATTAGACAAGCCAGACAGTCTCTGCGCCAAAGGACGAATGGACATAAAACCAACATCAGGAACTGGAATACGCATAAAGCCATAGGGGAACATTTACCTTCTGGGACAGTCAATAATGGATTTAAAAGTAGACAGACAAAAAGTGGCTGTCGATACCATTTGGCTGGTTAACCCTGCCAAGGTAACAGATGTAGCCTCTCTTCCAATGTCACATATGATAACTGCTCCTGAGGATCAGTCTCAGAACCATACACAGTAATTTCTGCCTCAAGCCCATATTTCATGTTTGGGTTACAACCTGGCTTTTCAGAAGCTATCTAGCCTTTAAAGACTTCAAGTGATGGAGAATCCATCATGTCCCTGGATAGGTTGCCATGATGGATAATCATCATTATTAAAACATTGATCTTATTTCTAATCTGAATTTATCTAGCTTCAGCTTCCAGCCACTGGATCTCATGATGCCCTTATTCCTGTCATAGTAAAGAGATCACTGTTATCAGAGATTTCTTTCCTATATAGGCATTTGTAAACTATTATCAAACCACCTTTTAATCTTCTCCTGGTTATACTAGGTTGTATTTCATATGGAGAGTTTCAGCTTTCCAAATCTCTAAACATTCCTGAGGCTCTTTTCTGAAAAGCTTCCAATTTTTCAACATAGTTTTTAAACTTTGAACACTGTATCCAGTTCCATTGTCCAAGTAATGGTGTTACTGGTATATGAAAAGGTAATACCAGTTCCCTACTTTTACTTGCTAGTCCCCTTCCTATGCATCCTAGGAAGATTTTCATTCTCCTAGCTACAGCATTGCACTGAAAGCTCATCATCATGGTTTTCTACCATGAATCTTAAGACTTTTAATGGCCCTGTACTATTGGACACAATTTCTCAGCTTGTGGGACTTGCATTCTTTCTTTGTGGAATCGTGAACTTGATTTGGCTCTAGATGTGCCCCATAACAAGATAAGTCACTCTTTACAACTGCTTTTTGAAACCTCAGAGTGTCATGTGAAACTAAGTCTGACACTTGGTTTCTGATATCAAGAAGTGGGTCTGTCCAACGAAAGCTCATCACCTCATAAATGCTGTTGTTAACCTTTAAGTGCTGTGGGGACTGCTTTTTTATTGTGTGAAAATACAGACTAACATGGCTACCTCTCTGTGACTCTTCATCAACCAAACTTCATATCATGAAGAGAAATATAACAAGCTCATCAGGAACAGGGGGGAAATAAGACCAATTTCTTTTCAGTAATATTGCATAACACCCCTTTAATTTTGTGAGACATTCATCTCCATGTGAAAAATGTGTGCAGATACACTACTGCATAATATGCCTAGATTTGGACCATAATAAATAAGAAAAATATTTTCTTTACAAACTGTAAAAGCTTGCCATTTGTTTCTATTCAGAGCTCCCATTTGAGCTCCACATGCAGAATGGTAGCACAATTTAGCATATAATATTTGAGGATGGCAATATCATGAAGGTATAAAGATGTGTTCATTTGATTTTGACACTTTCAAAAGCAAAATTTGCTAGAACTGCCTCAAAATAAAAAAAAAAAAAACAACACAACCACACACCTTTGGGATTAAGCAAACTTTTTAACTTAGAAACTTGCAGGTGGTTTCAAAAGGGATTTTGTTTGAGAAAGCTGAAGTAGAAATTGGACCTAAATCTCAACCAAAGCTTTCCATGGAAAAATCATTCATCTTCCACTGAACTGCAGTTCCCACCAATAGAATATGGCAGCTGATCTGTGCTGGTAGGCTACATAGGCTTTAAGAAGCATCATATACTGTTTCCAACTGAAACTATAGGTCTGCAAACTGTATCAGTGATCAAATTACTCGATATTATTCATGGTGAAAAGCTGAATAAATGCAGATATTTAACTGTGTCCTATAAATACAGACAAAAAATCTGTTTGGTAAATTCACCAAGACAGATGATAGATGCAGTAAATCATTATCTAACTACTCAGAAAGTTTATTTCTATCAAAAGTTCAAGCAATAAATTTCCATTTTTCTAAGAAAGTGTAATCTCAGTAGCAGATAGAGATACCTACCTCACAGAACTGGAAAGACCCCTCAAAGGTTATTGAGACCTATCACCCTCCCTGGCAGATATTTATTTATTTTTTATGTATTTGCCCCAGATCCCTAAACTGCCCTCTCAAGGATTGATTTTACAACCACAGGCTTAGCAGGCTAGTGCTCAAACCACAGAGCTATCCCTCCCCCAGTAGCATTTGAATATTCTACCTATAAGTTCACTTCATTGTTCCCCAGCTGAGGGATTTTAATTAAAAATCTGTAATTACATAAACAGAGAACCTCCCATGCTCTGACTGTGGAAAAAATATATATTAAGCCAAACATGCTGTGGGTGTTTTGTACTTTTTTAAAGCAAGCTTATTTGTCAGAAACTATTAAATTCTGTCTAAAATAGCAAGAATGCAAAACTCATTATGGTAGCAACTTTTATCCTCATTCACTGATTTGTTCAGTTCTATTATTTCATGTTTTGTTATGTACAGGGATAGATCATAAAACTACTATGGCACTAGAAGAACAATACTTTTCCTCACTAAATATTTGCAGATATGCTGTTTATAAAATGAGCCATGACAGTTTGATATTTCAGCTTATTTGCTTGCCAGGATTTTATCAATTAGTCAGAAATCCAACACTGTCATATAGCAGCAAATTATTTCCTTGCTTTGACAAATTATCTTTTCAATCTTACAGATTTAGGACCCAAACTTAATTGATACTGGGATAAATCAGGAGCAATTCCACTGTGGTCAATGCAGTTACACTGGTATACAATGTTTGAAGTGAGAGTTTTGATGCAGTTTTAAAACTAGACTTATTAAAAATAATAATTTATGGGAAATAACTATTGGTCCTAAATTCACAGGCCCAGCTCCACAGTTCGTATATATCAGGACAGCTCCACTGAGGTCACCAGCAGTGACTGATTTATACCAGCTGATGACCTTGTCCACAGACTATCCCTGACACAGTCAGCCATCTTCTGAAGTTCTTTCTTGGCTATTAACAAGAACTTATAGGCAAAGCTCTCACTGGCCAAGTGAAAACAGGAAATATTTGTTAGGAAAGTTTTTATTAGTGACACTAGGTGAATGTGTTGGCTTTTCGTGAGTAGGCTAGTAAAGCACAGTATGAACGTGCACTGTATGTCCTTGAAGCTAGTCACAGATTTCATTTTCAGTACATGGTTATCAGAAGATGCATTGATATTTAACTCAGACAACATTGATAAGACAAAAGAGAAATATAGGTAAGAAATAATATGCTATACAGAACAACTGCTGTGTTTCACACTAGAGATGGTTGCATTACTGTACAAAATGTAGTGATGGCTCCTGTATCATCTCAGCCCCAAGAGACTAACATATCTTTAGCCATGTATTTCACTTTTCCTTTGTGTCTACTGCCATTCTACTCCTTATTGTGGTGTAGTTTCATAGTTAGACTCCAACCAACCTTAGACATATAAGCTGTGTCTACACCACAGAGTTCTGTTGACAGAAGTCAGTGTGACAGATATTTCCCTACAGAAACGACCATACCTAATACAGGATCCCCCTATCAAAGCCCTCTGCTGACAGAGAGCTTCCACACAGCCCAGCCTTCTGTCAACAGAACAGCCAACCAGAAGCTCTGTAAGCAGGGCAGCTCAGTGAACCGGAAGCCCTCTCTGCCAGAGGGCCCCAGGAGGATCTACACCATATTTTTGTCAAGAGAATCTGTCGACTGAGGCGCTGTACCACGTATGGTCAAGCTAGAACTCTCCTAGGAAAACTGCTGCATTCTGTCGACAGATTCTGAACAGAATGCATTTGTAGTGTGGACGCTCCCTAGTTTTGTTCACAGAAGGCCTCTTCTGTCTACAGAACTCTGTAGTGTAGACCCAGCTATACAGAAGTCAAACAGGAAAGCAAAAATAGGAAAAATGCCAAAGGCCAGTTTAGCAAAATGCTTTTGTAGAGACAACTCCCAGGCTCTGCTCTTACCTATAGGACAAACAGCCCTCTGTTTGAGAAGCCACCCTTTCAGCTGTAGTTGGCATTCCACTGCCAAGCAACAATGAGCAATCCTTCAAAAAAGGAATACTGCAGTGCAAGTCTGAAGGACTTTGCAGCAGTAAAACCAGTGGGCTTCATTCACACTCCACTTCTTAAAGAGGCAGATCATAATACCATTAGTCATGCTATCTTAACCAAATTCTCCGTGTGAAGTCTCAATGAAAGAAGGGGGATTGTGCCAGCGGAAAGCTCTAGCAAATGTGGGTAAAGTTAAAGGTAACCATTTGGACCTAAATAAATGGACTTGAGGTGTTTTTTGTGGAACAGTTTATTTCTTCATATTATAGTAGACGTACTGACAGCTAGCCAGGAAACCCAGTAGCTGCAGCCAATCAATCATTCTTGAGTAATTTCTTCAGAAACCAAACTTAAACCTAATCCTACACTTTGGCTATGTCTACACTAGCTCCCCCTTTTGAAAGGGAGATGCTAATGAGACACTTTGTGATATGCTAATGAGGCACTGCAATGTATATGAGCATCTTATTAGCATAATGGCGGCTGCAGCACTTCGAAAGTGTGGCTTTTGATCGCGTACAGCTCATCTACACGGGGTCCTTTTCAAAAGGACACCTCACACTTCAAAATCCCCTTATTCCTATTTGGTTTTGAAGTGCAGCAGCCGCCATTATACTATATTCATTGCAGTGCCTCATTAGCATATCCCGACCTGTCTCATTACCATCCCCCTTCGAAAGAGGGGGGCTAGTGTAGACACAGCCCTTGAGTCTCAAAAATAATGCTGAATAAATGTTCCTAGCCCAAGTTTATACAAACAAGGTGATTTTCATTTCAACTTCTACAAAACAGAATCTTTATTCAGAATTTAAGATGAACCATTCTGATGTTTCTGAAGCAGCATGAATATCTGGGCCTAAAGCCTATGGCTTTGCTTTGGTTTCATGACTATGACAGCTGGTCTTCCAGGTTCCACAAATTTGTCTTCATTTTTAAAAGCCAAGTTGAATGCAGCCAAATGCTCAGGTAAAGAATAAAGTGGATCAAAATGCACTAGTTTTACTTTGAAATTTGCCTCTTGCCATATGGTCTGGAGCAAGATTAAAATTCAATGAAAGGCAAATGAATATGGCTATTATAAAAATGTTACTTGAAACCAAAACTAGTGAGAGTCAGACAGGTCAAATGATCCATTTATTCAGGACTATTTTGCTCATGTTTAGATAGGCTGGAAATATCAGTACTGGAGAAACTCAACTATAAAATTACAGCAGTAATTATACCCTCAACAGGTAACCCATACATTTCTTTGGGTGCTATCTTTTTGAAAGGAATGGTGATTCCTCTTCTAAAGCCAATTATTCATATTTATGGTAGGAAAGTGAAATCTGCAAGTTGCTTCTCATTCACACATTAACAAAAGAATAAATATTTATTTTATCAACTAAGCACAGAGTTCTTTTGTGACAAGCCAAAAAAAGAAAATTAAAAACCCCCCATCTCAGCAATTACCTGAAAGAGAGATGTCAACTTATATTTTGCCTGTGCTCTTTGACCACAGCTCCCACACATCGCAGTGAAAAGTCTTGGGTCTTTAAGAAAAGTCAGGTATAGCTCCAAAGCCTTAATTCTCCTCATTCTACCTATATAACAAAAGAAGTTACCCCCTCTGAAACCAATCAAGTTTCACTACTAGTGAAAGGAGACTCATGATCAAGTGCTTACATTAAAAGATAAGGTTTCTGAACTGGCAGGTGAGTTACAGAAAAGAGAAAGTTTAAATGGCCTCAGTGTCTTAGGACTTGTCTATACTTAGTGGAAGATCAACACCCTGGTAGTTGATGTTCCAGAATTTGATTTTGCACATCTGGTGAAGACATGGCAAAAAAAAACCCAAAACGATTGCTCTGGGGTCAGCAGTTGACCCCTGTACTTAATGCTATTGTTAGGTTTAAGGGAGGTTGACGCAAGAGTATAGGAGCTCGGTCTCCACTAGGGAAATAAGTTGATTCCAAGACATCGATTCTAGCTATGCAAATGTCGTAGCTAGAATTGCATATCTGGAATCATCTTATTTCCCTAGTAGAGATTCAGCCTTAGAAACCACATAGCAACTGGGTCCAGAAGAAGTTATGAGTTGTGATATCCAGTTTCTTTGCGAGGATAGCAACTTCCCCTCACTAGCAGACTGTCACCTTCTAGCAAAATTAAAACACACACAACTTATTTGTGCCAAAAGCAAAGTAAATATTTAGGTTTAATTTCTTATCACCAAAGTAGTAGCCATGCAAACTAAAATTTGTTTTACAGCAGTCTAATTGTTAATTTTAAGAGAGAGCTAATTTTTTCCAATGTCAAATTTTTCTTGCTGGTTACTCTAACAGGGAAAAAAAAATGAATAGAGCATATAACTCATTTGCTCTTGTTCTTCTGTGACTTCTTCCTTACTTTACCAGCTTGATTTTTCAAGAGCTAATGCACTAAGATAACATTTGTGTAAAATAACTGTGCAAAACATGGACAAGCTATGCTTCACAGAAAGGTACTTGTCTTCTTTGTTTTCCTTTCTCTGACCTCTAGGCATTCAATTTTAAGTGAAAAATTAAGCTTTCTAAAGATGTATTTTGAAAGTCTGTAAATTCTGTAGTTTTGAGAAATAGGAAATACACCCTGAACTTCTAAAATGTTGTCATTACCATAATTCTGAGTGTAAATTTGCATGTGCCAGACCAAGACAAAGTTCTCTCATGTTTTTGCTGCCCCTTTTTCCTCTCAGCCTGAGGCTCACATATCAGGCCCAGTAAATGTCTGTATACTGAAAAATAGAAAAACCAAAAGACAGAAAGCTGTTTGGTTCTCAGGATCTTCCAGGCCAATAATTTATAATTACAGAGTCATTTTTTCCTTTTAATCAGAGTTAGCTTTCTTAGAAAAAGTAAAAGCAGTCAGGTTCTCCATATGATATTTGCTAGTAGATAATTCAATTATTGTAAAAAATTATTTAAAACATTAAGATGCACAAAGTTCAGTTTTTCTCTTTTTCCACTACTATCACACAAGCTATTGATAAGATGTCTAAATTTATTGCAGAATAATTCTGCAGGAAAAGAGATAAAAGGTTCCTGAATAAAATATGAGGCGAGAGCTGTAAATTGTAGCAATGCATATCATTTCATTCAAATGTAGGAAGCAATTACCATCTGCTATACTCATCAGTTCCCTCCTTTATGACTTAATTATATGTTTAATGCTATCAGATCAAGGAAAGGGCACAATAGATGAATGAGTGAGAGAAATAGAAAAGATTCAGCAACAAGACAAAAGGCAGATGAAAAGTAACCCAAGAACAGAATTGATTTCATTTGTTGGGAGAGAAGTTAATTTAAATAGTATATTCTATCATCTCCTGTGCTGTGCTGAGATAATATAAATCATGTGTTTGTGAATTTGCTTCATACAATTTTAACAAAAGCATTCAAGTTTCTGAAAACCTAGGGCCTGCAGGTTTTGATTTATTTATGAAATGAGTAACATTTACAAAGAAAGAGCAGTGACTGACAACCAAAGCATTTAAATTATTATTAACAGTACTTTGATATGCAAGTATTAGATGACAGAAGAAAAGCTGACAAGCTTCTCTTGTTCTTTTCTTATCTGGCTTTGAACATCTACAAAGATCGTATGCCAGGCTTTAATAAATAACTACAGTGCCCTGCTAATGCACAGCACTGAGAAGAGTTCCCAGGCCTTCTATCCCTATGCCTACTGAAAACTTCAAAACAAGTTAAAATATAGTTCCTCAGAACATATTCTCCTCCTCCCCCTCTTTTTAAATGTTTTTGCATGACTGTACCACCTGTGACTGTGACTGTGACAGTGTTAGATTGATTGCCTTGCAACGTGTGGTTTTTTTATCCACTGGATATTGTTATGAACTGGTGTGGATGAAACCTTGTAATTGGCTGGGTGAAAATCACCTTGACGTTGACAGTGTGAGGTCATCCTTCATCTAACTTAATTTTAAACTTAAGCCCTGTGCAAGAGGAAAGAGATGCAGGGATCTACTTAGGATTGTTTTTAGATGGAGTATTTTGCTCTTGGTTCCTTCTGCTTTCAGAGACACAGGAGTTTATATATTTCTTACGTAGGCACTGACTCCAAGGGGGCTTCAGGTTTCAGCAGCACCAACCAGCAACCCTCCAATCAGAATCACCCCTACTTTTAAGCTACATAGCTAATCCCAACAAAACACATATGGAACAGCCATCACTCCATATTTCTCAATTACTTTGACCAGTCATCTGGCTGGACTGGACCCCGTACACTGAAGACGAAAAGTTCTGTATCCCACGTAATCAAGCAATAATGTCTCACCTGATTAAGGAAAATATAAGGAGCTTAACCACTTATGGGTAATAAGTCCTTCAATTATGTTTTTAAAAATTGATTTAGTCCTGCTTCAACTGATTTGTTTAAACACGTGGGACTGCATACTAGGTTTTTGTTTTTTTGTCTTGCTTTGTTTTTGTTTTAACAGTTTAAGACATCTCAGCTGTTGAGAGAATGATCACAGAGTGCTAAAATTTTACTACCTTTAGATTTACCCATATGGCATCTTTCATTTGACCAGCGCAGTGCACTTTAAAATGTGTATAAGCAATTGTTGTTATGCTCATTGGGCCCAATTCTCACATCTATCCAGGTCCCTTTGTATCATTCTGGCAGTGTAAAGTAGCCCATCTAAACATTAAAATCACCTTACACTGCCCTGCCAATGTAAGGGGCATTGGTGTAAATAACACTTAGATTCATTGTGCGTTAATTAACCCAAGTGTAAATAGTTTAAGTGACTCCCTAAATGTCAAAACAGTGAATTGGTACTGGGTCTGGACATACTCCCTACTATCCAGACTTCTAGTCCTATGCTGTACACTTCAGATATCATTAAAAAGCAGCTCCAGTGCTGCAGAACAATGAAAGAAAACAAAATATACATTATATAAATGTGATGATTGCTGCCTGATCTCTTCCGACATTTACTGTCATTTGTGAGGAGATGTTGAATAACTCACTTGTGCCTGCAACAACTGTGAAAGACTTCTCCTCTCCCCACTCAGAGAAATATTCTCACAGATCACTCCTCATGAACAAAAACAAACACAAAGTCCTGTCGCATCTTATAGACTAACAGATATTTTGTTCTTAAGTTTTCATGGGCAAAGACCCGCTTCATGAGTGGGCCTACTCATGCATCTGATGAAGTAGGTCTTTGCCCACAAAAGCTTATGCTCCAAAATACCTGTTAGTCTATAAGGTGCTACAGGACTTCATGTTTGTTTTTGAATATACAGACTAACACGGCTACCTCTCTGACACTTTTCTTCATGTACAATGAACTTTCATATGCAGCAGCCCTGGGACCAGGAGGTTGCCAGATAAATATTCTGGCTAATAGAGAGGTATACTTACCAATGCATAACATTAAAGAAAAACAAGATTAGATATTAGGAAACAATGTATGCAGAGGACTTTATTTATTAACTGTAGTATTGTACACTGTAAACTTACACTGTATTTGCTGCATTTATTTGTATTTACGTTCACTATACTATACCTATGGAAAATGTAACTAAACTTAACTTACGGTTAAAATGCCAGTTATCTGAGAGTTCCAGATGATAGAATGCTGGATATGAAAAAGTTTACTGTATTATTTAAATACCATAATTTAGTGTAAGGAATGTGTTCTTTAGAGGCAAATGGTAAGAGATGTTTGAATGTGTATATGTAAATAGGGTATAAATAGTTGCTTGTTTGCAAAAGCTGCTGGGTAGCAGGAGAAAGCAGTGGTGTTTCACCTATTGTAAACAACATGTTGTAAAGGCACAAATTAAGCTATCACCCAAGGGAGGGATTGTGGAATATCACCAATGCTTGCTATTATTATGGGGGTACAGGGTGGTCACCACTGCATAAATGCAGTCCTGTAGCACTTTAAAGACTATGGTCTGAAGAAGTGGGTCTTTCCCACCAAAGCTCATCGCCTAATAAATTAATTTGTTACTCTTTAAAGTGCTACAGGACTGGGTTTTTTTTGTTGTTTTGATAGTATATAGACTAACACAGCTGTCTCTGTCACTATCACTGTGTAAGATGTGGATACCACAGGACTCCCCCTAGTGTGAAGTAGAAAGGGCTGGGAAAGGAGATACTAATGTCACAAGGGTGTCATAAGGAGGAGGGAGAAAACTTGTTCTATCCTTAGAGGCTAAGAAGAACAAGAAGTAATGGGCTTAAACTGCAGCGAGGGAAGTTTAGATTGGACATTAGGAAAAAGTTCCTAACTGTCAGGGTGGTCAAACACTGGAATAAATTGCCTAGGGAGGTTGTGGAATTGCCAGGCCTGGAGATATTTAAGAACAGGTTAGATAAATGTCTATCAGGGATGGTCTAGACAGTACTTGGTCCTGCCATGAGGGCAGGGGGCTGGACTCGATGACCTCTCAAGGTCCCTTCCAGTCCTAGCATTCTATGATTCTATGACCAGTTGGCTTGGTGCCTTTTGGGTGAACAGTCATAAGTCTCATTTGACTAATTCTCCCTGGCATGTTTGCCCCCCACCCCAAAGTTCTAAGACAGTACTGAAGCCCAGGTTAGTGCTGGAGGCTGTAGTTTTTGAGACTCCACTCTAGTGGATACTGAGATCCTGTGAATAGGCCCAGAGCTGAAATCACTGGCAGCCGAAGCCATGGAGAGCTGAAATCACAGGGCTTTGCCTTGAGCCAAACCCACAACACAGCAGACAGGCGACCAGTAGGGCGGCAGACAGAGTGTGGTGGATGAGTGGCCAGCAGAGCACAGTGCACAAGCAGCTGGAATGCAACCTTGCCCTTGTGGGGCAAGCAACTCCACGCTGAAGTACCTATGAACTCTGGTTTTGTATGGACCAGACTGTGCTATGAGAGGTACACCCTGTAAGTGGCAGTGTACAGGTAAAGAGCTCTAAGCAAGGGACTCTGCTCAGCAGACTCTGTGGAGAGTGTCTCGCTTAATGGGGTTTTCCTTTCCTTTGTGTAGCAGTGCTGCATGCATTGCTGTGTAAATTTATGTTTGGCTACTGTTATTGAACAAGCTGTTTCTAATATCTGACTCTGTGCTTATGAGGGGGGAAAAGTTGCCCTTAGAAGCACCCAGCAGGTAGAGCAAGATTGTCTTAGGCTACGGGGTGGGAGCTTGAGCCCATTAGGTTGCATAGCTGACAGAATCCCCTAGGAATTGAATCTGGCCCTTCTGACAGTCACCTGCTAGTAATAGAAGTGATACATTAGTTCTCTATTTACAACTAGCACTTTGGTTTTGAAGGGGTGTGTTGACTGCACCAAAACATAAAAGGTAAATTTTAACTGTGATTTAGTCACAAGTTAACTCTTAAAACAAATTGGGACGAGTAAAGTTCTAAAATATGCCAGGGACACAAAACATCTCTTCCATTATCAATTATACATCTCAAGTGTCTGTCTGATGCTCAAGTTCATCACCAATAGAAACACGTCTCATTACAGATGGCAGATATTCAGTCAAACAGATTACCTTAGTGGCCCTTCAGATCTGTGAAAGAGTCTGTATGGTCAGTCTCAGGAATTTCAGCGCCAAAAATATTAAGAGGCTACGTCTACACTACAGCGACCTGTTAACAGAAGTTAATGTTGGCAGATATCTTCCAGCAAAACCTCTGTCAAAAGATTATGTCCGCACACAAAAGTGGATTGAGAGACCAATCTGTTCTATGAACAGAGAGTGGCCAGACTGCCCAGCTGCTCTCTCAACAGAAGGGCCAATCAGAAGCTCAGCAAACAGGGCTGCCTGGGGAACTGGAAGCCCTGTCTGTCAACCAAAGCCCCCGCCCCCCCCCACCATGTGTCTACATGGCTTATTTGTGAACAGGAAACTGTTGACAAAGGTGTTATTTTTGAATGTGGAGAAGCACAATGCTGCCATGGATGTGCCAAGTTTTGTCGACTGTCTGTCACCCATGTGCATTTTGCATGTAGATGCTCTCTGGGTTTGAAGACAAGACAAACCTGAAGACAAGAAAAAGCTTCTTCTGTAGATGTAGCCAGAGCAAGTAATAGCTACCTGGAAATAGAATTTTATGATTATACTCTATTGTAGCCTTTTAATTTCCATGGATAGTTTTTTCCTGCTCTTCTCTGGGACAGGATCAAGGCCACATTAATGAGACTGGATGATCAGGGCTAATCTTTTCAGCTAGTCCCTTTTTTATGCCCATCATATTAATGAAAGCAAAAAAGTTTAAAAAAAAAAAGATTACTCAGTTTATGACAAACTCACTTATGTTACTGAATGCGCACGAAAAGAAACTGATACAATGAACAGGTTATATATTGCTTGAATAATCATAAAATATTAAGAGTCAAATGAAATACTGCATTTAAACTGGCATTTTATGATATTTAAGCACTACAGAATCAGTTATTGTTTCCCTGTGTTGAAGTAAACCCCATTCGGTTGATATGATAGCAGGAGCATTAAGATTTTTTTCCTATCATAGTTGGCTGAAAATAGTTTTTGATTAAGGCAATGTCAGAGAATGATCACTTTGCTTCATGGACAGAAGACTGGACGAAAGCTAGTGCTTCCTGACTGACAATGGGTACAATCAAATACAGTCTTCTCAAATATTGCCCTTGAGTTGAGGCATTACTCAGATTTTTATTGTGCAAAAAGTTAACTCTGGTAGCACTCTAATGCTGCATAATCACGGTATCATATAAATGCTCAAAGTTGATTACACTTTTCACCAAAATGTGACTCTAGATCACTTAGGAGATCACTTTCACAATAAGTGTTCTTATCTCGCTTTCACTTCATACTTAAGAGATCCAAGGAAGTCAAGCCTCGTGGATAGTTCAACATAACATTCATTGTTTTTAGTTCCAAATATTGGACAAACCAGCCTGTCTCTATGCAACAGAATAAATAGACAAATCACAGATCAAGAACAGTAAAATTAAAAAAAAAAAACAGTGGGAGAACATTTTAACCTCCCTGGACAGTTACAAACTTGGACGTTGCCATCCTCAAGCAAAAAATAACTTTCAAAAACAGGCTGCAATGTGCATCTCCTGAACTGGAATTTATATGCAAATTTGATGCAATCAGAATGGGTCTGAAGAGGGACTGAAAATGGCACTCTCATTACAACAAGTAACTTTCCACTTTAGGTATTCTCACCCTCTTATCCACATTCAGCCTGAATTAGCTCTGATGCAATACTCCCATCTCCGTATCCTACTTTGTTTCTTTCAACATTATCATATGCATGAAGAAAGTGGCAGCTCACAAAAGCTTATGTCCTAAAAAAATTGTTAGTCTCTATGGTGCCATTGGATTCCTGGTTCTTTTTAGTATTGCACTCCATAAGATACTCAGTTTCCAACTGGCACATTTTCTTGGACAACAATCTTGCTTTTCTTTGAGTTTCACCAATCTTGTTGGCATCAGCCTTTGCTTCTTTCAAAAAATGCTGAATGCCCTTTTAGTTCACTACAATCATATTGCAAGATTCAGCATGACAGGATCATCCCATATCTGCTCTGGCTTTCAGAGAAAAGGAGAGTTCCTTGGTCACTCTTGGTAAGATAGTTGCACAGAAGCTGACATTACCTGCCGTGCCACTTTCAGAAATATATATTTCCGAAGAAACCTGAAAAAGTATATAGCCTTTAGGAAAAACAACAACAACAACCAACCAACCAAAAAAGACACCACAACGATCTTGCAAGCACCAATTAAATTCAGACACTGAGCTGTGTCTTGCAAGTACCCAGCTAGTGGATTTAGTCTTTTGACCAGAGCTTGGATACCTGCATACTTTTCAGCTCCATTATTTGCATTGTTATATGCCTGGCCACTGCAATTTTCAATAGCAGATTTCATGTGTGTCTAATACAGACTTTAGAGTCTGGAAGAGAAACTCGCCCACATGGCTTTCAATCCATGGAACACCAATAAATCACTCACATACAGCACTATGTAAGCAGTACAGTAAAATGACAGATAAATGATCAACATGAGCTATACAGAGAGTTGAATCTACTATCCAAAAAGTTGTATTTCTCCTGCTCGACATCAGTTGCAATGAATTCCAGAATATTGTGCCCTCTTAGCTGAATGAGCTCATCACAGATTGTTTTTGACAAGTAGGATGGATGACCTTTCCTTTTATTTCCATAGCATATAATATTCACATTTAGAAACAGGTCAAATTCAGCGATGCCTTCAAGAATCCCCAGATAATTTCCATTCTGTGGAGAGGGGATACGTTTTTTTCCTGGACATGGTGTACATTTAGAGGGAGAGAGGAAATTATCACAATATGCTTTACAATGTCCTTTCAGTAAGCACTTTGCATTAGCAGCAGCTGTACTATCTCCCTGTCAATGAAATGCTTTGCTTGAGACTATGTTAGCCCTCCAACTTTGGCAATGTGACGTTCCACACTGGTTTCACAGGAACAAGTCTTCTGTTTTTTTTTTTTTCCAGTTGAAATGCCGAAGGCTGTGAAAGTGCTAAGATTGCTAGAAGAAAACCTGGGTACAAAATTTACACATGACCTGCAATGCTACTCTTGTGGCTATATAATACATCGGTCAATGCATCTGATAACATTCTTGGTAGATAATTTAAAAGAAGCATGAGATATTGTTCGGATCATGCACAGAAGCTACAATTTTGATTACACAGTGGACCTTTCTTAGTAAATTGGCTATAAAACTCCTCTCTTACCAAACAAGACCAATTAGCTGGCTCTTGTTTGACAAGCATGGCAATATGATCCTCTTTTTCACCACTACTGTGTTTGGACAAGTGGGTTGTCTGTCAGCATTGTTGTCCTGGATTTCTAAAATGTTTGCCTTTACTTCTGCCCTCTTGAGGGAACAGTTTTATATCTTTTACTTTACCATTTCCTGAGAAAGATGGGTCAGCTCCCAGCAAGTGTTTCTGAAGCAGCACAAGTAAAGAAACAGTGAGCAAATTACCTAAACAACTGTTTCTCTAACTTAGCTATCCTTTGTAGGACAACTAGAAATGAGTTTAAAATACTAAAGAAATACTGTGAAGTTTTGTAATTAGCAACTGGTGATTAATGCTGCCAATTTACAGTGCCATCACCAGCAACTGAAAGTCTGAAAAAAAATTAACCCTTAACTGTGAAATCTTAGGAGACTGAAAAACAGCCAACCACAAATAATCAGTGACTGGGATAGGGTGGGGTTTATAAGTGATTCTTTTGTTCTTTTCTTTTTAGTGGTAACATGACCATGATCACAGTTTCCCTTGTGTATATTTCAAGGATTGAAGGGGCCCCAGGAAAAGCAGAGGCCTGGGGATGAAGCCTACTTAATTCAGCATCACACAGGAACTGGTTCTAAGAATGAAAAGGCCATTTGCAGCTTAATGCTATCCAAATAGCCTGCAACACCGAACCAGGGCAGGACTAGCAGTTCAGAATCTGGCCTAGGTAAGAGGCAGCACATAATCAAACCAAAGAGGAACTATGACTTGTTCTCTGACTCCTTCCATACTTCAGAAGAGAGGGAAAAAAAGAAAAAAAAAACCCAAGCTTGTCTCTGCTACACAGTGGATCAATGCTGCAGCCATTGATCCCCGAGTCATCAGTTTATCATCTCTGCTTAGGCACAATACATTTCCCTCAGACTGTTCTATCAACTCTAGTACTCCACCAGGATGAGAAAAGTGGGAGGAATTGATGGGAGGGCCTCAGCTGCCAACTTTAAACACATGGAAGACACCACAATAAGTGCCTTGAATTCAGTTACTCTATTCACGTGGGGAAGATGTGTGTCTTAGATCGAAAGTGTGTGGGTGGGGGACAGGGGGGTGTACAGTAGACTAGGCCTAGTACTGGTCTATATCAGTATCACATTTCACCAGCTTCTGTGCCAACTAAATGTCGTGGGCCAACTCATGGGAAGAGGGTGTTGGTCAAAGCCCACGCAATGCCCAGCGAGCCCATTGCCCACACATCTACACTGGAAGGGTAAAAAGCCACTCAGAAGGAGATCTGTGAGGATCATCTGCTGAAAAGAGAATAAGGTGAACCTCCATCCCAAATAGCAGTCTCAGCAGTGGCCCTCTACTGTCTGCTACTGCTTTTAGATTTTGTCAAGAACTACCTTTAGAAGTTTTGTTGGCGGTGGGGTCCTTTATTTACATCTGTGTGTGCGTCTGTGTGTGTGCGTGCACACACACACACAAATGTTTTACATGAATTCATTCCCAGACTACTACTTCAGGCCAGGTTGTCTGTTTCCTGTGTGTTCTACCTGCATCCAGCAGCCTCCCTTTACAGAACCCCAGAAGAAGGGGCTGCATTCACACCACGAGTACCAGTGAGACTAGTATCTCATGTTGGCTAGGGTTACCAGATTTCACCTTTCAAAAAAGAAGACACCCCTGAGAGGGAGTGTATCTGTATCAGTATCTACCAACTCACCTTGTATTAATATACATATAATACTTCTTTCTACCTCAACCTTTGTGGAGACAGAAGGCATTTTGGGTTGTTTTCTTTCACCAACATTTGCAGCATGCGGCTCCCTGCCTGCACTTTTTGAAATATTGTTTTTCTGCCAACAATAGGGTTACTGTAGATATCTAATGGTAACCCCTATTGTTGGCAGAAAAACAATATTTCAAAAAGTGCAGGTAGGGAGCTGCAAGCTGCAATCATCAGTGAAAGAAGACAACCCAAAATGCATTCTGTCTCTACAAAGATTGAGGTGGTAGAAAGTACACAACTCAACCACCTTTAGAGTATCCTACAAGCAGACAGTCATGTAACATACTGCAGTTAAGCTCAAAAGCTGATCATGAGAACAGTAGGAGTTCACCCTCTGACACACAAGACACTGAAGTGCATGGCCGCTGAATAGTTTACCATACTGGTTTACCTGCCACAGGTAAGACATTTTCAATCTGCATTAGTGTCAAGATTGGAATCTGCAAATTGAATTGGCAAATAACTACAAATTTCTAATTTCAGCTTTAGCATCAGAAAACTGGACTGCCAGATGTCAGATTGCTTAAGAGTCTCCGTAAATGACAAAATAATGGCCTGAAAAATGAAGGCATTATTTACTGTGGATAATGAACAAGGAAATAAGAAAATCAGACTCAATCCCATCAGCAAACAACTATAACTCAGGAGTTTGTTCATGGGTCACACTTTTTTCACTCCTATTTTCCCCCTCCCCTCCCCCACTTTTTAAAAAAAACAAACATTTCCAGCACAGATAATTAATAGGAGGAAATACAAATCATCCATAACTCCAAGAAATTCCGGGACTTTTGCTCTGCATGGTGGATAACCTGGCTAATCTGGACTGCCTCCATTCTATGAGAAAATGGAGTTTAAATAACACATAAAAGTCATAACATTAATCGGCTTTGCAGTGATGGTCTGGCTCCCAGGGGACAGAGCTGTGTTTTAAGGAGAGCAGCTCTAGATGATCTTCTGGTGCTTCATTTGGATTTTACACTGTGGAGTGTGGAATGGGAGCTGGGCACAGATGCCGTAGGTTAGTGAAAGAAAGTGGCAGTTTGTTTTTGTTGGTTGTTCTTAAGGAAGCTATTGTAAAGCCTCAATTCAAGAAACCTTTGCTCGCTGCTGACAGTTTTGCCATGAACTTTGCTCAGCCTGTATTTGAGAAAGATGGTCCCTCGGGGAGTTAGGAGAACTTGGGCTGTGGTATCTTCACTATGCTGATCATAACAGCTGGGTCTACCCTAGAGAGTTTTGTTGACAGAAGGGGCCTTCTTGTCGACATAACTCAGGGAGCGTCTACACACGTACAGCATTCTGTTGACAAAGTCTTGACAGAACTCTGCATTTTCCTTGACAATATTATCCCTCAAAAATTTGAGGCATAACATTCTCTTGACATAGTACTGTCGATAGTAGGGCAGTGTAGACACTTCTGTCAACAGAGAGGGCTCCCGGTTGCGGGGCAGCCCTCTGTGCAGAGCTGCCATTCTGCTTTCTGGCACCAGAGGGCAGTGCAGTCTGGCTGTTCTCTGTTGACAAAGTTGTGCGTACATGCACTCTGTTGACAGAGGTTCCGTTGAGATTTTGTTGTCGACAGACAGATGCATCTAGTGTAGACATAGCCAACCTGCTTTAGATTTCCACCTTGTCTGACCCTCTTGGTGCATAGATGAGTGACTCAGTGCTGAAAGGACACTGAGACTAAGATGAAGACTAGCTTGCTGAGGCTCCACCCGAAACCTGAAGGGGGCAACAGGGGGGATACTGGACCCCTGAATGGGGAGAATGCATCTACTTTGTGCAGCACCATTTCACAAGGCAGGAGACTTATTCACTCTGAAGCTGCTTCTTAATGCTCACTTAGCAGTGGCAGACAAGCATGCTTTCTTCCATCTGTGCTTGGCAAGAGAAGTGTGAGACCTTTTCCTTTCAGATGCAGACCTTGGTACAGTTATCCACATGGTCATGATTTTGTCTGGGGACTTATGATCAGACCCTCCACGAACTGAAGTTAGTGGAGAAGCTCAAGGCAGCCTGCTTTCTAAGAGTTTGTCTGCACTGCTGCCCACGGTGTATTTGCAGCATGTTTAGACATATTTGTGCTCACTTTACCCATGGCTAACATAGCTAAAAATTGCAGTATAGGTGTGGCAGCAGGGGGTTCAGTGTGGATAATTATATGAGTATGCACCTTCAGTCTATAGCATGTTTCTTCAACCTGTATGCCAATATGCCTATGTTGCTATTTTCACCACTATTTTTAAACCAAGCTTCAGTCATACCTGAGATTTTGTCGTATTCAATCTTTTGGCTACAGTGACAAGTCTAACTCTCAGGCAAGAGAAATGGAAACAGTCTATGATACATGTATTAGCCTTCCATCCTCAAGCCCACTGGATGTTCAGTGTGCTTACAGATGAAACAAAGGAAAAAAAAGGTCATATCTAGCAAAAACTACTGGTGCATGTTAATGGCCCAACTAATTTATAGAGTAAAAATACTTCTGTAATGCACAATTTAATACAACTGTAAATCCTCGACATACATGGCTTCAAGTTGCACGTAACTCACTTGAACGTTAACCACAACGTGTTGCTGCTCTGTAGCCCCTTCTCCCTGCCTTCTGCCAGCCACATGGCTGTCAGCCTGACAGCCACACCAAGGGGGAAGGCAGGGAGGAGGAGCTTTTAGCTCACCTAACTGCGAGTAGCTAGGCAAGCTAACAGCCTTCCCCCACCTTTCCCCCAGCGGCACTGCCTATGGGCTGGTCAGTTTCCCAGGTCTGCAAGTGGAGGGGATCTGGGAACCAAGCAGCAGCCTGGTTCCCACACCTCCCCCCACTTGTGCAAAAATGTGAGTTATGCGGGGGTTACATGAACACCGCCCCCACATAACTTGAGCATTTACTTTATTTCCAAAAGCAGAACTGCATTAAGTCTGAATAAGCCAACATAAAATGCTGTATAACACATCACTGAAGTGAAAATATGATTATGTAAACTAAACCTGCTGGAGCTAGCTTTCCCTCTTCCTCCATTGGAGAAGTAGAGAGTTCCATGCGTCTAAAACATCCTACTGCAGGTCTTACTGAGAATTGGGCCTAGTGGACAGAGGGACCTGTGGGGGGAATACGGTGTTCACAAGTCTCATTATAAGCTTTCCTTAAAGCTCCAGCTCATGAAATCGGGTGAATACAGGAGAATTTTTGGCTTGATTTTTTAATCACTAAGTTTCTAGCCTCATGGTTACATAGAAAAGCTTGAAAACATAACCTGGGCACACACTGAAGGTGCAAAATTCAGAAGGCCAATAAAGAGACCTGAACATATATTATTTTTCTTAAAGTTCTAAACCAATATTTTGTTGGGGCCTAAGCCTGATTCATGGTTGTCTAACTCTTGGGGTTGGGAGTACTGTGGAAACAGCCTCATCTTCCAGGAGAGTGGAAAATGGAAACCTGACAAAGAAACCATAGGACGTGTGTCTGAGATGCCAGAGCGGGAAACAGGCTGGCTGCTCCTAGCTAAACACAGTTTTGGGGTGGGACATTGCAGGCTACTGGGTACCCCTCAAGAACATTAGTATGGGGGGGCACCTATAAAGAAAGGAGAAAAAACAGTCTGATAAACTGAACCCCTCATCTATTTGAGCCTTGACCTATTACAACCAGTTATTTCTCCAGTACATCTTTCTCCTTCAGAAGCGTTCCAGGAAATATTTTTCAAATGTTGGTAACCATGGTCTACTACGGGAGAAATCACACTGGCTATGTCTACACTAGCACACTACATCGAAGTAGCCTATTTCCAAGTAAGGACATCGAAATAGGCTACTTTCGACGTGTATCATCTACATGTCCTCCAGGGCTGGTGCCGGCAACATTCAACACATGCGTTCCCCGTTGAAATAAGGGGCCAGGAAAGCCCATGGACTAGGGTCAGAGGCTGGACTAGCCCTTCTGGGTCAACAGCAAGCCGCTCCTTTAAAGGGCCCCTCCCAGACACACCCGGCCTGCACAGCACCCTGTAATAAGGGCAAGTGGTGGGGGCGACCCCAGACCGGCTGGCCAAGTCCCGGACCTGGGTGTACCCCTGCCGCAACTCCTTCACCTTACTCCGGACGTGATCCGGAGTGTGGGCAGGTGACCCTGGGTGGCCAGGCCCTCGACCAGTTGGGCGAACGCTTCTGCTTTCCGCCACTTGCTCCCCATCACATGGAGCACCTCCTCCTCACCCCAGAGCCTCAGCAGGTCTCGGAGCTCGGCCTCTGACCAGGATGGGCCCTGCCTCTTTTTGGCCCCCCACTTGGCTGCTGGGGGTGCCTGGGTCCCCCTCAAGAGGGGAGCCCTGGGGGCACTTTGGGGGCTGGCTCGATGCCATGGCTGGTGGCAGTGCAGATCCGGGCCTCTGGAGGGCGTGCAGGGCTAGCACGTGTGTGTGCTGCAGCCTGCACGCTCTCAGCTTCCTGCCACAGGAAATCTGGCCCCGTGGTGCTTTAGAGGCTGCTGCGCGGGGGGGACGATAAAGCCCCTCAGGGGCTGGACAGAGCGTCTCAACCCCTCAGCTGATGGCCGCCATGGAGGACCCAACTATTTTGAGGCAGTGGGACGCGGATCGTGTACACACACCCTACTTCGACGTTCAGCGTCAAAGTAGGGTGCTATTCCCATCTTCGGATGGGAACAGCGATTTCGACGTCTCAATGCCTAATGTCGATTTCAACGTTGAAATAGCACATGGCATGTGTAGACGTGACGGGTGCTATTTCGAGGTTGTGCCGGCCACTTTGAAGTAGCTGGCTAGTGTAGACGCACCCACTGTATCTTTTTCTTCCCCATAAAGTGCAAGGCCAGCAGCTCTCGTCTGATCTCTTGTATAATACAGATTGGAGAAGTTCCCCAAAACAACTCTCAGATTATGTCTTTTAAAAAAAAAATCCAATATTGATTGAAAAATTGCCTGGGATAGAGAATCCATTGTGACCTTTGGTGAATTGTTCCAATGGCTAATTACCCTCAGGATAAAACCACATGCCTTATTTCCAGCCTTAATTTGTCTAGCATCACTGCTTGCTACTGGATTGTGTTGTATATTTCTCTGCTGGACTGAAGAGGCTTATTAAATATTTGTTCTCCATGGAAGTATTTGTATACTGTAATCAAGTACCCCTTTATCTCCTCTTTTTAAGTGAAGCAGATTCATCTTCTTGAGTTTATCACTATAACCCATGTGTTCTAATCTGCCGTGGCTCTCCTCTGAATCCTCCAATTTATCAAGATCCTCCTTGAACTGCAGATGCCAGACTCAGGCCCAGCATTCTAGCAGTGGTTGTCACATCCAATACAAGGTAAAATCATCTCCCTACTTCTACCTGAGAGTGTCCTGTTTATCCACCCAAGGAGCACATTCACCATTTTGGCCACAGCATCATCTGTGGATGAGCTTCAAGTGTCATTATCCATCCTGACCCCAAAAATCTTTTTCAGATCAGTGCTCCCCAGGCATGGAGAGTGTGTGAACCCCTCATTTGAGGAGGTAGCCCCCAGCCTCATCTTTTCTGCCAGAGGACCCAGCCCTATTCCATCCCACCATATGCAGGGGCCAGAGGAGCCCTAAATCCCATACCTTGCTTGAAGGATCCCCAGCCAGCCTGCACAAACTGCCTCACACAACAAAGCTGCACACCCAAGTCCCAGCCAGTAAAGCCCAGAACATGGGAAACAGAGCCTCCAGCACCTTCCATTACGTGCTGCCTATGTCCCCATCCTGTACATACGGCCTGCATTCTTTGCTCCTAAATGGATCTACTTAACTGAGTTAAAACATATCGTGTTTGCTTGTGACTGGTTTAGCAAGTGCTCCAGATCTCTGCCAGCCACCTGTCCTCTTCGTTATTAACCCTTTGCCATCTGCAAACATGAAATCATCATTGATGAAGTTTTTCTTCTTGGTCACTGGTAAAATGTTAAATATTGTAGGGCCAAGAACCAACTCCTGCACGATGCCACTAGAAACACCCCTATTCAGTGCTTCCCCATTGACAGTTACTTGTTGAGATCCGTCAGTTAGCCAGCTTTTAATCCACTTTACGTGTGCCAGGCTGAACTGATATCATTTTTGCTTTTTGATCAAAATGTTATGCAGTATCAGGTCAAGTGCCTTAGAGAAGGCTGAGTATATCACATCAACATTATCACCTCAATCAAGCAAACTTTTAGCCCCATCAAAAAGAGCTAATTTGACCGGATCTATTTTCCATAAATCCATATTGACTGGTATTAATTATATTATCGTCCTTTAATTCTTGATTAATCAAGTCTCATATCAACTCCTCTGTTTTCTGGAGGAGGATTGATGTCAGATTGACAGGTCTATAATTACCTGGATCAGCCTGCTTACCCTTTTGTACCTTCGGCACAACCTTAGCTCTCTTTTCTCACTTGAAGTGGGGGTTAAAGGAGATAGCAGCTGGTACTAACAACACAGGCATCATATACAGAAGGTCTATACTTCTGCTACACAGAAAGTAGAATTAAGTCTTTGATCTGCTCCCCAATCTCTTTCCCCCTCATATGCAGCTCTGCAGCACTAAGGGTAAAGAACGGAACACACTTCTTCCTAATGCTGCATGCAAAAGCACATCTAATTCAACCCACTCTTTAGCAGAGGGCCCGGCTTCATATGACACTACAGGTTGTACCTCTGAAATCGGAGACTCTCTGGTCGGGCAACATCCATGGTCCATCAGAAGCCCAGACTGGGTAGCCACAGGCTGGTGACAGGGGGACTGGCCATGGACAGGGAGCCATAGCCAGGGCCAGGAGTCTGTGGTCAGGAAGCCAGTGGCTGGGAAGCCAGGGTGCAGCAGTGCACGGACGTGAAGCCGGACACAGCTGGTGACAGAGGAACTGGGATCAGCAGTGGCCAGGGCTGCTGATGGGTGGGGGAGGGGGTGAACAGTTAACCCTGGGTCAGGCATTTCAAAGGGTCGCAGAGCTCCAGCCGCTGCCTCTGCTACTTTGACAGTGGTGGGAGCTGGAGCGCCTGGCCCCTTTGAAACATACTGCCCTAAGCCCCATCCCTTCCATGGCAGGGAACCAGGCCCGCTCTCCCACCTTACCCTCACTCCACAGCAGCTGTCAGCACCACTGGGAGCATTCAGTGAGCCATGGCCAGGGAGTGTCACCGAAACAGCTGGGACCAGGAAACTGCGGTTGGGTCTGGAAAGGCATCAGGGCGGTGGCTGGGAAGTAGCCAGGACAGGCAGGTGGGAGTGGGCCAACTGTTAGCATGGGAACCCAGGAGCGGTGCCAGAGGCCAGCAGAAGAGTATTGACCTCCCCTGGCCTGGGACCGCTCAGGTCCCAAGGGTGCTGGACCAGGGATGTCCAACCTGTAGTGCTCTTACCATTAATCTGAAAGGTACATGCATTAGCTGGTCAGCAACTAGCCCACTCACTAAGACTGGAAGCCAGAGTGAAGAGGAGAGAGATCGAATGAGTCCGGAGTGTGGCACTGGGTCTGGCTGTGTAAGGAGACTGGAGCTGGGGTGGATGCCATATAGGGGCCCTGGAAGGGTTGGATTAGAACTTGCTGAGCAAGGAACCTGGGACTAAGACAATAAGTCTGAGGAGCAGAATCTGGGACAAACTAGGTAAGGAGAATAGGACTGGGTCCAGATTGGAGGGGAGAGACAAAAGCGCCCATGTTCACTAGACGTACTTCCCTCCAGAACCTGGAACAGAGCCTGAGATTTGAGTCTCCTCTGTTATCAGTAAGTATTTGTATTAAGATGTCTCATCCCCCTCTAGCTCTGGTCCACACAGAGATAACAACCTACTGCTGTTATCAATTACTCTTAGTTCTCTTGGCAGAAGTCCATGTGATAGAATAAAAGTAGGGAGACCATCCATCCCCTTTTAGCTGGGACTGTCCCTTTTTTCTGCTCCCTGGAGAGCGTCCCCACTTAAAAGAAACAAAACAGGTTAATCATCCCATATGTTGCAAAACAGGGACCTGAATTTTAAAGAGACAGTGCTTTAAGCAGCAGGGCTGTCTGTTTAAAGAGCCGTCTGGAGGAGGTGTGTGGGCTCTTTAAACAGATTGTTCAAACCTGCTGTTGCCAGCAGGCCCCTGGGGTGCTGGAGGAGGGGCCAGGTTACCAGAAGCCAGAATCAGGTTGCTGTGCAGTCTTTGCACACACTAGCTGCGTCTACACGTGCACGCTACTTCGAAGTAGCGGCACCAACTTCGAAATAGCGCCCGTCGCGTCTACACGCGTCGGGCGCTATTTCGAAGTTAACTTCGACATTAGGCGGCGAGATGTCGAAGTCGCTAACCTCATGAGAGCTGTGTCTACACGTGCACGCTACTTCGAAGTAGCGGCACTAACTTCGAAATAGCGCCCGTCACGGCTACACGCGTCGGGCACTATTTCGAAGTTAACTTCAACGTTAGGCGGCGAGACGTCGAAGTCGCTAACCTCATGAGGGGATCGGAATAACGCCCTACTTCGACGTTCAACGTCGAAGTAGGGACCGTGTAGATGATCTGCGTCCCGCAACGTCGAAATTGCCGGGTCCTCCATGGCGGCCATCAGCTGGGGGGTTGAGAGATGCTCTCTCTCCAGCCCCTGCGGGGCTCTATGGTCACCGTGCGCAGCAGCCCTTAGCCCAGGGCTTCTGGCTGCTGCTGCGGCAGCTGGGGATCCATGCTGCAGGCATGATCTGCAACCAGTTGTCGGCTCTGTGTATCTTGTGTTGTTTAGTGCAACTGTGTCTGGGAGGGGCCCTTTAAGGGAGCGGCTTGCTGTTGAGTCCGCCCTGTGACCCTGTCTGCAGCTGTGCCTGGCACCCTTATTTCGATGTGTGCTACTTTGGCGTGTAGACGTTCCCTAGCAGCGCCTATTTCGATGTGGTGCCGCGCAATGTCGAAGTTGAACATCGACGTTGCCAGCCCTGGAGGACGTGTAGACGTTATTCATCGAAATAAGCTATTTCGATGTTGGCTTCACGTGTAGACGTAGCCGAGGAGATAGGAATAGCGCCCTACTTCGATGTTCAACGTCGAAGTAGGGACTATGTAGACGATCCGCATCCCGCAACGTCGAAATTGCTGGGTCCTCCATGGCGGCCATCAGCTGGGGGGTTGAGAGATGCTCTCTCTCCAGCCCCTGCGGGGCTCTATGGTCACCGTGGGCAGCAGCCCTTAGCCCAGGGCTTCTGGCTGCTGCTGCGGCAGCTGGGGATCTATGCTGCAGGCACAGGGTCTGCAACCAGTTGTCAGCTCTGTGTATCTTGTGTTGTTTAGTGCAACTGTGTCTGGGAGGGGCCCTTTAAGGGAGCGGCTGGCTGTTGAGTCCGCCCTGTGACCCTGTCTGCAGCTGTGCTTGGCATCCCTATTTCGATGTGTGCTACTTTGACGTGTAGACGTTCCCTCGCTGCGCCTATTTCGATGTTGGGCTGAGCAACGTCGAAGTTGAACATTGACGTTGCCGGCCCTGGAGGACGTGTAGACGTTATTCATCGAAATAGACTATTTCGATGTTGGCTGCACGTGTAGACGTAGCCACTGTCTGACAAAGACAGAAGAGGCTGTTTCTCAGCTAGCTCCCCTTTACCACACCCTGCTGGCAGGTAATAGGACTGGGGTAGGGAGGACAGGGCCCTATGGCAGGGAACAGAGAGCAGCCACTGGGGGGAAAGAGGGGCAGGGGACAGCTGCTGGGCAGTTGCACTTAGCTTAGTAGCCCGCAGGCAGCTCAAACAGGCAAGTCCCGGGAGTAAAGGGCAGCTGGGCTCAGGCCAGGGGTTAGATGGGGGATGCTGGGTTTGGGAAAGTCCCATAAAGGATGGAGGACAGGGCTCAGGGGGGAGCAGAGACAGGAAGGAGGGGACAAGGAAGGTGAATCATGGAGGAGGGCTGGTAGGGCTAGATTAACTCTTTTGGAGGCCAGGGCTATTACATTTGGTGGGGCCCCCTGAGATCTGGAGTGAACACAAAAATCATGGGTTCAGTATGTGGGAGGAGGTGCTCCAGGCTGGGCCAAATGAGTGGGCTGTGAGATGGGGTGCAGATGCTCCAGCTAGGAGTGCATGCTCTGAGGTAGAGCCTGGCAAAAAGGGTTTGGGGTGCAACAGGAGAGGACTCCAGAAGGCTTCTGGAGTGTGGGAAAAGGTTCAGCCTGACCCACTGACAGATGAGGGACAAAGGGGGCAAGTGCCCAGGACCCCAGGTAACTTACAATGGCCTGGAGCCCCAGAATCCTTTAAATGGTTCAGTTAGGTGAAAATCCCCCCTCCTCCAGTCTCTGCCTTCTCTGAGGCCAGAGCCACAGCCTGTCAGCCTTTGAGAAGAGACAGAAAAAGGCAAGGTGAAGTGGTGAAAGCAGGAAGTTCAGCTGCTCCATTTTGCATAGGTGTTAATGGTTTAGAAGGGAACGAATTCTGTTTACAACATAATTCCTTAGGAGTTTTGTAGCTATTGGAAACTGATCAGTAAATTTTTAATACGTCTCCTGTGTTAGTTTACTAATTGATGCATGGTAAATTCAAAACTGGAAGAACTTAACCATAGATCCTTTTCAATTAGAGTTGGATTTCCAGATAAGTGACTTACATCATGTTTTAGCTTTTGTTTGGGGAGGGATATTTGAAGTATTAGGCTGCAGCCCTTATCTTAATCTGGCCCTGCCCAGGGGAATGGGAGAACTAGCTAGCCCAGGACTGCAAAGCAAAGGAGGAAGGGATGGCCCACAGACAACAGCCAGGAAACAAACAGGCACCTCTGGGATGGAGAGGGGCAGCTGGGGACAATGGCTAGATGGGAGGTAAAGTCACTGTTTGGGAGAGATAAGCCAATGATTAGAGATTTCAGTGGGAGACAGCATCAGGGCAAGGCATGAGGATTTACAAGCCTTTCAATGTTGCATCTCTCATGGGGGCTTATGAATTATAAGTATGGAAAATCCTGTTCACAGGCTGGGGTATTAGAACATAGGTCTGTTGTATACACACTGATGGAAAGTTGGAAGCTTTGGCAACAGGCTTAGCACAATGTGAATGGCTACTACAGGGTATACTTTGCTGTACTGAATACAGGGAGGTATTGAAAGGTATCAGGTATGGAATAACATAGGCTGTGTCTACACGAGCACGAATCTTCGAAATAGCCATATTTTGAAGATTACTAATGAGACGCTGAATTGAATATTCAGTGCCTCATTAGTAGTAGGATGCTTCCGGCTGTGGCACTTTGAAAGCACTGCTTTCAAAAGTGCGCGGATACACGGGGGTCCTTTTCGAACGGACGTGCACCTTTCGAAAGCCCCTTATTCCGATCCACAGTCAGGATAAGGGGATTTTGAAAGGTGCGGGGTCCTTTCGAAAAGGAGCCTGTGTCACCGCGCCAAGCTGCGCACTTTCAAAAGTGGCGCGGCCGGAAGTGTCCTAATGCTAATGAGGCACTGAATATTCAATTCAGTGCCTCATTAGTAATCTTCAAAAAACAGCTATTTCAAAGATTTGTGCCCATGTAGACACAGCCATATTGTTTTACTTTGAAAGCTGGGGCTATAATTTATCTGTTGTAAATCCACTGATACCAGTGAAATTAAATGAGGGGAGGAGGAACTGACCTCATAGGGGTCATTCTTTTTACATTGCTGCGGGATATCAAATGGCTTGCACTGGTCCAGTACCTAGGCCCAGGGCTTCTCCCTGCTCCCAGCCTCCTGTCCTGACTCCTGCTCCCTATACTCCAGCTCACACACCCAGCCCTGATTTCCAGCAGCTCACCCACATATCCACAGCCCCCTGCTCTGGCTCCTGCACCTCTGTCTCACCACCAGCCCTCACATTGCCAGCTCACGCTCTGGAGGACAGTAAGATGAGGACAAGGCAGGCACGTCTGTAGAGCAATAACCACTTAATTGTAGCTATATTTTTAATCTTTAATCTGTTTCTTACAATAATGCAGTATGTCTTTTAAATGGGGGCTGCAACAAAGTCAGTGTTATTCCTGGGCTTCTGGCCTCTATTCAGTCCATCGGTCCTATTTAAGGGCCCAGCTGCCCATGCTGGGGTGAGGGGTGGCCAGAGGAACCCAGCCCCCACCTACTCATACCAGGTTCCAACCCAGGGACTTTATGCAGCTGCTAGTGGGCAGGGCTGACACCCTTAGCACAGCAGCTCTTCTCCCTGGGCCACTTCCCCAGACAATTCCCCAGTACCTTCTTGAGGCTGCAGCAGTAGCAAGCCCCCCCCGCCCCGCCCAATCTGCTGAAGGTCCTCACTCTCCCTCTGTAGTTTCTGCTCTTCCCAATGCAACACTCTATCCCCCACCCTTCCCACTGTTGAAGGGCTTTTAAAGGCCTCTTATTAGCCCAGTCATGGAGTCAGCTGGGCCCAGTTAGCCTGAGCCATCAACTGCCTGTGATTGCCCTGCTGGTGCTCTTCAGGCCTTTCTGTTTGGTTGGGCTGCCTTTGAGGGGGTCCTCCACCCTGGCCCTGCCCCAGGGCTCAGTCAACTTAATGTTAATTTGAAGGTTTGTGCTGAATAGTTCTGATGGATTGCCATTGCACTCGCTTAACTCCAAGCAATTTTACCAGATGGCCTGTATTTCAGATAGGGAAATATGGTCACCATAAACAAAAGTCTCCAACCAAGGTGATAACTAAGGTGGGTGTTAAGATGATACTACATGACTGAACTCTGATTTTCAGATACTGCTGAGAAAATTAAACACAAAAATATGTTAAAAGAACACGGTTAAGGTTGCAAAAAACAAAACAAACAAACAAAAAAAACCCATGCACTTAGAAGTTAGGAAATGCCATAATAAAGTTTGCCTATTCAAGTTTCGTTCGTCCTCCCAATGTGTATGTACTTTGCTACATAATGTGACTAAGTGAACATGACTGATTATGCAGCCCCTAAGGATGTGCAAAGAGATACTAAGACGAACTAATCAGATAAATTCTTGCATCTGTGTTTGCAATGCTGAGCTCCTTTAACACTATACTGATTTTATCTGTACACAAGGGCTGTGTCTACACGGGCACACATCTTCGAAATAGCCATATTGCGAAGAGTACTAATGAGGTGTTGATTTGAATATTCAGCGCCTCATTAACATTAGGACGCTTCCAGCCGTGGCGCTTCGAAAGCGCTGCTTTCGAAAACGCGCAGCTGCGCATGGCTACATGGGGGTCCTTTATGAAAGGACCTGCACCTTTCGAAATCCCCTTATTCTGATTAGTGATCGGGATAAGGGGATTTTGAAAGGTGCGGGGTCCTTTCAAAAAGGACCCCCATGTAGCCATGCGCAGCTGCGCGCTTTTGAAAGCAGCGCTTTCGAAGCGCCACAGCCGGAAGCGTCCTAATGCTAATGAGGCGCTGAATATTCAGTTCAGCACCTCATTAGTAATCTTCAAAATGGCCATTAGCATTGCTATTTCGAAGATATGTGCCCATGTAGACACACCCAGTGTGGTCATAATACATATTGTACATCTTCAAATTTGCACAGTATGTGAAAAATATACATGCATTATATATATATGAGGAAAGCTGTGAAGAAAAAAGCAGTTCTGTACTAATTCCCCTAATTTATTCACACAAAATGTCAGTGTAGTGTCATATAAAAATCTTTAATGATTTTAAAACAAATGGTCCCTCGGGCAGGAAAATAGTTATTATACCATTTCTAAAATTAATTTAATTCCTTTAAAACAGATATTAAAAGTGTGCCTACTCTATTGCAAGTAGTAGTATAACTTATATAAAAGCTCTTTTTAGCAAAAACCAAACAGTATTCTTCAACTGTTCACTCACTTCAGGAGAAATGCGGTTCTCGGTGGAATCTTGTTTTACTCTATTTCACCTCTTTGTAGATTGCTGAAAAAGTAGTCTACTTTTCCACTGCAACTTTTTTCCTCCTTTCGGGGGTGGGGTGGGGGAACCGATTTAGTACCCATTATTGTCTTTACATGGTGGCAAAACTATTTTTATTTCATTGCTAACGTGACTCATCATGGCATATTTCCTTAACCATATGCGCAGAAGTTCAGGACAGTCAGTTATTTTGATATTCCTGGCCTGGAATCCTTCCCTCAGCAAACACATGTGATGTTCATACATGCTCCCGTTTTGCCATCCACTGTGCCTATTCAAATAGCATCATACCTGTCTCACCATACAATATGTAGTTTCACTAGGCCAAGGGTTCACGTGGGCAGCCTGAACAGCCTTACAAATGTGTGCTCTTCCCTTCCTTCCGGCAACAATACTACCCACACAGGAGCCATGTGCTCTTTAGACAATTATAGGCTATGACCCAGAAAAGACTACCTCATTTACGGAGAAAGCGGGATGTGGGACTTGGGAATATCTGAAAAGGTGTTCAGACACCAGACTAATAAGCATAACACATTCAAATGGATAGAACACATATGTTATATTGCCAAGTATGAGGTCCTGGACAACACATTCAGCTCTAGTTTACTTGTATTTAGATACTACAGTGATGGGACCTATAGAAAATTCTTACATTGACAGATCAGTTGTATGAGAAATCTAGTAAGACTGTGAGCATAAAACATTGTATCATATAGAGACTACAGGTTCTCTGTGGAAAGCCAGCTCCTCTGGGCAGCTAAGAAAAACTCAAGCTAATATTAAAGTTAAGCAGTTACACAAAAAAACACACCAAATGCTGTGTGATATACATACCCAAAAGGATGTTTTGCAAAGCTTCTGCATGGAATCAATTAAGGGCAGAAGCAGATCAACAAAGTACTGTAGTCCATGATGACCACGATTTGCTGCATGGAAATATTTCTAATAATAGAATCATAGAGCTCTAGAACTGGAAGTGACCTTGAGAGGTCATTGAGTCCTGTCCTCTGCCTTCACGGTGGGACCAAGCACAGTCTAGACCACCCCGATTGATGTCTATTTAACCTGCCGTTAAATATTTCCAGTGAGGGAGATTCCATACCATCTCTAGGCAATTTATTCCAACGTTTACCCACCCTGACAGCAAGTTTTTCCTAATGTCCAACCTAAACCTCCCTTGCTGCAGTTTAAGCCCAGTGCTCCTTGTCCTACCATCAGAAGATAACAAATCATTTTTTTCTCCCTTTTCCTTGTAACCCCCTTTGAGGTACTTGTAAACCGCTATCCTGTCCCTCTCAGTCTTCTCTTTTCTAAACGAAACAGGCCCAGTTCATTCAGTCTGTCCTCATAGCTTGTGTTCTCTAGACTTTTAATCATTTTTGTTGCTCTTCTCTGGGCCTTCTCTAATTCCCACTTGAAATGTGGTGCTCAAAACTGGACCCAATACTCCAAATGAGGCCTAATCAGTGCAGAGTAGAACTGAAGGAGGACTTCTCGTGTCTTGCTCACGACACTCCTGTTAATGCATCCCAGAATCATGTTTGGTTGTTTTTTTTTGCAACAGCATCACACTCTTGACTCATATTTAGCTTGTGGTCCACTATAACCCCTAGATTCCTTTCTGCAGTACTTCTTGATAGACAGTCACTTCCCATTCTGTGTGAGTGAAACTGATTATGCCTCCCTAAGTGGAGTACTTTGCATTTGTCCATATTGAACTTCATCCAATTTACCTCAGACCATTTCTCCAGTCTGTCCAGATCATTTTGAAGTATGAACTTGTACTCCAAAGCAGTTGCAACCCCTCCCAGCTTGGAATCATCTGCAAATTTACTAAGCGTATTCTCTATGCCAATATCTAAATGGTTGCTGAAGATATTGAACAGAATTGGTACCAAAACAGACCCCTGCGGATCCCACTTGTTATGTCCTCCCAGCATGATTGTGAATCATTAATAACTACCCTCTGAGAACAGTTATGCACCCATCCTATAGTAGCCCCATCTAAGTTGTATTTACCCAATTTATCAGTAAGACAACCATGTGAGAACATGTCAAATGCCATAATACAGACAGCCATAAGGAATCAGGCATATTAAGAATGAATATCAGGAACAGAAGGATAAATTTGGGTTGCAGTAAGAAGATAAATGCCTAACATTGTTAAAGAATGCATATGGGGTGTTTAATACAGACAGCAAGCAACTACTTTGATTGCTTCAGAACACACAAGATTCACTCAAAAAGTTGAAATGAGAAGTTACAACAAGATTCTGGCATTTCATTCACCTTTATACTTCCTACAGTGCTGCCAATATACCCCAAAATGACATGCACCCTCACCTCATCAAACATGGACTGAGCTAAAACCTGAACAGTGACCTCATGTGATTTTAAGATAGCCAGGTCTGGGAGCATTGCCTATAACTAAGATTACATAGTACTTTAACACCCTGTTGTCAAATGTTTATAACTTTGCCAAATTTTAAGCACTTGAGCTGAAATTCTTCAACCCAGTCCCTTGTCTACTTGAGGCAAAAGTTGGTTATGAAAGTTTCAGGAAACATGATTCATGTTTAAACCACATGGGAAAAAAAAAATCTTTTAGCTGAGATGCTCTAAGTGTCCTCATGTTGTGGAACAAGGAATTGACGTTTGCCATGGGGTTTCCCTTTGGGTCAGGGATGTGCCTTTTGTTGTCTGAAACCAAGCACCTAAATCTGGCCAAGTGATAACTCTGGTACAGGTTGAACCTCTCCAGTCCAATGCTCTCTCATCCAGCAACGTCCATAATCCAGCATGATTTTGGTTAGCCAGATGACCACTTGTCAAGGGTGTGTCCAACTTTCCTGTGGTACAATAAAATTTGTTTACAGTCACCAGCCCTGGCTCTCAGTGTTCTGTGCTGTGATTTAGCTGTAATTTACCCCAACTGTCTTCTAAGAGCCCAGTAAGCAGTGGAGGCATTGGTAATGTGCTAGACAATATTGAACTCCTGTGGTCTGGCAAATTTTTTCATTTAGCACCAGTCAGGTTCTGAGGGCACCAGACTAGAGAGAGTCAACCTGTACTGTTAACCCGAAACACTGAAGGAAAAAAACCGCTGAAAACCATGACGTTAAAACCTTTTATATTGTGACGTTCAGCTCCTAATTTTTGAACTCGTGTGTATCCTCAATGTGGGTGTGAGTGTTCTCAATGTTCCTAATACGTATCAAGCACAGAGACTCTGGCTAATGCCTCAGGAATTTTTTACAGATATCTGATGCTGCTGAGCTTTCAGTTTCCACAGGGTCCCAGAATCTAGTCAATTAATACCATATTCCTCCCCCATATTCAGCTCAGAACTTATTCCTAGCTCCACCCCAGCTTCACCTCTACATCTGCAGAGTTTCTTCAACACATGCTGTCCATACTCAAGACAGGTGTTAAAAGATTCAGGAGGGGAGGAGCAGGGCGCAGCCAGGCTCTTTCTGCTCCATTCTCCCCCCAGTCCCCAACTCCAGAACTGATGCTAGCTACTCTGTATTGCCTTTAAAAATCCCCTTGGCCCCTGAGGGGGGAGAAAGCGAGCTCTGCCCACCTCCTGGCTATTCTTGGCTGCTTCCTGCCACCTAGCCAGCCAGGCAGGGCTAAAGAGTGCGAAAGGGGTGGTAGTGTCTGTAGTCTTGGTGAGTGCCTTCAGCCCTGGCCAACAGTGGGGTAAGTTGCAGAAGTTGTCAGCACCAGAACTGAATACAGTGAGGCTTTCTCTCTCCTTGGTTCTCAGTGATCCTGGCTTGTGCCCAGGCAGGGTGGGAGAGGTAGCCATCTGAGCCAAATGCAGAGGCGATAAGACACATACAGGTTGGGACAAGGGACATGTGGGAGAGAGACAGAGTGGTTGGACAAGACTATGATTCGCAATAAGGATGGGAGTGGAGGAGGGCTGTATTGGGAGCTACAGAGGAAGACTGAGTACCGATGGGGAGCCATGGGAGAAACGGAGATTGATTGGGCAAATATATTGGGGCAAGAAACCAGGAGAAAAGTGGGACTCACAGGGGGGAGCCTGGAGCTAGAGATGGGGGCAAGAGATTGGGCCTGTCTGGCAAGGAGAGTGGGAAGTGTTTTGTGGGGAAAAAATTATATGTGCTCATGTAACAAAACCTTGTATCTTGAAGTATGCACAAAGGGAGCCAGCTAAGGTTGCCCGGGCAACCTGAATTCTGACGTTTCCTAAGTCATGAAAGCTTGAGTTTGCCAGATGGAGGCTAGATGGAGGGTACCACCACTACCACCCTTCCAGGAGCTGAACATCACCATATACATTTTTCAGCATTTTTTTTCTCCTTCAGTGTTTAGGGGTAACCGTACAGATTGACCCTCTCTAGCCTGGCACACTCAGGACCTGACTGGTGCTGAATGAGAAAATTTGCAGGACCCCAGGAGGTGGCCGAAGCAAATTGAATGGCTGACCATACTGAGCCAGCACTCCGAACGAAGGGAGGGATTTGATATTTACCACTCATGTTTGCAATGAAAGGATTCTGGTAGTTGCTGCCTACAACTGGACACCTGGTAGTAGCTGGACACAAAAGTGTTTTATTCCATTTGCACCTGGCAAGAAGTGTGCTAAAATTTCTTCCAGAGACAGACTTTGCTATGATCATCCGTGGTTTTTCACCTTGAGTATTCATTTCTTCAGCATGCATATGTATAGTTGCAGATTGTAACCATCTGGCGATTGAAACTAGTGTTAAATGCAGCCACCTTCTTGTTAAAAGGTGGTTTTATGATTAATACATCATACATTGGTGCTGTAATTTGTCTAATAATCGGTAAGTTTCTGGGTACCTGTGGTGGGGTATCTGTCCTTGCAAGGGTTAAAACCAGCCCTGGGAGATGGCTGGGGCTAAAGAGTAAGCAGCTGCAGTCTATAGCAACTAATTAGGGTCCAGCTGGGACTGCATAAATAGGGGGCTCCTTGAAGGGAAGACGAGAGAAGACTCTTGCTCCAGCTTGGGAGCAGGAGGGACCTAGCTGCTGAGAAAGCTACAGCAGCTACCTAACACAGAGCAGGGCTGGGGAAAAGGCAGGCAGAGCTGGGGGAGCTCTAGCCAGTGATGCTCCCAGGCTCCAGGGCCTCAGATAAGGCCTAAGGTCTTATGACTTCAGGGAGGCAGCAGTTGGCAGCAGGTCCCACCCATTGCCAAAGAGGAGTAGCCACTTCATACTGCAGTTTGCCCCTAGGCGACTGGCAGTTTTCCAGTGAGGCAAGGTGGGTATTGGAGTTCCAGGTTGCCTGGAAACAGAGGACCCCCCAGAGCATGGAGCATTATGGCAGGTCAGCAGCCCAAGGGAAGGGCACTGCGCTTTAGGATGGATGTGGCTGCAGATGTACATTGGTGGAGAACAGACAAGGCAGGTAACAGTGGGCAAGACACAGGCCAGAAGGGGCACGTCAGAGACTGAAGAGCTAATTCCTGAGTCACCAGAAGCAGCTACCACAGTGGTGAGTACGCACCCCAGTACAGTACCCAAGAGACTGCCTCTTTCTTCAAGCCAGGCTACCAACTACAGTGGGACACATTCAAACTTGATGGCTCTTGATACAAATAAGAGTGTGGGCTGCCCATTGGGCATTCTCCACGTAAGAACACTTGTGCCAGACCCGGCTCGGGCTCCTATTGCCAAAGGATATGCATGAGAAATAGTGCTGCAGTGGGAAATTTCCTGAAAATCATCCATTTGGAGGCAAACCTTAGATAATTAAAAGAGAAATCCAAACACATGAAGTTCTGTTCAGTGATTCAATCCACAGCTCCCACACTCCTCCTCCCACCTTCCTTCTGATGCTTTGAGAGAAATTAAGCTTTTAAATATTTTTTTAATGTTTTGTGCTCACTTCTTCACATCCCCACTCATCTTCATCTCTATGAGGCCCTCTCAAATATGCCTTTGGATTTGCAAATCTGCTCAGAAAATCTCTGTTCCCCATCACCCAAAATACCTGCAAAAGGAAAACATGGCAGAGGGCAGCTGCCCTTTTCTGGGTAGGATTTTTCCTTTTGTACTTCTATGGCATTTTTTCATTTGTACATCTGAAAGCACTCATTAAATATGGTTATTATAATTAAAGACTAAGAAAACCTGGATCCAGATTACACATAGGACACACTTCATTGGGTGGTGCCTTGGTCAAAATCGGGGCTAAAATTCAAGTTTATATTCTGTTGTGCTATAATCTCTCAAGCTATTGTGAGATGTTGCTGACTATCTGACTAAAACCTGAATATAGACAGTCAAGGGTTTTTTTGTTCCTTTTTTGGTCCAATTCAGGACTGAAATTATAAAGACACATTCTCCAGTTCTTTTAACTGGAGTGTCTATGCAGTGTGCATAGTCAGTAGGTTTGAATGAACAAGAGTTATTCTGGGATGAGAAATAAAATTGTCTAAAGGCAGACTGAAACACCCCAAATAAATTAGAATTCTGTACAGCATAGAGATTTTCTCCAAAGGCTCTAAGAGTGTGGCTTCAGAATCACAGGAAGTGAAGACAGAAGCAAGTCTAGGGGCTATGAGGGTGGATGGATCAGCACTGCACTAGGCTAATTGAATTCAGTGTGGAAGAAAGAATAGGGAGGAAAACATAAAACATGGAGGTGAGAAGGGAAGGAAAATCAGTAGGAAGCTAAGAAAGGGAGGAAGGACCTGAGAGTAACAAGCTGGAAAGAAGCTGTGAAAAGGAAATTAAGAAAAGGTGGGGGAGGGATATATTGTAAGACAGTATCATGGAAACAAAGGAATTCAGAAATTACTTCCTTAATCTGTAGTCCATTTAGGGATTTAGCCACTCGCCCAGTTTGCCCCACCTCTGCCAAGGCCTTTTTTTTACATTGATGATAATTCATAGTAAGATCTGAGGTCATCCCTCCATCTACTTTGTGAATGCCCAGGCAGTCTGACACCACAAGGAGGCCCTGCTTCCCTGGTCGTTCTTTTGTCATTGTCCTAACCATACATCCTGCCTTCTGAAATCCATTGGAATAATGGTCAACTGCATTGTCAAAAAATTGCAAGGGAACGTCATTCTGAGGTGGGTGGTCAAATGACAAGGTTACAAAAAAGCTGCAAAAGACAGCAGACTCTGTAAACATTAATTGATGAAACCTCAGGATACACTGGTTGAAAAAAAAGGCAAATATTTTATAACTCGGGAAGCTGAAGCACAGAGTTTAAACCTTTGAGCTAACTAAACATTTCTGCATGTGTTTAGCTTTAAGCATACAAATACTTCATGCTTAGAGTTATGGGTATATAAAGGCTGTGCAAGAGTACGGCCTACCCCACAAAGATTGTAGCAAGTCAGTATATATCTCTCAGTAAAACCCAGAAGCCCTAATTCTAGTTTTCTATTGAAACAGAGGCTAGCATGACTCCTTTGGCTCTTGAAGTAGCAAGGAATTTTGAAAGCCTGGTTCAGAGGTCTGTTTAGAGCTGATCAAATGATTCATTGTAAATTTGGCAGTTTTTCATGAATAATTATTTACAAATCCATTTTCCTGTTGTTCTCCCATCTTTATAGCAGATCATACAATAATTCAATCGTTTGCATTTACTTTTCAGTTAATTATTGAATACTTTCTTTGTAAACAGTGGTTTGCACTATTTAGTACTTCTATGTTTCTCTAGCAGAAGCTGAAAACTTCAACAGCTAAAGCAGCACAAGGAACTGTTGCTAGCCCATAGGTATCAATCCTGAATCTAATGAAGAGAGAAAGAGTTGTCACAGAGATCTAATGGCCGAAGGTCTGTGCCTCTGGCCACCAGTAAGGATCAATGACATCACATAATACAAGAAGCAGGGATCACCCAATGAAATTAATAAGCACAGGTTTAAAACAAAGTACTACTTCACACAACTCATAGTCCACCTGTGCAACTTATTGACGGGGTTGCTGTTGAGGCTAAAGCCATAACTGGGTTAAAAAAGGATTAGACAGTTTCATGGAGGTTAGGCCCATCAACGGTTATTAGCCAAGACAGTATCACTAAGCCTCTGACTGCCAGATATTGGGACTGGAAGATGGGGTCACTGGCTAAGTGCCCTGTTCTGTTCCTTAGCTGTGAGGCATCTGACATTGACCACTGTCAGAGGACAGGATGCTGAGCCAGATGGACTTGGGTCTTTTAGTTCACCTTTAATTCTGCTAAACCAACTTCTGCATAAGCTACGGTTGATGTATAGTTACCACTAAGTTTATAAGTAGAGATTTTAAAAAAGTAGCGACGTACCTAACTCATGGGAGTTTGGTGCCTAATTGCCCTCTTAAGTTTGAAGGTATCCTCATAGTCAACATCAAGAACAAGAAAAGTACTCTTCACAATAAATAACTGGGGGAAAAAACCTCTGGTATCACTATGGTGGTGCCTTTGATTCCAGTATTGCTGTGAATACGCATATGTAGGTTTGAATATACTGGCTGCACTTAAATGGAAATGCACAGTTTACACTGTTAACACATACGATAGCATACATTTGACAGATTACATCCTAAATGGAGTTTAATTTTGGTTGTGCCTTTAAATTTGCTCAGGTGGAAAACTGGACAAATGACCATATCAAATAGATCATTAAACCATATGTTCTTATTCCTGTTCTCTGAAAAACACTGATGCTAAGATACATGCAGAGATAGACAGGATTCAAAACTCAGCTAGATAACCTGCTTGATTTCCCCTTAAGGGGACCACTCAGATAATCTACTTATGCATAGGTACAGAACTATGAATATCCAGGAAACAGAGGAACACATGGTGAGATGGCAGAAAACAAAATATTTTTTGAAAATTTAAATAAGTTTTGTACTTATGAAAGATACAGTTTGATAATCTGGGAGCCTGAAGTATAATTTTCCACAGGAGAAGTGCAATTCAGACAACAGCACTATAAACTTCTTTAACCTGTTCTGCCAATGTGCCTCAGTTCTGATGCAGAGGTGTGAGATAGTAAAGTCTATGGGTAGATTTTTTCTAAGGCCCAACTGGCAGTTAAGGCACCTAAATCCCATGTGTGCCTTTAAAAAAATCTACCCCTCTCTATCCCTAAGTGACTCAGTATCACATATTCCATTGACTTTCCATAGGACTCGAACACCTAGGTGTCTTAGGTTCACTCATGTCCTCTGTTGAGACATCTGGCACGGACAGCAATAGTGAGGGTGATCCAGTCTATTGTCAACTGGCATGCAACTGGGGCAGTGATTTTCAAGAGAGCCTAAATGACTTAGGATCAAAAATTTTACTGAGTTTCAGTAGGATGTATCCTTCTAAATCCCCTAAGCATTTTGAACCTTCCCCCTTAAGACCATTAACTCTTTTTATGACAGAGATCAATTGTTTCTAAGAAAGAAATTATTTTATTCCACCATGAATCTCAGTGGGATTTGAAAGAGTGACAAAAGTGTGAATAATTTTAGGTCACTACCAATACCCTGGGTTATCCAGTTCACCAAAGGAAGATGTTTTAACATGACTTTCAAAAACACTGTCTCTACAGATTGATACGGCCATCAATGACAATGACAGTTCTCCATGAATTCCAGGAAGTAGCAATGGTGTGAGGGTGGCCCTCAGAATTTTATGGAATGAGGACATTTAGCATGATACACCATTACATGATTGGTAGATTTTGACATGCTGAATATAAAATTCAGCACCTATCTTTGGATCCCAAACATCGGTTCAGCAGCAGTACACAGTTTTCACTGAACTGGTTTGATCCAAGTCTAATTTATGATTAAATGAAACTTCCCATTAGGGATCACCCAAGAGAGCCACAGTCTGTTTCTTGGGAAAGTTAGGTCTTCTGTAAAATCAAACCATACTATCCTCAAAACCCTGAGTATACTTTTAGGTGGCCAATATGGGGCTTATTAATAAATGCATTAATATAATTTTCATTGTACTGATGCACAGGTTTCAGCAAAGCTGACTAGTATATGCTATACATTTTCTGACAATTTAGCTTAATTAGTGAACATAATCTTACAAAAAAAAAATATATATAATGCAATCTGGGTGGTTAAAACGGCCACACGGCCACTCAAAGGCTCAGTCCTTCGTTCCTTATCTCAACAAAATTCCTACTGAAGTCCATTAAAGACAGTAGGGTCAGGCCCTGTAGAAACAAAGCTTAGTTCCCAGATCAACACTAAATAGTGAGTAAGCTAACCACACTGGTCGGCGATGCCATGAAGAAGCCAGGCCTTTCATTAATGCAACATAGCTCCAAAGGGTGAAAGACTTACATGGCAAGATTTGGGATGTTGCCTTTTAGGATCCCTCACCCAAAGCCAACCAAATCCGAAAAGGACAACAGCCTGTTTTGCTCCATCACCTCACAGTAACAGTTTCTTCAAAAGAGCAAAATAGAATTGTTTTGTTTCTACCTTGAAACAAACACTGTATAGCCTCTCTGGCCATGTCTACACTTGCATTCCTCTTTTGAAAGAGGCATGCAAATGAGGGAAATTGAAAATGCAAATGAGGTGCATATTTAGATATCTGGCACCTCATTTGCATATTCTTATTTCAGAATAGCTTCTTTCGAAAGAAGAAAACCAGTATAGACGCTGTTCTTTCGAAAGTAAACCCCATCTTCAAAGAATCCTTCTTCCCATAAAAACTCAGCTTTATACACACACATATCTCATAGAACTGGAAGGGCCCTCGGGAGGTCATCAAGTCCAGTTCCCTGCCCTCTTGGCAGGACCAAGCACCGTCCATTTTTTTTTTAAATCTATTTGCCCCAGATCCCTAAATGGCCCCCTCAGCCAGGCACGGGACCAGCATATCAGATGCCCCAGGTAGGGACCTGTGATAAAAGATCCTCTGCCATGTTGGGAGAGGATCTTTGCGACAGCCAGGTAATAGTCACAGAGTGGTATTCTGGCCAGAATGAATGTACTCTGATAGCTGCCATCCAGAGAGGGAGGGGAATAACATGAGGAGTCCCTGTGGATAAAAAGAAGCATTTCACGTTCACCTCCACATTAACATTGGTTACCGCTGGGTGTAGCAGGGAGTGTTTTTGGAAATGGTGTGTAACAAGTGCTTTGAACTCTAATGATTCTGCTAAAATTAAATACTTTCGTCAACAGTTTCTGAGCTGTTTTTTCATGTCTGTCCAGATATAGAGAGGGCAAAAGCACCACCTTGTGGCTGAAGGACAAATATATTTCTAGATAAGAAATTCAGCATTATAGTACACAACCCTTTTTTGAAACATTTTTCTTTCTTCTTTTCAAAAAAATACATCAGAGCTTTTTTCCCCCCAAGAGAATTGTCAGGTAGGTAAAAGAACATATCTGAGTTTCAGATTTAAATCAATCTAGCCAAATTCAGGATTTGTTTCCTCTAAGATTATTCAGTCAGAGCCCAAACCATGTGAGAGAGAAGCAATCTGAATTTTAAAATCAGAACATGATCCTGTTATTTACCTGTAACATTAATAAAATCATCTTAAATTATGGATAATTTCAAACAGGGCCTGCTTCTGCAATCACTTACATACATGCCTACGTAAGTGACTTTACTCACTGTAGTTCCATTAATTCAACTGACTGTTCATGTTAAGCACATGTGTAACGCTTAGCAAGATGAAGGTTTAAGGGTTCTGCCAACAATCTGTAAAAGGGGTGGGAGAGAAAACCCTGTGGATTGTTGAATTCCTATTGCTAAAACACATTTTTCATGCTAGCCTTGTTTCAGTATCCCATAATGGCACTTACATTTCTTAAGAGGGAAATATCATTGATCTCACATCATGAGATTAACAGGTCTCCTCACACTAGCTGCACCCCACTGTAAGTACACAGATGGCACTGGAGTTACTCCTGATTTATCCCAGCATCAGTGAAAGCAAAAGCAGACCCACCCTCTCCACTTTCCAAATACAAACAAGCCTGTAAAACTTACCTGAGATATTTTCCTAGCAAACAAAGCAAATTTTAAAGCAGAAAATCCACACACATCCTGGAAGATACGCCTTTTAGCCATAGTTTAAACTACCTGATGTGCATCTGATTGCTTCTAATAGGAAGGATCAGCTCATCTGTCTATTGTTCATTTTCTCTTTCTCAGGTTATCACTATTGCAATGAAAATTCATGAAAATAAGTGGAACGTGCATATTTATTTCTTCTTCCCTAAGAAATAGGATCATATATTTAAGTCCTAAATGTGACTGCAGCTTTCTATTGACTACTACATGTGGTGTGGGCAAGTTTGGGTTTTATTATGTTAAACATAATACTGTGAAAAACATCCTGATTATATTTAGCCATAGCAGTTAGATTCATATTGCTAAGTCCTTTCTCCTGACTGTAACAGATAAAAAATGGTTTTTACTTTCATATGCATGATGTGTGTGAATCGTACAGCAAGGCTGTGATGTACAATCCTACGGCTGTCACACCATGATGTATTGTTCCATGGTTATCAAAATAAATTCACACATTCTCAGGGCAGGATTGTTAAGTCAAACAACTGCCTGGTTGTTCGGGATTACCTGTTTGAAAATTTGGTTCCAGAGCTCACTGGTTAGAGCACTGGCCTTGTAAACCAGGGCTTGTAAGTTCCATCCTTGTTGGGACTGCAGATGTATTTCGTACCAGCTTTCAAGTTCCTTCCTTCATGTTCACACTAGTTTCTTTCAAGCTCAGATAAACATCTGACAGGGATGATGCAGAAGGTGCTAGGTCCTGCTGTGAGTGCACGGGACTGGACTCCATGACCTCTTGAGATCCCTTGCAGTTCTATGGTACTTGTATGTAATCATTCATGGTAAAGAGATGAAATTATAGGCCTCTGCATATGACTGTCACTTAACAAGCATGAGGTTTGTCAGCTCGTAAACCAGGACTGGATTCTTCACCTCCATACACAGATGGAAATCAAGAGTAAATAAAATGAAGTCAAAGTCATGACTCCATAGTTTGACTACAGTAAATGAGATTGGAACCTGGCTCCAGAGCTTCACTGTTGCAGGCAGATTCTCAGTAAAACACTTTTGCCCTTGTTTCAAAAGGGGAAAAGGCAACAGAGTTGCTTAAGTCCACACAAGTTTAATCCAAACAACCCCCTTCTGGCCACGCAGAAATCAGTCTGACTTGGGTAAGCAAGCAAATGGGTCCTGAGCACTGGAACTCTGCTGTGGGTAGGTCAGAGCCTGAGTTCTGCTGTGATTTGGGTCCAAGCCCTGTCATTTTTCAGTATGGATATAGCATAAGATGCTGACCTGAAACAGCCTCTGCAGTGCAGTATGGATGCATTAACACAATGTGGTTACTTCTATTTAACACACAGGTGATGGCAGAGACTCCCAGTACCTGGGTCTATAATGCTCTCACAACAGCACTGAATATAACTCTGTAGTTATTCAGGCTTGGACTGGAGCTTGGGCTATAGAAGACACCCTCCTCCCCAGGTTTACAAGCCAAGTTCCAAAGCAGGCCCAAAAGGCAACAGGACTATTTTTAGTTCTGCTTCATGAGACCACATCCGTTGAGCTGGAGTCTGAAACTTACTGTCATGCAGGGCTTGGGGTCATTTGCTGTGTAGAACTAGCTTGAGAGAGCTAGGTCCTGCTTTGCAATGCACTGCAAAGGCTCAGGCATGGGCTTGGAAGTGCTGAGTCTGTTAAGTCTAGGTCTGAGAGATCCAGGTTTATAGTGCAGAGTAGACATACCCTGAACAATCTCCATGGCATTAACAGCTTCAGAGGAATGTGATATACAATAGGTCACCTATATATCCAGTGAGGGACAATTTACAGGCATTTGCTTGCATCTAGAGTGTGATCAATACTGCTAAAAATATCTCATGAACATGTGAGTTTTAATTAATTCTCTTGGTCTCTGGTTGCTCTCCTTTTCACTTACTTTCCACTAGCATTCTAGCCAAATGGGTTTACTGGCAGGAACATTGGCTCAAACATCATATTTTAAGTGACTATTCCATAATACTTATAATAAGAAAATTCAGAATTTATAATTTCTGAATTTGCACCCAAAACCTGATACGATCGTGCACATCCAATCAGAAAGCAGAACCTTTTCATGAGCCCAACAAGTCTAACTGAGTTGGCTCAAATGTCACATATCAAAGACTCAAAGGGCTGGTCATGAACTCGTTACACAATCATTTGGCAAATATTTCAAACAACAAGTAAATTCAGAAAATTCTTGATCCATTCACAGACATTAGTCAAAAAAAAAGCTTAAATTAATCAAATAAAAATGTCTGATGTATGCACTCAGCTATACTTTTAATACAAAAATAGTAGAGAATTCTGCATTAAACTATCACAAAAGAACAAAATATAGATCAGGATCAGTGACCTTCCCAAGGTGTCATGCCCAAATTTGACTTTTTGACCTCTATGTATAGTCCAAGTGTCAGTGATACTTTTTAAAGTCACTAAGAGTCCTACTTATAACAGGTTCATTAATAAATAAATAAAGATGCAGAGCTTTACTGTTTAACCGGAGGTTGGTAGCATTAGCCAGTCTTTTGTTAAACTATAGGTGACATGGCTTTGAGCAAGCTCCTGGCTGCATGGAGTAGGAGGAGTGGGGCTGAGCTCCCCCCTTGCATACTGATGAAAATTGACTTGTGCCACTCTTGGCATCTGTTCTGGGGGAGGCTGACCTCTGATATAGGTGCTTGATACAGCACACCTCACAGGACACTTAGGGCAACTCACAGATGAAAATTCTCCTAACTTGGAGCCGATGGGACCCAGAATCTAGTATTTCTTCAAATACTCTAAGAATGTTTTTATAGGAGCAATTCATTAGCATTTAAAACAATATTTACTATATGTTATTTGTAAGATCTTAAAAAATGTTTTAGTCCTCTGCTCAGGAGGCAGAAAATACCATGTAAATTAGATGACCAATCACACACTACAAAAAGCAAATAATTAAACTGAACAGTTTCTGCACACCCTAAATTATTTGAATAAACAGAAATTTTTACAGTAATCTAAATCAGTTTGTGTATTAATCCCAAACAGAAGAATGATTGCCTTAATTTGACAATGTGCTTACAGGAAAAAATTCAAACTGTGGAGAGAAGGTTATTACTTTAAATGATCAGATTTCTAATCTTTTTAGTGGATGATTCAAGACATTAGTATCACAGGTGAAGAATGGAGAAGGGGACGTGGAATGAGTGCAGAAAGAGTAAAATGAGTTGCTATGGAATATCTGTCGGCAGGTGATAAGGGGGGACATTTTGTAAGGGATAAAGTGCAGAATAAAATATTAATTTTAAGTATTTGTTTCATTGGGATTGTATTCTGTAATATCATTCCGTATCTGGTGTCTCTCAGATCCCAGAACATTCATTATAGTTCATACGACATTTCACATCCTGTAGCAGTGGTTTCTAATGGTTATCTAAACTTGTTCTTACTCTCACTCTCTCTCTCTGTAACTTTTGTATCACTTGAGTCTACTCTTATTTTCTGAACCTTCTTTCAAAAGGTCACAGTATGAGATACAGCTCAAGTTAGCCTGAAACAGAAGAATAAAGATGGTGATGGAAGCATTAGAACTTTGCCAAAGAGGCCATGTGGTCCTTTTTATCAGAACCATTCAACTTTGGAGCAGGAACTCAATATGGGATAAAAGAATCTGGTTGAGGTTAATGGCCACAGCCATTATCCTGAGTTTTGTGCCTTGAAAGATCTACATTCTCTGATCTCAACTCTGTTAATGAGGAAAGACGTTGCTGAGTCCTTCAGAATGAAAGTTCATTACAGAACTGTTTAGATGATTATCTATACCTTAAACAGTAACATGGTATCAATATCAAAATAGTACTATGATATCATCCCTTAAAGGAAACGCTGGAAGACAGATCCATAGCCTGCCTGTAAGTGTTCGCAGACTCACCAGTGCGGTGCCTCGTGCTAGTCGCTCTGGGAATCAGCTCCAGCTCTCAGCTATGTGCTCTCTTCTGGCCAATATTCCACTGACATTCTACACTCTCTCCTCCCTCTAGCTCTGGACCTGTGTTATTCCCAAGACCATGGCATCCTCTTCAGGATGCTGCCCTCTGGCAGTGCCCACTGCACCGGTCTCTCATCCCCTTCTGCAGGTATCAGCAGTACTCAGTATCACACCTGCCACTGCAGCCAACTGCAGCCAAGGTCAAGTCCCTCACCTCAAGAGCAAGATGCTGTCTCTCAAAGTCACGCTCTGCAGTGGCTAGGAGTGGTGGTGCACAGAGGAAGCAGGTGACCCAGACCCACACATTATTCTGAGTCATAGTCCAGGGCCTCTCTGGCAGCAGCCTTGTCCTGACCTCCTTCTCTCTACTGCCTCTCATTCCCTGGACCACTTCTCCATAACCAATAGTGCCTTGTTGGCCCTTGTATCAAGGCCTACAGACTTGCATGTATCATCCTGGGGCCTCTCTTGGTCTGCTCTTCTGAGCCTGCCTAGCATTGGCTTATCTAAGGTGCCTCTCTGAAGAAACCAGTCCTACAGCTTCCTGGTCAGGACCCAACTGCCCACTGTTCTACTGAACAGCTCCTTATAAACAAGGCTGTCCCAGCAAGCTGTCGTCTGATTGGCTTCCTATGAGCCTTTTCCTTACTGGCCAGGGCTCTGCACAGGTTCTCTCCAGCTGCTTTAACCCCTTCCAGCCAGAGTAGGGTAGCTGCTCTACTACACTTCCCCTCTGCTGAAAAACACTGCATTACAATGCTAAGCCAAAAGGGTAAAATACACCTTCAATCAATGCCTTTGCAAATATGTGCAAGTGCGTATGTGGTTTTCTATGTGGCTGTGGCTGCGTAAGTGGAAAAAAATGTATTTACATCAAGGCAAAATGTAGCTCAGATACTTGTCTGCAAAACACACAGGATTCCAAAGGAGATATCCTGTCCCCTCTCATAAAAATTAACCATTTCCAACTCCTGCCACGCACAGCTGTCCAAGAAATAGCTTTCCCACTGCATTTTGTTCCCTCTCCTATAATACCACCCACACGGAAAGAATCTCTATAAGTGCATATGAAACATAGTCAACTCTTACATATGACTTCAATACCTATTTTATATTGGAGTGCATCATATTTATTGCAGATGTCACAGGGGTGATTCAAATAATGTATAAACATATGTCCAGGCAAATAAATAACTCAGCAACATCTATACAGGTTTGTGCAGGTAAGACTGTCTGATGCTCATAATCCCTAGAGTGACTGTAAATCAGTTATATTATAGCCTGTTAAGACCTCATGTTTGTAGCATACCTCAGTTAATGTAGTATGTGCCCGAGCTTAAGATCCAAGCAGACAAGATAGCTGGCCGACATGCTTCTGCACACAGTACCCCTGAAGTGCTGGGTGTTGTAATGTGTTTTCTGTGAAAACATTGCACTATCGAGGCAGTGACAAGTGAATGTTGTTTATTTCATACTGGTGCAGAGGAATATGACAAATGCCATATGTCATGGACAGCTGTGCCTGGCAGGAGTTGGAAGTGGCTAACATTTGTGAGACTGGACAGGATGCAACCTTCAGAACCCTGTGTGTTTTGCAGCTGAGTATCTGAGCTACATTTTGCCTTGATGCCAATACTTGCTTATGGATACTTGCTTATGGTCTGTTCTGGTATGGCTATGATCTGAAGAAGTGGGTCTGTCCCATGAAAGCTCATCACCTAATTATGATGATGTTCATAAAAGATCAACAAAAATCAGTTAAACTTCTGCATTCTCCTGAGATGGGCCGTGCATAGGTCATATTAACCTTCCAGCCCTGTGACCCCCTTGTACTGACATCACAAACTGCTGGCAGGCAGGGGCAGCAGCTTTGCAGAAATTTTGGTATGGGTTTCGTTGGGAGTTTGGGTGGGTGAGAGGCCTGGGCTCTGGGAAGTTTGGGTGTTTGGATGCAAGCTGGGGGCTGTAGCAGAAGACTGGGAGTCTGGAGTGGGTGCAGGCTCTGGGAAGGAGTTTGGGTGTAGGAGGGGTGATGGGATAATGAGCTCTGGGCATGCTTGTGAACAGGTGGGGGTGTGAGGTGCAGGCTCTGTGATGGAGTCTGGACACTGGCTTTGGCTTGGGGCAGGGGTTCTGGGCTCTGGCTCTGGAAGAGTTTGGGCATAGGACATGGGGTGGGGAGAGAGGGTGCAGGTTCTGGAGTGAGAGGGCTTCACCCTGAACTCTAGCGGGAGTGGGTGGCATATGCCACACTTCCCTGGGGGGACTTCCCCTCTGGCAATGACTCACGGGGGTCATCTTTGGATACTGCTTCCCTCCTTCTGACCCTGTGCACTCCCCTGGCTCCCCATGAGCTCCTCTTGTGCATCTCCCAGGCTTATCTGCCACCCCTGGACAATTTAAAATGCCCTGGGGGGCCCACCGCCACCACCAGCAGTGCAGCCAGGTTAGAGAGGCTTCTGGCTGCTCACTCCCCAAGGCTACCAACATATTTTTGTATGTGTTCCTGCATCCCAGGGGGCAGGGGTGGGAGGGGAGAGATGTCTCTGTGTGCTGCTGTAGATCAGCAGATGGAGCTGGGGGAGGCACTGTGGAAGCACACAGAATAACAGGGGGCTGGGATGCAAGGGGAAGGGAGCGGCCTGGCAGACAGTGAGTTTTGGTAGAGTCTGCCCCAGAGCCAGGAACATTCCTACTACGGAGCTCCATGGGCCTGTATAACTCACCCCCTATGCCAGCTGGTAATGCAGAAAGAATGGTAGGGAGTGGAGTAGCTTGCAAGCAGTACACTTGATTAGCTCAAGAGAGTTGCCAGGTAGGCTCCTCTTTCTCTGGACCAAATTAAGCTTTGGAAAAGTACATGTCAACCCCATCTTCTAGTGTGTTGCATGTTGGTACATGTGACTGGCAAAGCCCAGGGGAGGCAGAACAAAGGCTGAGTCCACATTCAATTCTCCTGAGCAAGCAGTTGGGATTCTATGGGAAGGCATTCTAGCATCAGTATGACTTTTCTTCTCTTTCACCCCTTGCCTCAATGCTATCTCCTTCTCTGAGTTTGTGCTGTACCTCTTCCTCCCTTTGTAGAATGAATCCTCCCCTCTCTCTCTATCATGCCCTCCAAAAGATATTTGAAAGCCCACCCCACCCAGCTTCCAGGCATTTGGAAAACCCACATTATCTCCTTGTCTAATCTCCACCTCTAGACGCCCCAGCAGGAACCCCAGGCAGTCTGGTCACAGCCATGGCTAGAATATGTCTGGTTTTTACAGCAGGGGAAGCAGGTCAGGTAGAAAGAAAAGGTAGAAATCAGGTGAAATGCGTCAGGACTTTTTCCTTTCAAGAGTTCTAACCTGGACCCACCTCAAACTGATGACAAATTTTCCCTCCTCTCCTAGCACAACAAATATGCAAGCATACATTTAACTCAGGAAAATAGCCAGCCTTAACGTTAGAAGCTATTTCTAAACTATTCAGTAGCCTAAAGGTGATATGTTCCATTTTCCCTATTTTTCTGCAGTTTTGGAGGGGAGACGGCCTGAGACTCCGGAAGGAAGTATGAATATTTCAACCAAACTTAGAGTCTTCCAACTTGTTGCAATAAATGTGCCAAAGACACAGAAGAACAAATAAGTAGTTGGTGGATTTGCGTTTGCAACAATTTGCTGCTTGCCCACTCCTTTGAGTTGTCACACTGTGAAGATGATTCCAAAAATTTCCAGCTCCTCACCGACAACTTGACAAATTTAGTTAAACTATTTTGATGTAATAATCTAATTAGGTAAACGGGTTCAGCAACCAATTACGTTTTGCTAATTTCAGCCATCTGCTTCAACATTTGCTCTTATGTGTACCAGATTTCAGAGCGCCTTTGCTCTAACAGTAATTAATGAAACTGTTAATAAGCTACATATATCATATTATGCTGCAATAATTTATCAAAGGATAATGTTACAAGACAAATTATGTTTAACAATTACAGAAAATGGCTTACATCACTAAATGTTGGACACTGCTAACTAGTTTCTTTACTCTCTTATTCTTAATGAATTCCCTAATTAATTTAATGCATACTTTATGCATAATTTGAAATTTAAAAACATTGCTGGGTCAGGTTTTACCATCCTCTTTTACATGCTGTCTGCTTCTACAAGATATATATTAGCAAAACATGACCTCTATGCAAATTACTGAGACCTGCTGTTATTTTCATTCTGAGTCCTCATGAACACATTCCAAACTGCATTCTCTCTCTCTCTCTCACACACACACATGCACACACATGAGCACATGAGTTACTCAGATAGTGCTCTTTGGTAGCCCTAAGTTATTTTGGCTGCTGGCAGGAAGAAGCTAGCATTACATAATGTTGGCTCATGCTTAAAAACACCACTTCAGAGTTAGGCAATTATTTATATTAAAAAACATAGGTGGCTATATAATAATATAGTCAACTTCATTCTGAGCAAGGATGATTCCAATTTGATGTTGTACTGCTGTTACCTACAGCTGCAGCTCTGCTAACCCCAAGGGTTCAAAAATCGTGAGCGAGGCCCCAAGTAATCATGAGATTAGCTTTAAAATCATGAAGTTTTGGGCGGGGGTGTGGAGGAGAGAACTGCATTCTGCTTCTTTTCTGAGTCTTTAGGGTGCACTTTAGGTCAGGGCTGGGCCATATACTGCCCACTGGCCGGATGCAGCTCATCAAGCCATTGGATCCAGACCATGGAGCTTTTGCCTGGTCCCTGCCCCCACTTGGCACTCAGAACAGCAGGCTGCAGAGCCACCTGTGTGTTGGTGAGTGCTGAGAAACCAGGGAAAAGGGAGAGGCATCTAATGCTACCCTTGCCCCCTGAAGCTCACATTGGCTAGTTTCCAGCCAATAGGAGCAGGACAGGCAATATAGTAAATACCTCTTCCCGGGCTCCAAGAGTTTAGCTCAGAGCAGCACACATGGGCCTTGTAGCTGCTCTCAGAATGTGAGGGGGGTGGGCATGGAAGGCAGGGACCCTGGTTAAGGTACCTGCTGCATTGCTGGCTGGAAACCATCTAGGTAAGCACCTCTCAGCTACAGCCTGCCTCTGGCACCCCATCCCCTTCCCCTCCCAACCCTCTCTGCCCCTCTCCGTACTCATGCCTCATGTAATCCAAACCCAGTGCCCCCCTGCTCCTGCACCCCTTTTTAGACGCTGCACCTCCTCCTACACCATTATCCAGACCAGAATCCTCTCCTGCATGCTCATCCGCTCCCAGACTCTGCACCCCCCTTCACCTCAACTGCTTCCCAGATCCCACACGCCCTCCTCCACCTCAAACCCTTACCCCCAAAGCTCTCTTCTATACCCAACCTCCATCCCAGACCCCGCACCTTCTCCACTGACATCATAGAGGAGTACAGCTCTTGACCACTTACCAAATTCTTGAAGTTCCCCCCGCCAAAAAAAATCATTGCCTACCCCTGTTCTAGGCCATATTTTCAAGCTTTTCACCATGACTGTGAGAGTTAGAAGGTTTTTTTCTAATAATGAGAGCTGATATTCTCATCTAATCACATGGCACAAGGAGTTGGGCCTTTAACAAAAGCAGTAACTATTCTGGGACTCAAGATAAATATTACAGGCCACCTTAATTCTGGTATTTCCTAACTTTTGAATGTTTGATTTTGAAACCGTCATGTTAACAGAATTAGAGTTATCCATTCAACTAACTCCTTCCATAAGTCAGTTGATAGTTACACACAAGGTTTAGCTAGATCCATCAATATAAATAAAACACATATATATATTATATGTATATAAAATGTGAAATACTTACGAAAAGTCTTGAGTTCTATGCTATCATTGGTAAACATGCTTTATGATTTATCTATGTTTCCATATTCATCTGTGTCTGTTCTTTCATTGTGTAAAACGATATTATAAAGAAATTATTTAATACAAATCTGTAAATTTTGATTTTGGAAGATAACTCTGATTCATTTTCACAGTTAAGTAGCAGCCAGATATTTTTTCCTGTGACAAAAATGTCCAACACCATAACATTTGTAAAAGAAATAAATTATCATCTTTATTTTTCTGATTTCATGGCTAACATTTAGCAATTGTTGCTACTGAGACATACAGGTTCAAGTTTCTGTAACAATATATGAATGCTGCTTTCCGCAGAAAATGTCCTTTACACTTTTCTACCATGCTTAAAATTACTTTGTTCCTGATAAAGGCTGTGAAGGCTGAGCCGCTGAAGGAGATAGTTATGTAATGATGTGCTTAAATAAAACCTTGACTTAATATTAAATGACAAAACTATTTCATTCCACTAAAAATAAGTGTTTTGGTATGTTGAAATATAGTTTGATTTGGAAGGAAATAGTTTGGATATTGGAGTTTGCATTGCATCTAGAAGCTAAGAACTGAAGAAAATGCAGGCAAGTATCTTGTCAGTTTGTAAATATCCAGCCTAACTCTCCCAGTGATACAGTTCAGACAACTAGAGAATGTATTCTTGGAGTGTCTATGTAAAAAGCTCCAAGTGCTTGACTGCTATAGCTATTTTCTGTTTCTTTTCTTGCAGCGTTGACCTCAGAGTTGACTACCATGGCCCATTTTGGAACTTCAGCATCTAAATTCAGTTGCCCAGTTCCACATTTCACCTTAATAAATAAAAACTCATACTCGCCTTTCACCCATGCATCTCACAGCCCTTTAGACAGTGGCTAGACACCTTTATTACTGATCAGGAAGCTGAGGAGTAGAGTGCCTAAATGACTTGCACAAGGTCATTCACAGCCATTAGCGGCAAACCTGGAAGGAGAATCAGAAAGATTAAGACTTAACTTTTCAAGTGTCCACGATCTGGGGGATCCCAACCACAACATCTAGGTCACACAACAATGGACATTTGACCATCAATATGCAAGCTGCAAAAAGCTCTAGAATGGATGCTGTCCATTATAGGACTTTAGGACACATTTTCTTTCATATATTTTAGTGGCCATCCTCTTGTCTAAGCTTGTTTTCTTCCTGGCCAACGATGGCCAGTTGGCTTCCTGAGAACTGGCTCGTCCACCAAGATCTCCCCTCAGGACTGGCCAACCTCCAGGGAGTACAATTGCATGGAATATGAAGGTCAGGGTTTTATCATAATGCAATGGCAAAGGCTTCCTTTTCTACCATGCCGTCTCCCCGCCTCCACCAAGACATATTCCTGATGGACCCTGAATTGTTTTAAGCTTTTAGGAGAAGGGTCCTCCTCCCACCAGGCCTCAATTCTCATGTGGAGCCATTTTGTCTCCAGTACTGGCCACCAAAGATAAAAGCAGCAGCTCATCTCAAGTCGAGCTGTTGACAGAATTAGCTGGAACACAGCTGTGTCTTTGTCTTCTTTGTTCAAGGTGAACAGAAATTTTCTGCTAACAGAGAAGGTAAATCCTGAGTTTCTGTGTCACTAATTCTCCTTGCAGCAATGACTCTGGTTATTCTAGGGCTCCCAAATTCTTTGCACTGCTCTAGAGCTGGTGTACTTATCATTCCCCTCATTTTTCTCAAATTACTTGTAATACAAAAAAAAAAAAAACTCAACAAGAATTTCTCAGTAACTTAAATCTCTGTTAATTTTGCTTTCATTAGGAGCACAGAAGACCCACGCTTTCTGCAGTCTGTTGTGCTGTTCAGAATAATCTGGCAGCTGATCCTGGATGAGCACACACATTGGTCCTTAATGACATAGCAGAACTGTCTGTCCCCACCACAAGAAGCTGTGCAAGTTCTCAGTAAGCCTGTGTCTACACTGCAACTTAAGTCAGCAAAATGCACATCACTCAAGGGTGTGAAAAAACACCCCTTAGCCGTGTCTACACGTGCACGCTACTTCGAAGTAGCGGCACTAACTTCGAAATAGTACCCGTCACGGCTACACGTGTTGGGCGCTATTTCGATGTTAACATCGACGTTAGGCGGCGAGACGTCGAAGCCGCTAACCCCATGAGGGGATGGGAATAGCGCCCTACTTCGAAGTTGAACATCGAAGTAGGGACCGTGTAGACGATCCGCGTCCCGCAACATCGAAATAGCGGGGTCCGCCATGGTGGCCATCAGCTGAGGGGTTGAGAGACGCTCTCTCTCCAGCCCCTGCGGGGCTCTATGGTCACCGTGTGCAGCAGCCCTTAGCCCAGGGCTTCTGGCTGCTGCTGCTGCAGCTGGGGATCCATGCTGCATGCACAGGGTCTGCAACCAGTTGTCGGCTCTGTGGATCTTGTGTTGTTTAGTGCAACTGTGTCTGGGAGGGGCCCTTTAAGGGAGCGGCTTGCTGTTGAGTCCGCCCTGTGACCCTGTCTGCAGCTGTTCCTGGCACCCTTATTTCGATGTGTGCTACTTTGGCGTGTAGACGTTCCCTCGCAGCGCCTATTTCAATGTGGTGCTGCGCAACGTCGATGTTGAACGTCAACATTGCCAGCCCTGGAGGACGTGTAGACGTTATTCATCGAAATAGCCTATTTCGATGTAGGCTTCACGTGTAGACATAGCCCTTGAGTGACATAAGTTTCACCAGCGTAAGTGGAAATGTGCACGGCACTATGTTGGTGGGAAAACTTGTTCCACCGATATAGCTGTCGCCACTCATTGGAGGTGGTTTAATTATGCCAATGGGAGCTCTTCCTGCAGGCAGCATAGAATGGTTAGACGAGAGATCTTATGGAGATGCAACTGCATAGGTACAGCTGTGCTGCTGTATGATCTCTAGTGCAGACATAGCTTCATGTGACTAAACCATGATGGTTGGGGGAATTAATGCTGAGATGAACAATTTATAGCCTACTGGGTAAGTGCCAAGTTCAGACAATGCTGCCAAATGCATAAATCTGAAACCATTCCGTGTTCTTACCTCCACCAATGGGTTAGATTCCATCCCCTCTGGCCACCACCCTCCACCTCAGTTTCAGCCACCAGACCTGGCAGAGTAGTTTAGAGGAAAGATGAGAGGCTCAAAGTGCAGTGTACAACTTTCTCCCAGGAGCCCAGATAGAGCATTTTTTCAAGGGACCCCAGATTTGCCTGAATTGGCCCTGTCTTGACCTGTCTCACAGTCACTTGTCCCATCTTCTAATCATATTCATGGCCAGAATATTTTCCACTCTTCAGAGCCATTGACTCCCATTTACAGTACACTGATTTTAATGAAGCATAAGCTATACCAATACTTTGATCCTACTAGTTAATATGCCTCATTTCAATGGCACATGACAGAAATTTTCATTCTATTAGTCACTCTTTGGAACTTTGTGCAGGTTTCCTGCCAAAATCAGCCCAGCGTTTGGCAAAAAACCTAGATAGCTCTAAAATATATATATATATATATATATATATATATATATACACACACACACACACACACACACACACACACACACACTTATTCTGGCAGTTTCAATTTAGTATTTTGATGGGCAAATAGTTCACAAGTAAAGTTCCTCTGCAACTTCCTGCTCCTGATGCTCACTCCTGGTGATATGGAAGACATGGGCATCCCTCAGATATAAAGCTAAGAGGGTTGCACAGAAGAAATTCTATGACTCTGCAGGTGATCTGAATAAGATGGAAAAGAACTAGGTCTCCTCAAACCCATTCATGCTTTAGACGCCTAGGAGTCTCCAGAACAAAGTAAAGGGGAGTCGTGTCACCTGTCATATGTGCCACCACTGGAAAGAAGATAATATTCTGGTAACACTGACCCAAAACTACAAGGTGCTGAGCACCTCCTAAAAAAGGTCTGAATACATTCAACACCTATTAATGTCTGGGCTGAACTCTACAGCTCACCTTAATTTATCTTCACAGTCATTATCCTAAGTAGCATCTCAACTTTTGAAGGTGGTGTTCCTGGTGATAATATCAGAGCACAGCTGTTCAGGTAGACCAGAATATCTGCAGAATCTGTTTGAATCTTTTCCAAATTATTCTTCATGCAGTGTTTTTCAGCCACACTGCTTTAAAAAAAATCTTCTCTCTCAATTTGTGCTCTCCCTTCTCTTTTTCACTTGCCTTTTCCTCAAGACGTCCCAGTTTTAGTATTTGTTGGTTTTAATAGCTCCTACAGGACCAGTTGACAGATTTTTCTGACCAGCACAATAGGCTGCAGAAAGCTTGGGTTTTCTGTACTCCTAATAAAAACATGATAAAGCCAGTGAGAATTAAAGCAGAGATTTAAGTTACTGAGACATACATTAAAATAGATATTTGCTATTACAAGCAACTTGAGAAAATACAGGGCACAATAGTACCCCAGCTCTAGAGCAGTACATAGAATTGGGAGTCCTAAAATAGCCACAGAGAGATACCTGTGTTAGTCTATATGCTATCAAAACCAAAAGGCAGCCCACTAGCACTTTAAAGACTAACAAAATAACAATAATTTTAATCATCTCTTGTTTATTGTAAAGGATTTTGATCAAGTGGTTCCTCAGTTTCTTAGAGAGTTTGTGGCATATTATTTTGTTAGTCTTTAAAGTGTTACTGGGCTTGGTTCACAGCATCACTGGACCATTCTCATCATTGGCTAGTCCAAATATACAGTCTTTCGGGGAGGAGGCTTGCTCCTTACCTGCTGCCCTCTAGGGCTGACCTGATGCATGGGGTGGCCTGGGGGAAACCCGATCCCTTCCCACATGTCCCGGGTTCCAGCCCAGGGACTGTAGGCAGCTCTGGCAAGAGGGGCTTCCCTTTCTGGGTCCTCCTAGTGCCACAGCCTGTCTCCCTGGACCACTTCCACCAGACACGCTTGTAACACAACCACAGTACCTTCCTCTGATAGCTGCAGTTCTTCTCCTTGGTGAGTCTTCTCTCCCCAGTCCATCCTCTACCTCCTTCCCCCTCCGTCTTGGGGGGGAAGACTTTTTAAGAGCTTCACAGGCCTTGATTGGCTGCAGCTGCTTAATTAGCCCAGGTGTTGACCCACCCTGGTGCTGCAGGCTGATTCTTCTTGGGCCTTCGTCCTTGGGGAACATAAAAGGGCATACCCAGCTGCTTAGATATCTCCCCTCCCACAGGGTGATGTAGATGGTTGTAGGCCTGGGTCTATCACAATATGTATATAATATCTGATTTAATAACACCATCAAGTGCAGAGTGTTACCTTTCGAATATAGTCCTTCTGTAGCGGAGACCATTTTCCTTAAACACATTTGGCTTTTCAGCACACACTGGACCTGATTAAAAACCTTGGTTAATGTGACCATCCATCCCTTGACTCATGTCATTGTACCATGGAATATTGTAGTTCTCTGCGAGAGAGAACTCAAGCCAAGAGAGGAATTTGTCTTCCCTGTGGAATAATGGGATTAGCCAGTGTATGACAGTCATTCCTGTGGGTCAAAATGTGACCTCCAGCAGTGGTTGGGACCTGGTGCTTCAGATGTAAATATAATTCATTGAGACAGTTGCGTTATGTTAGAAAAATTTCTTCCTGACCTAATCACACTAGCACCTCCTTGACCCTGAATCATGAGACTTGACTGTGCCTTATGTTACTGAGATGCAATACCTTAGAGACCATAGGAGTTGCTGTAAGGTCACCTCCTCTCCTGAAGCGCTTCCGACAGAAAAAAATCACTGTGTCATTTCTGCCTTCACTCCAACTTTCCTTGCCCAGATGAGTTTAAATCTGAGCCTTACCACTGTTTTAATGGACAAATGATCTGGATTTAATATTTTTTCCTCTACAATGGCATCTGCCTGCTGTCAAGGAATGCTGTTCAAATACTTGTGATATTTGCATTGCTATGCAGGAGAACCAGAGGATGGAGTTTACAGTGAGACTGGGTGACCATGTCCACATCAGCAGTGAATTTGTCATGACACATTATATGAAGGCAACATTTTTTAAAATGCAGTGAGTACCCCCACCATCCATGTTCACTCATTGCTCAACTGGAACGAGTAAGCGAAATGCCTGATTATTCTAACTTATCATTCTAACACACTGGTAAGCATTTCCTCTGGAAACACAGGGAATTAAGGGCCTAATCTTGCAAGATCCTGAGCACCCCTGAGGAACTCTGGGAGCTGATGGTCTCCAGCACTTAAGACAATTCTGTGCCAAAACAGTAACAAAATCATAGCTACCCACTAAGGCCCCAGCTGGACAATCAGATCCACTAACATGAATGCCTCCAGCTTTATGGAGCTTGGCAGAGATACTTACATCTGCTGTAGTGGAGATGATGGAAGAAGCAATGCCTAGATGTGTAGTTTGCACTGTAATTCTCAGAGATAATTTGCGGCTTTTTTATCTTTGTGGCGTATGTCATTTTTTCAAATGTCTGGGTTATTGTCCCAGTTTTAGCTGTTCCAGACCCGTAGTACCTACGGGCTTGGAGTACTGATGCAGAGCTCACACAGCACCTGACTAGGAGAGACACTGAGCACCCGCAATTCACATTAATTTGAGTGGGATCATTTAGCACTTCCATCAATGTCTCAAAAAGGAAGCAGATAGACTATCCTGAAAAATAAGATCAGCCATATTATTTACCCACAAATCAGATGCAAGAAGGCCAATATCACATTTGCTCACCAGTGTTCCTCATGTGTCCCACGCCCAAGCGCCCTCCCTTTCATTGCTGGATTTTTCCATTTATAAACAACAACACTGACAGGGAAACGTCCTTTTTTGTTTTTATTTCCAGGTCCCTGTGAGAAGGCAAATAAACAGCACTGCAGCTGTTAATGCCAGTTACACTGCTCAAATGTGATTTTTCCTGCCAGTATTTTCTCTCTCTGATTCACTTCCAAGGCATAACAGGCCCGTGTGAGCCATCTCCCTCTCCAAATTTCACTCTTTGTGAGTTCAAATGCTGCTGATCATGTGGATATGGCTCACCCCACTAAAATGTACACCCTGACCTTCGCAACATCTGCCTCCCCGCTCTCCCCCACCCAAGTAATGTCCAGTAGGAAGGCAGGTTAGTGGCAATGACAAACACATGAATTTTCACAAATTTGACTAAAAAGCAGGGAAAATAAGCAGCTTTGGAGTGAAATCAAATTTGCATGTGCACATATGTGGAACGAGTGGGTTATGAAAGTTTATCCATGTGTGAAAAACCTATTTGTTCATCTGTGCCTGTGATTCACATTTTCATATTCCAGCTGTGAGCTCCACAAGTATAATGTCTTTTCCAAGCTGCACTTTAGATTTCTAAACACATTCTTATGGGGGGGAAAAATTGAGAGAAGAAAAATAAAATGACAATATGGTCACTCAATGAGTGCAGTGGATAGTTCATATTGAAGATGATCACAGCCATAAAAATGCACTTCTGAAAGCTCTTGTAGGCCTGCTCCAAAAATAAGATAAAGTAGGTGGGAAGGGAACAAATAAATGGCAGATGAGAACTAGTGCCACTATGAGGACTGAGTTAAGTCTGTTTGGTTACCTTAGCTGTTCACTACCTTCTACAGCACTTGCTCAATTTTTAAAAGTTATTTTTTACAAGCTACAATGATTTTTGATGGTTTTTACCACCTTTTAAAAACTGATACATATTCTTTGCTTTTCTTCCATTTTAACTAAAGGCCAGTCCTGAAAACACTAGTGCATGCATAGCTTTACTCATATGACTTAGGCTCATTAAAATCAAGATAGACCATTGAAATCTAAGAAGATTTCCCCTAAAAAGAAAGAGGCTGAAAAAATATCAGAACTACAGCATCTTGAAAACTCATTATGGTTTTTAAAATGTAAATATAGACATTTGGGATTCTTAACTCTGGAAAGAGAGCTTGGTTTAATTCCATCTTTGTTTTTCTGGTTTCTATCACGGCCCATATGCATTTTTACTGTTTGGCTGCCCCTGACATCTCCACCCCCTTTTTTTTTTTTTCTGGTGTGTTTCTTTTTCATTCTCCTTTTTTGTTGGTACTCAATCTTGTTGGGTTTTCAGATTTGTATTGAATTTAAATTATTCGTTCATACCTGTATTTGAGGACTCTACAAATATTGGCCAATGCAAGGTTTTCACACTTTGCTATGTCTACACTAGCCCCAGAACGATGAAAGGGGCATGATAATGAACCTGATCAAAAGATGCTAATGAGGCGCTGCCATGAATATGCAGCACCTCATTAGCATAATGACGGCCGCAGCACTGTGAAAGTGCCACTTTTGATTGCATGTGGCTCATCTATACAGGGTCTTTTTCGAAAGGGTCCTGCACACTTCGAAATCCCTTAATTTCTATAACAAAATAAGAATAAAGGTTTTTTGAAGTGTGTGGGGTCCTTTCAAAAAGGACCTCATGTAGATAAGCCGTGCGCAATCAAAAGCAGCACTTTCGAAGTGCTGCGGCCGCCATTATGCTAATGAGGTGCTGCATATTCATGGCAGCACCTAATTAGCATCTTTCCATTAGGTTCATTATCATGCCCCTTTCGAAGTTCTGGGGCTAGTGTAGACATAGCCTTTTGCTTTAATCACTGTATTCTGAATTTCCTAATTTATAAATAGGTGTTTTTTTTGTGTTGGCTAGTAAATTTTTGTAAGACTTTTACAAGCCTGTATGATTAGCTTTTTGCAGAGGAACATGCTACGTGCCAAACCAAAAGTCTGAATCAGAAGGCTTTGTTCAAGATGCCTACTGATGATTGCGTACTAGGATTACCCCTCTCCAAATCCAGAAGCTGCATCATTGTTCTGCTGACACTAGTACAACAAATGCACTGTAGTAGGTAGCAGCTGAAGTTCCTGTATGTCTTTACTGGGCAGACAGATTGAGTCTGGAAAACCAAGTAGCAATGAATAGATCCAATGGGGTTCCTCTGTTTTCAAAAAATTCTGTACATGACCAAAGGTAGGAGCAAATTGGTCATCTACCACCTTTTAATATGTGGTAGTCTATAGTAATTATTACATTAAAATACTGGCACAAAATATTAATGATTCAGCTTAGTGCAACTTTCACTGGCACTGTAATGCAAATGGGGGGGCGGGAAATTGTATTTTATCTCTTTCTGCTAATTCCTGGTAAACTTTCCTCGTATTTAACTTCTGCATGTCAGTGTAAAAATCACATCACGTATTCTATATTGCCAGCTAACAGAATCGTACCAAGAAGGAAATGTGAAATGACTCCCACAATCAGTGGTTGGGTTAATGGGATTTCCAGACTGGCACTAACAGAGCTAATAACAATCTGAAAATAGAAACAAGCACAAGGAAGACAGTGGCACATGATTACCACACAGAAACACTGTAACTTCAGGCTTGCCCTCACCCTTGTGTCAGATTGCTGACAGAAGTCAGTTTGCAGAGTTTTTTGGGAGTCAGGCCTCCTGTAATTAGTCATTTTTAGCTTGACTGGTTAGAGTCATTAGCAGAGTTACCACGATTGACATGCAAAAAAATGGCATCCCACCCCGCCAAGCAAACCTGCCAGAATCCCAAAAAGGAATCCCCCCAATTCCGCAACCCTCCAACAAGATCAACTTATAGTATCTAGAGAAATAACACAGTTGGACGATATCCATCTCCTCACTCTCATGTGACTCAGACACTCTTGCAGATCACACGCACAGAGCACCTGCATGTTGGTGGGAAGGCAGACGTTGTATTTTTAACCATTTTGATCTGTTATCTCGGAAATCGTAGAAGTGGAAACACTACAGCGTCTTTAGCTGGACACACAAACTTTTAACAAGTGTGTGATAATAATGCAAATCTTTAGCTCCGCCCCCCATAAAAAGATTAAATTATATTTTCTGGCAATTGGCAACTCCATAAAAATGGCCAGGCTAGTCAAATACTAGCCAGGTGGTAACCCCAGGCACTAGCAAATGTATATCATAAATGCCAACCCTCCCCCCACCACCACCAGAGGCCAAAGGGGTTATTTCACTTTCTCCCCAACTGTCTGACAGAAGGATCGACAATACATTTTGTGTGCCCTGAGTGTGAACCACTGCAGATTTGGTGCTAGAATGGAAGTGTGTCCCAAAGTCTTGCTGTGAATAGCACCAGCTGAGCACGCTCCTTCTCATCCTCCTAGGTCCCCCTAACAGATGATGACCAGAGATTAGAAGTCCTCCCACCACCTGAAAGATAAGGTAGTGCCACATCCATCCAGCACTAGCTGGAACTTGGAAGTGGGTACATCCTCTCTGCACCAGCATGGAGCGCATTGAAAATAGCAGATAGCAAATATTAGCCGCCACTTAGGTATGGCGGGATAGGGAAGAAGTTGAGGGCCAGACACACCCTACTGGGGAGACTGGGTGCAAAGTGGAGCAGGGAGGATATAGCATGGTGGCATCACAAGGGCAGAAGACACAGAATGTTGTGGACCAGGAGCTCCAGACCATGTGAGTTGGGGGTGTGTGTCATGGCTCCTTCCCCACTCTAGCAAGATAAATGCAGAAGTGGGGGCCAGCAAAAGTACCTCCAAAACCTTATTTACCAGGTTATTATTTTGGTATAAACTTCCCCCCAAAAATCCTAAACACCTTAGATTTTGGGGATAAAATTTGCTGCCACTACCCAAGTAATAATAAGGAAACCAGGGAGAGACTACTTGGGAAATCTTAGCCCCAAAAGTAAAAAACAAACATTAATCAATACCAGGTTAATAAAAAGAAGAAGAAAGAACTTTTATTATTACAACAATATTTGTGCTGCAAGCCTCATGACTGGATGGAACAGTTACAAAGTAAAACACATGGGGAGTTTTCACCATGAGCCTAGAACTTAGTTACAAGAAGCGTAAAAGAACATTTTTAAAAAGTGCACAGACATTAGATCCCACTTCCCAAACCATAAAACAATAAAGCCTAACAGATCTATGTAAACTTTCCCCTACTTACAGAAGATTGGAGGGCCTGTTTTTGGAGAGAGATACTGTGTCTCTCTCTCCCTCATGGCTGGAAAGAAGACGACAAAAAGACGGAGAATAGCAGAGGGAGGAGCCAAAATTTAATTTTTACCTACATTTCTATAGGCCAACCCCACCTGGCTAAGGAGGTTAACCCTTTTACTCCCAGGCTGCTGGCTAACCCTCATAATCATGACAGGGGGTGTCTCAGCATGTCAGGGAATAGGACACAGAGCAATAGGGGGATGCAGCACATGGAAAGCTACAAAGAGCTTAGGTGGGGATACAGCACCAGACACATATGTGTACAGCACAGGCCTGCTCACAAATACACACTTTGTAGTAGCAATGTAGGACAAGAGAATTTGGAAGTAGGGGAGGTGAGTGCAATTGTGAAGCTAGCCCTCCCCTCCTCCACAACCCAGTTTTGGATCCAGTGGTCTCTCCCACTTTTTTTTCCCCCCCGAGTTGTATCAGTGGGATCTTCATTCCAGTTAGTGGATAGGTGTGTGTTCCAGTGGTTTTGATCAGCTTTTTTCCCCACTTACATTGCTGAATTATTTAGGATTCCTTTTTTATGCAGAAGTCAATACAAATAATTTTAACCATATGTTCCTATGTCTACAGTTAGAGAAACTTAAATGCTCCTCCCCTCCCTTCAGCCTTTCCTTTTAGAAGTATAACATAAATCAAAACACCCCCTGCCCCCATATCTACACTGTCATGGCACAGAACTACAAGGGGCAAATTCTGCTCTCAGTTAACTTCATGAAGCCCTATGGCCTTCAGTGAGGTGCCCTGCTTGTAACAGATGTTAGTGTTGTAGAGTGCGAACCAAACAGCCAAATGCTCTCCTCTACCATATACTGCAAAGAAGAGCAAGTATGCTAACAATGTCAAATCAGGCCACACACAACAAGAAGAGGTGTACAGTTCCCTCTCCGTGTTGTCATCTGCTCCTTTGTTCTCTGTTTAATCTGGGTCCTGATTATGTGCAGGAGTGCTCTTCCTTAGCTACAGGGATTTGGGCCTGAGTTGGACTTTTGACTGTAGGTTCTTTGAGGCAGATAATTCTTCTTCTGCAGTGTAATGTATATTTTTGGTGCCCTATGGGTATCAACAGAAAATGCTGGTGGGGCAGGGAGGTCCTGGGATACTAAAGAATTGTCTCCAGGGTGAGCAGACGCACACGGCAGCTTCTTTGCATGATTTGCTTGCTTAGGAACCTGGCAGTGAATCCACCTATATATATGTATGTTGAATGAGAAGTTAATGATAGTGTAAACTACAGCACTGCACATCCTGCTTCACATTAGGAAGTAAGTGCAATGTTAGCACTGGATGCAAAATGGAAAGGAAGGCATGATGCATGGATGTCCTGAGATCTATTGATCTTTGACCAGTCTGCAGTTAATGGGACCCATGCCAGGTTCCCCCTGCGACCCCCAAGTGACCACTAACTTCTCCCTGACACCAGCCCCCAAGAAAACAAAGTGAGAGATTTTGAGAGGTAGGAAAGCAGTTGAGCTTTAGCCTTTGTTTCTCTCTGGATGAATTTTTATGTAGGGACAGGGAAATATTAGCTTGTTCTGCTTAAAGTGTCTGTCTTTTTTTCTTTCTGCTCTTCACATCTTTGGACCCTATATATAAGGATGTTCTGTTCATGCTGCAACTTGCTGAACCTCACAACTCAGGTATATCAACAAAAATTTCGAAATGTTAAGCTAATCAACTTACCTCAAGTAGACCTGCCATCTGTAAAGTGGCAGAAGAAATACAAATACTCACTAAAAGATTGCAATTATACTCCTAATTATTATCCATTTGTCATCCATTCCTAATTAAAATAAACTGTGATCATATGTCACATTATCTAAATGAGAGACTGAACTATATTTATCCACTGATACAGAGTTAAGCTGGAGATAAATTTTGTCCTAATTTATTATTTACTCAAACTGAGCTGGTGCAGTATTAAAAGTTTCTTAGAGAAGACGAGTTAATGAAGGGTTAACATTCAATATACTCTAGGAAAGTGTTACGAAACAGGAACTAAAGCCTTGCTTCTGGATAGGTTTCTATATAAATGGTTAATAAACAGAAGAGCTGCTGAAAAAGTTTTCTGGGTAATGTACTGTAGTAGTTTCCTTATGTGAGGAGGTGTTGAGTTACAGCAGGAGGAATGAGAGCTGGGTGGAGAGAAAAACCATCTGATCTGCAACCATTCCCTTCTCTTAGGGCAATATGTACAATAGTTAAACAAGAAAAGCAATGGAAATATAACATGGGACTTGTACTTGTTGTTTCTTCAGTGACCTAATGTCTGTGTTTACTGTAGATGAAATGAAATGCTGCTGGATTAATCATGAAAAGCTGAGGAAACGCAGATGCCCTGCTGTAAAATGCCACGCAGGCAAAGACTGACAGGCAGCAGGATCTGAGGTTTCCCTAGGATCACTAGTCAGACGTGTTCCAGGGAGAAGGGACTGTACACACTGCTGGCTTGCTAAGGTAAGAGGCCCTGGGGGCAAGCACAATAAAGAAGACAAACTTATTTTAAGATGAACAAGATCCGGAAGCTTTTTCGAGGTAGTGGGAGAGCTCTCGCGTTTATATTTGTTGCCTCTGTCATCTGGTTGATCTTTGACATGGCAGCTCTCAAGTTTTCATTCAGTGAGATCAACACCAAGGTTCTGAAAGAGGAGATGATCAGGAGGGAACGGGAAAGATTCAAAGTTTGGCGAAACCTAGAGAAGACCTTTGAAAGCTCCAGAAGGGAACCAAAACCTCCCCCCAAAGGCTTTGAAAAGGGGAGATTTAATAGTAAGAAATATAAAAACATAGAGGAGAAAGTGGTAGTGGCTGAAAATGAAAGAGACAAACAACAGAATGAAAAGAGAACACCAAAACCAGCAGAAAAGAAAAGCACAACCTACAAAGCAGCCTATAAGAAAATTGTTGGGCCACTTGGGACATTCTCAGTGAAACTGCCGAGCCCCCAGTCCTCTGTTCCCATGGAAAAGAAAGAGAGCAAAAAGAATGTAAAGGCTGTAAACTCAACAGACTTGATGAGAACAAAGCAAACTGTTCCCAAAAGGCTTCAGCCAACCCCATTAGCTGCAGCAACAGGGAGATCAGTTGTCAAACTAACACACAGCACAGCTACTATAAGAAACAAAATTGTGCAGAAAGGGAACAAACCTGTAACTAAGGCATCAAAGGGAATTGAGGGCAATTTAAAAACTAGGATTACAGATAAAATCCCTTTGGCTGGATTAAAACAGGAATTGCAAACCGAGGCAACCCCCAAGGAACCTCAGTACAAACCCCCAGTACCTGATTTGCCAATTCCTGGGCAAATCATCCCTGTAAAGCAAAACAGGACAGGAAGAAAAGCAATAGATGAACAGAATGCGAGCAGGAGTTTGGATATACCTGTCAGCAAGCTAGCTGCTGCAGACAGAGCCGAGAAAACACGATTGTCTACAAATGCAACAGAGCTGGGAAAACTGCCAAAGGAAGATGAAACAAAAGCTGCTTATGAAAAGAAGCTAGTTTTCTCTGAAAATCAATTTGTGGTTATTAGTAAAGAGGGGATAAAACCCAACATCTCAGCAACCCAGAATCTTGTGGTTGATTCTAAAGGAAATTTTACAGTTAAATTGGAAAAGAGCAAACAACAGCACTTTATTAACAATAAAAGTGAGGATGCTCCTAATGTAAACTATGTAACAAAGACTGCTGGTCTTAGTGGTCTAACTAAGAAAGCAATTTTGACTGATGGTCCAGAGCTAACAAAAGTTCACAGAGTCACCTTAGCTGATCAGGAGCAATTAAGGAAGATAAATCGAAGCACCCACCCAGTCCATTTTACAAATAACACTGGGAAACACAAAGTCTTAACAATTGACGTAACACTTTCCCCAAGAGATCCCAAAGCTCCAGGTCAGTTTGGGCACCCTGCTTCAGTCCCTGATGATAAGCAAGAAGAAGCAAAAAGTAGATGGAAGGAAGGAAACTTCAATGTCTATCTGAGTGATTTGATCCCCGTGGACCGAGCCATTGAGGATACAAGGCCTGCTGGGTAAGATTTGTTTCCCCCTGCGTAAATGATCTTGGACAAATTTGTATTATGGATTGAGCAAAAGGACATAATCGTGTAATGCTGTCAGTTTTTGGAATGCTTCTGAACTGTATAAAAATAACCCAATAACTTCAAATAGTCTAGTGCTTTTTCAAAAATGCAGTTCAGAGTTATTAGACAGCCCCATAAGAAGCATCAAGGAAATAGGCCTAGAGTTTGAGGTAATGGGCCAATCACATTATAGATAAAATTTTCAGGGGGCACCTAAAGGCCTTGGGTGTCTCTATGCTATTTTAAAAGAGACAGTCACACAGAAACAAATCCTACTGATTTTCAGTGTTATGTCGCTTTTAAAAATACAACTTGCTAAGTCACTTGAGCACAGTTGAAAATTTTATCCACTTTATCTAGTGTAATATCCATCATTTAAGTGCATCATAAGCAAAATCAAATATTTTTGGCACATGGCTATTTGGTTCCCAAGTAAATTCTGTCACCTGCTCAGTCTAAGCACAAGGCTGGTAACTGATAGCTCATGAGATCTCATCCTTGGTCTGATACTAACTTCCTGTCTGATCTTTTTCCTTTTCCTCAGTTTTACAACATATAGGATGGAGGTAAAAGGATTAGTTAGCTGATGTTTCTACTGAACTCTGAAGATGAAAATCTAGTAGGATTATTAAATAGCATTGTGTATACTGTAGTTGACATATTGTTTGAGCTATTCCCCTTAGGATTAATCTAACTGACCTCTCTTGATCTAGTAAAGGACTTCTTGGAGCTCAATTTCTTGGTTGTAGCCCAGGGTGGTTCTGGAAGACAGATGGCTGTGCATTTCTGAGTCATATGCCAACACAATAAAAAAGCATGTATTTGTCTTTATACAATTGTTGGTGATGAATCTGAACATTTCCTTCTAGTTTGCAGATGCCCCTGCAAATTTCATTTTTGTGTCTGTGATGCAAAAATCTTTGGTGCAAATACAGAGGTGATGTGTAAGGTACTGTAATTTACTTGCTTTTTTCAGTGGGTATTATGAGGTCTAACTGAGTCCAAGGGAGTCTGAGTTGGAGAACTGTAATGTAAACAGAGAGAACCTGGAAGACAATGCAAGTTAAAGCTGGGGACCTAATTTAATCTGCTGTATAAGTTCTTACAGCTGCTTTCCTCACTGTAGCCTTGTCTTCCAGTCTCTTAGTTATGGTATGTTACATTTCCTGCTCCTGTGAAGTTCTGAGATTCTGTGCGAGCACAGAATTAGTGCCCTTTGCAGATTTGTTTTCCCCTGCAGAATAATTGATTCTGACAGCGTCAAAAGGAAGCTGCAATTATATCTTTTGCCCACCAGGAGCTGATGTGGCACCAGGAGAGAGGGCTGCTGGCTCTAAGACTGGAGCAGCTCTCTGTGGAAAGATAGGGGACAAAGACTGGTTTCCTCACAGTTCCCTGACAGGGTACATGAGTATGTGGGGTGACAGCATTTAGCCTGGTGATGAATGCAAGTGGGATTCAGTGCCACGTGGAGACAGGGGCAGCTATGCTTGGCTGAGTAAGGGTACAGAGACACACAGAGGGACAGGGCAGATGTGTCTGACCAAATGGAAGATGCTAGGGTCTGCACAAGGGAGGCTCCCCAACTCCCTGACAACCTCTCCATCTCAAAAACAGGTTCTGTGCTTTCTCTGCCCCTCAGTCAACAACCCTGCAGATTCACTCTCAGCCTCCTTCCCAGCAATTACTTCCCTCCTCCCTCCGCTCCTCTGTTATCCCTGACTTCCCCAAGCCTTTGCACTACTTCGGAGGGAGGAGTGTAGGGAATACATTTCTCTATTGTAGTCTAAATTAATTATTACTCAAAATCTCATATTAATTTGCCTAGTAATGAATCTATTTGCGAAAACCACATTTCCTGAATCTTTTGTATTATTTGTATTGTTAGACCTACTTGCTGACAAGTATTCTCAAAGACATTGCCAAAATAATCCAAACTGCTGGGATTGTAATTTGGTTTTGTGACAAGAAACGTGGAGAATTTTAAAACATTGTGCACAGAATTTTTAATTTTTTGGTGCAGAATTTCAGGTGCAGAATTCTCCAGAAGTACATTTAGATCCCTGAGCTCTAGGTGTGATGGGGCAGGGCAGATGTGCCTGACCAAATGGAAGAGTTACAAAGAAAACTCACTTCATCTTTATGTGCTCACTGATTTCAATAGCAGGTGCACACATTTGTACCAGAATTCCCCACAATCCTGCCCACTTTACACATCACTTCTGAAGCTTGCTCCATGATGGAAGGCAAATCCCAACCATGCTTAATGTAATGATGTGATGAGATTTTGGAAAAAAATTATGATTGTTTTTCACTATGTATTAAGCACAACAAGGCAGAGAAATTACAAGCAACATGAGGCACACATAAAGTGCAAAGAGGCATTACTTATGTTTCATAGAAGAAAGTTTTGTCTTGATATAATTTTAAAATGTCACCTAAAGGAAAAATGAAAAGACCCCGAGAGACCAAAAACAGGATATTCTCCTTGCAGTATTTTCAGTGCATATAACAGGTATATTATAGAACTGTCAGATACCTAGGTCATGAGTCAGAGCTCCTGATACGGATAGAAAATGGACATCTACCTTGTTATCATGGAAGCACCATAGCTAAACATGGGAGAGTTGTAGGCAACTTAGCACCTAGGCAAACTGCCTATCTGATATTACAGCTTAGTAAGGTATCTGAAAAAAATAGCAAAAAAAAAACAAACAGTCTTGGCTACGTGGAAAGCTGGCTGGACTATTTGCATTGTGCTGGTAGCTTTTTCCATTTCTAGAGGGCAAAGATTTCTTCTTTGTTTAACTCATGAAGCGTGCAGTTTTCAGGTTAAAATTTCCCATCCACAGAACCAGCACTCTGTGTACCAACTTGCATAGGCCAGTTGCTAATTACAAATCCATAACCACTTAATTGGATCCTATTTTCAATTCACGTCATCCAGAGCCAATCTAAATTCTTTATTCACTGTTCACTGGCAAGGCAGCAATATTGTATTCCCAGTTTTCATACAGCTCATAGTCAATGAATGCATTAGAAAACCTGATAAAATTGCTATTTTCTCTCACAGCTCACCTAATCTTTCCCATTTACATCTCAGGTCCCCCTTTTCATCTGTGCCACAGCACTAAGCTAGTGCAGTAAACCCCAGTGATTGGGCAGGCCTTGTGGATTTGTTCCATTAGTGTCTTATATCTTTCTATCCCTTAATAAGATCAAAACTCACTGAGGACCAAATCCAGCCAGGTGCAGAAGTACACTGGAGGATAGTTGGACCTGCACAGGGATGGGAGAAATCCCAAAGATCCCATACAGAGAGAGATCTGGTATACACACAGTGGGATGGCCAGTGGACTTGCAAATGAAGTACTGGACAAAACCCAACTTTGGGAGTTGGTTAGCTGACAATGGAGGCTGCTGCACACAGGGGTCATGGAAAGACTTCATAACTGAGCTCTATCTTCTTTGAATTTGATGGGTACGAATCCCTTCCCCTCACTACCACTATAGTGCCTCTGTGTGCAGTTATTTACTTGAGGATTGCTCATTAACCTGAATTTCATTCTGTGCATGCCCAACCCATCAGAACCTTGCTTGGTAGAAGAGCATAACTTTCTACACACCACTCTTCATCCTGGCAACTAGGTACATGTGCTAGCAAAGTCACGCATCAATGGCAACAGAAAATGACGTTTTAGGGCACCAACAGTCCTTAGTCATCGGGAGGCATCACTAGATACTCTTATCAGTGCAGAACGTGTGCTCTGACTCCAGCAGACTCAAGCTCTTAAATCAAGAAAACACTGATAACATTTTCAGAAGTGCCCAAGTGACTTAGGGTGATAGAGCCTTCTGAACTAGGCTTCTAACTCACTTACTCTGACCTATGCAGTACAGGCAGATCAGCCTCAGAGAAATGCAGAGACTTATCACCAGGATGTTCACATCTTGGGACCATGTGGATTAAAAATATCGTTTCAGGTGGGCTGTTCAAACGTGTTCTCAGTTGACTTCTCTTTCTTACTGTGTAAGTCAAGGATGAGCTAACATCAAGGAAAGCAGAGTTAGGCCAATACTGAGCACTTTTGAAAGTCCCACTTTTAAGCAACATCGTCTGGCACCTTTTCATTTAGACATCATATAGACATGCATTAGCAGAGGGAAATTTTGAAAATAAGCTTCAGAATTTGTGTCACAAAATTAAAGAGTATCAATGGAAGGAAGATTGGTTCCTGCACAAGGAACGTATCCCTTTGCCTTCAAGCAAGAAAAGAGAGACTGATGCAATTCTGTGATTGGGGGTTGCTCCTAAAGGTTGATTTAAGTCTGTAGGGGCTGTTGCATTTTCCCAAGATTCATCCTTGCTAGAGGAATCCATCACTGCTTTCTACAAGCTTTGTGCTTCCTATTTATTCATTTAGCACAGAGATAGTCATCTAGCCCAGTAATGGTCTCTTCAATGGCATGATGGAGTTCTTCTAGACCCCAGTGGTTTGTTCCCTAAGGAGCTAAAAGGAGGCATCTGGGCTAGTGAAAATAAAGTTTAATAGTTAACCATGGATTTAATGTTCTTTTTGATATGGTACTCTCCGATTACCACCACCTTTAGTCCATTGAATCTTCCCTGTGTCTTCATTGTAAAGCTACTCAGGAAACCCCTCTCTTTAAATAGTGAAAGCCATCACTCTTAGTATCCACCTTCTGCCTGTGCTGATGTCACCAACAAAACCATCCACATCACAAAGTTTTCTTTAAGAGCAGGGAAGGATGGCAAATTCTCTCTTTTCCCCTGTGATAAAAGCCTTTCTTGTGGTATATTTGGTACATGTTTTGCAGTGACTTAGAAAGTCCTGTACTCACCTCCCCATCCAAAATCTCCCATATTGCAGCAAGCTGTGTCTCTGCTGCAGGCCAATGTGTTGATGATTTCCAACTAAAATATATCAGATATCAACATTTCCTTCTGGCTGATCCAGTGATGACTGGTGCCCTAAGATGCACCCCTGGTAAACTGTCATGCTATAAAAGGGGGAGGAAAGACATACTTAAAGGAATGCTATACAGGCTGATTCTGGATATTTGTACAGCCAATGCTAGAAAAGAAATCAAAACTATTTGCATGTCCAGTGAGAGAGCTGCTGATAGGCCCTGAGGAGACACTTAATTTATGCTCCACACTTCACTTTCTTTCTGAGGTAAGCAGGTACATAACTGAGCCAATAAAAGTACATTTTGATGACTTATATTTCCAAATATTAGACATACTTAATCTGGCATACAGTGAGAGCTCTGGTGTCTGCTTGTTATTAAAGGGAATGTATAAAAGCAAATGGTGTGCTCTGCTTTATGTTCAGTAAGAAAAGCATTATTCCTGTAGTATTGTCAAGATGAGTTGATTGCTCTTCTTGCATAAGAGGCCTACTCTGGAAGGAAACAGATCACCCTTTCTGAGACTATGCTTTACCAATAGTTGAGAGCAAGCAATAATGCTAAGGTATGCTAGGAGAAAAATAATATAGCTCCGGGAAGAGAAATCCATCAATAAGATGCTCTATATGCCTCAAGATCCACTTGATGATACCAAAGCTTAGGGAGTGAATGTCCCCTTAAGGCACATATCAAAGCACTAGTTGAATTGCAAATAGAAGATGAGAAAAGCTGCTCATCGACCTTTTGTGAAAGCACCAAAGGCCCAGACTTGACCCAGCCATCACATTTTGATTGTCATGGAATCAAGTGACAAATTCATAGAAATTGGAGAAATTTTATCACTCCCTCAAATCTTCTGATTTTCATCTGTCCCTGTTTGCTAGACAAGAAGGCTGCATTCAAACCCTCTGGATGGCAGACTGTTGATGAGCATTGAGCATTCATAGCTGAGATGGTGGCGGTTGGGGGGGCAGTTCATGTGAAAAGGAAAGACCTATGTATTTTGACAGAGGACAGCAAATGTCTGATGGCTTTAGATTCTGCGATTGCTTGGGAAATGGCACCTCAAAGATAGTTGTGTGTGTGCAGATTTCATTGCACTGGTCAGAAGTATGTTGCAATGCTATTCCTCAACCTTGTGCTTACAAGAGTAATCCATTTTGGTCCAATCAAAACAATTTAGTTAGGTAAGTTTTCTTCTGCAGCTGCATGTTTTGTGTACTGTTAATATGAACAGTCCTTTTTGGAAGTGTTTACTTCCTTGTACCATTACCTTTACCATTGGATTTTTTAATATACAGCTGATTTACATGTCTAAGAATTCAGGTGCTCTGTGAATCCCTGGCATTTCTCATGGTCTTGCTCTGCTTACGGTTCAGTACAGCATTGTGCAAGTGCCAAGAAACTGATGCTGGGAGAAACAGCAGGGCCTCTGTGCCCTCCTTCCTTGTTCTGGCAAAGTGGCACGTTCTTTAACAGAAAAGTGGTGATACCAGTTCAAACTGAACAAGAAGGAATCCGGTGGTACCTCAGAGATGAACAGTTTTATAGTGGCATAAGGTTTCATCAGTTTCAACTCTCTTTGTCACATGTATGAAGAGAAGGAAACATGGTAGGGATACAGAGATGGGAGTGTTGTGGCAGAGCTAATTCAATGCCAATGGAGGTGGTCCACTGCTAACACTGATAAGGTGACAATACTTATATGGGAAAATTACTTATGGTGATGAGAGAGAGCCATTCCCAGTTTGTGTTCAGTCGCATTCTGATGGTGTCAAATTTGCATATGAATTCCAGCTCAAGAGTTTCACATTGCAGTCTGCTTCTGAAGCACTTTTTTTTGGGGAAGGTGAGGGTTATGAATTGTACCTTTCAAGTCTGTAACTCTGCGTCCTGGGAGGTTAAGGTGCTCTTCCACTGTTTTTGTATGTTATCATTCTGACTTGTCTGACGTCTGACTTGTGTCCATTTATGCTTTTGCATGGAGACAGTCTAATTTGTCCAATGTATGTGGCAGAGGGGCATTGCTGGCACATAATGGCATATATCATATTAGTAGATGTGCAAGTGACTGAGTCATCTTATCACTGTTGGAAGTGAGCCACATCCAGTGTTCCTTGTAAGATGAGCACTTGGGCAGCCACCTAGGAAAGTCAAATGCTACCCAGCTGATTAGCAAAGCACCCACAGCTGGCAGTATATGTTTATATTGGTGGTGCATATCAGCACATGCCTTGGTGCACAAAACAAAATTTATTTCACACATGATAAAAAAGTGGGAACATTGACCACATCCACCCTGACTGAGTTAGCTCTGATATAACACTGCCATCTCTGTTTCCCTACCTTCTGTTTCTTTCACTCTATGCATCTGATGAATAATAGAATCGTAGAATACCAGGACTGGAAGGAACCTCGACAGCAACTCACGAAAGGTCACTAATCTTGAATGTAATGGCTGTCAGTACCCCCACTATAAAAATTGTTGGAGCACCCCTGTGATATAGGGACTTTATTTGTAACTGTATAGCTTTGAAAAACCCATAAATACATATTAAATCCACCATCAGCAACCTTTCCAAGCTGGAGTGCTGAAATTTGACCTTTTGACCTCTCTATGAGCTGAGTGCCGGTGATACTTTTTAAAATCACTAATAGTTCTACATGCAACAGCTTCATTAATAAATTCAGATGCAGAGCTTTACCGTCTAGGTGGTGGTTGGTAGCATTGGTTCGTCATTTGTTAACCCACAGGTGGCATGGCTTTGAGCAAGCTCCCAGCTGTACGGGGGAGGAGGGCTGAGTACCCACCTTGCATGCCTATGAAAATTGGCTCGCGTGCCACTCTTGGCACCCCTGCCGGGAGTTGCTGACCCCTGTATTAAACTATGCTCACATGAGAAGTCACATCTCAATTAATAGGAACGCTTCAATGAACAAAATTGTGTATCTGCTTATTTGGGGCATCAGGGTCTTAGAAGATGTTTGTTCATGAAAATGAGATAATTTAAGTGACTACTTCACAGTAGCTATAGCCTCTGTGAGGTGTTAGTAGAGGGGTGGCACTTGGTGAATGGGCAAGATGTGAGTCCATGTGAGTGAGAGGGATGGTATTCTTGGCCTCTCTGCTGAGACTACCCCTGCTATAAGTAGCAGTATATGTTTTATAAAAATAATTATCCAAGGCACCTGAACTCCTATCTTCGTATCACTGAAATTTTTTTATTGGTGTTATATCTTTATTACTCTGAATACTTCTCTTCCTTCCCTCCCCACACCTTATAAATATCCAGGCGAAGCACAAACCAGCAGCCTTTTGACATTTTACTGACAATTTCAGAGGTTTAAATCCTTTGGCCTTGTCCTCATTAAAAACCTCACCTGTGGATGCTGTTTCTTTGTATTGCTGACCTTTAGGTGTTCGGAACAACTGGTACACAATGATCTTCCAACGACCACGATCATCATGTGTTTTGTGGATGAAGTGTGGTCCACACTGCTACGCTCCATCCACAGTGTTCTCAATAGATCTCCTCCTCACCTGATTAAAGAGCTTATTCTGGTGGATGACTTCAGCACAAAAGGCAGGTGAAGCTTTCTTTAAATTCAGGAAGTGAATGTGCCCCAAGGCTGCAAAGCAATTTTCTTCTCTCTACTTAAATGCTGTAAGGAAGGGGAAATATAATTTTCTTCATTAGGTTCAATTTCACTCCATGTTTTAATCACAAATCTATGTGCCCTGGGGCTGTGATCACAGTATGAATTGATTCTCCCACCAGCTCTCTGAACAGGGCTGACACTTGGGTGTGCATGAGGGGTCACACACAGCCATACACCCACCACTCACTATCAGTGCTATGCCACTGCCGGTGAGTTTGGGCGCAATCCTGGCCCTTCCCCGGAGCAGCGTAGCCTGAGAACTCTTGGGCTGCACCATTCTAAGGGAGGGGTGGAAACTCCCTTACACTCACTGAAAGCAGCATGGTCCTCCCAGAGGAATAGGCAGGTGGGTCAGAGGCAGAGAATGACGCAACACAGGCAGAGTATGCGCAAGAAGGGGAGGGACCTGTGGTGAAGGAGAAGATGGGAGAGACACATGGCCGGTCCCCCTTCTAGAGCCCTCCTCATAAGTCACCACTGTCTCTCAAGCCAGCCAGGATGTGGCCAATGAAGTGCTTGGAGGGAGACTTCCATGAACACTTGCATAAGAAGTAGAGTGGATTTTAGGATGAACCAGGAGATAGCATGCTTCCTGCTGAATTAATAGGAAACCAGTTTTCCACAGGGTGTCAGGGGTATTGTGATGCTAGGGGAGCCATCTTTCATAGAAGATGTAAAATAGATGCCCTACCCCAAGATGTGAGAACATTTTCTTGACAGGTGGAGTGATAGTTACAGAGTGCTGGCCAAATTCAATTACATTTGGCAGCTTCAGTGGCCCTGAAATCTCAGCTAAATACGGTATTGTTTTTCATTTCTTAAGCTATTGTGTAGCGTGACATTATTTAAAATGGTCGCTTATATACGGTCAAGTTACATGCACAATCAATCACAGTAACTGTCTATGCCACTGACTCTCTGCTTTTTAATACTCTGGTTCCAAATACTCCACAACACAGTTCAGTCATGACTAATTTAAAAAGCAATTGGTCTTAGATTGTCGTCTCTTGTCATCTCTGTAAGCCCTGTGCCAAATCAAAATTTTGGCCCAGTTGTGCTAGGTGCTGTACAAACATGTACAAAGACAGGCTTCCTGACCCAAAGAATTTACAGTCTAAAGAAGAGAACTGACATAAGGAGGATGAGGGAAAAATTACTTAATTGCACACCCAAATGTAACAGATATTTGCATTTTTAGGCAAATAAATGGATTTTATACCATCTTCTAGCAAACTTCCCATTACTTTTCTTTGTATGGGCTCACCAGCCATTGGCATGATAAAAACACTGGGCATCTTCCAATAGACATGTTATGGGTGGTGGGAAAGCATTGAAAGAACTGTTGTTTTACATGGTTTCATATTTCTAAGAGTGGCACAGAAAGAAAAACTTCTAGCCTGTCCTCAAAGTTTGAAAAGCCAAGATTTCGAATTGGCTTTTGTAATGTAAACAACTGTTTTCTTTGGAAAAGCAGAAAAGGGCACATAAAATTTAGGAGCCAACCCCTAAGACTTTTCCTCATGTAAACAGGAAGTGCTACAGTGAATTTATTCAGTGGTCATTCTAGGGCCTACTGCGATATCTAGTTTCTGACACTTCAGAAGAAGATATCAAAGAAACTCCACTGTAGACATGCTCACTGAAGCCCTCTCTCTGAGATTTCACTGTGCCTTTACTCAGGAAAACATCTAGCCCAAAATATTTAACCCTCACACGCTTGGGATTGCTCCTAAGTCATATGGCTTGTTTCTCACATTTTATTCTTTCTGAGAAGTTTGTACAATAAAACCCACTCCCACAATAGAGTCAAACAAACAGAAAAGTGCCAAGAGAGGAAGAATGGCATGCAAGACTGCCTTCCTCACTCAATTTAAGACCAGATGGATGCAAATGTAGCAGTTAATACTAGCTGTTGGAATTCCACAGAAACTTTGCAGCTCACAGCAACAGAAATGAGGCAATTGTGCTGCAAAAAGCAACTTACGAGTCAGTTTTTAATGGGAATTATGGTGTTTTAAAAGGAGAAAATTCTAATTTCTTAAATTTCTAAAAGAAATGTTAAGTCAAAGCTGCAATGGGAAATACCATAGGCTGGCAGGGGACCAATGTCACAAACTGGGATTTTCAAACGGAGTAAGGGTCACCTAATTATGCTGTCATTGGATATTAATGAGAGTTTTACTATTTACTACCACAGCAGCAGAGTTTGGCTAATGCTGACTGCTTTTGAAAATGACACTCCAACACAGCATATATATTTTTTTCCCTTATCCCTTTCGATTAGCTGTTTTCCAAACCTCCATAGGGATCATATTCCTAATTCATAACAAGAGGCTTCCAAATAGTTTGGCGAGGGAGGAAACAGTGCCACCAAAGAGCCTAATCTAATGCTCACTGACAAAGAGAACATCTCCAGGGCTACACTAGAGTTTTGTTGACAGAGCTCACGGAGCGTCCACACTAAAAATGCATTCTGTCACGTACTGTTGACAGAACTTGGCACTGTTGCCGACAGCCTTCTGCCTCTTCCCCATAAGGCAAAGGGCCTTTCTCAAGAGAATCTGTTGACAAACCAGCTACGTGGATGCTCCAGGTGGGACCTCTGTTTACATGTGGGGCTTCTGCGTCAGCAGACAGCCCTGTCTACTGTGCTTCTGTTTGGCTGTTTTGTCAAGAGAGCAGCCAGGCAGTCAGTCTGTTCGCCATCGACACAGCAGATTGACAGAGAGAGCTGTTTTTGTGCATGGCCGTGATCTGTCAACAGAAGTTGTGTTGGATGATCTCTTCCGACAGCAATTTCTGTCAACAGATCAATCTAGTGTAGACATAGCTAGGGTGCCCATCCATCCCGTTTTTGGCCCATATTGCCCCATATTTTACAGTGGTTCACAGCTTCCCTCACCGGGGGTGGGGGAGCCCAGAGCTGGGAGTCAGACCATGTGGTGGCTCAGCTGCCCCCTGGTTTCCCCCAGTGGGGGCTGGAGCTGAACCAGTCTGTTGGAGCAGGAGCTGGCAACAGGAGGGGAGGTGGAAGCGGGGCCACTGAAGCCTGAGCCTGAGCCAAGGCTGGCGCAGCTGGAGCTGTAGTCATAGCAGGGGTGGGGAAGCAGCCCTGTTCCCCGTGCCCCAGATAGGGTGACCATCCGTCCCATTTTGGCCAGGATTGGGGGTCATGGCCCATGTCCCATATTTGGCTGGGGGAGATGAGTCACCCTAGACATAGCCCAGGTGGAAAAAAAAAAAAGGTCTCAGATTGTTTCAAACTTAGTGAGAGGGGAACATTTATTTATTTATTTATTTATTTTACTGCTTTGTTGTGGCTTAAAAAAGCCAACCCAATCGTTAGTAAGAATTTGTTAATTTCTCTTCTGTTTAGAATACCTCAAGGATCGCTTGGACAAATATATGTCACAGTTTCCAAAGGTTAAGATCCTTCACCTCAAAGAGAGACATGGCCTAATACGAGCTAGATTGGCAGGGGCAGAGATTGCTAAAGGTAAGAAGAAAGTTCTTACTTGCCATTTTTGGGATTGGCTGAACAGGAGATTTATATACTACAAAAATCTACTCTTTATTACGGTGCTGTATATCATCTTTTCAAAATAACTATGCTAATGTCTACATGACACAACCAGTATTTCAAATTTAGCGGCAGTCTTGTTTCACAATTGGTAACCCTCATTCCACGAGGCACAGTGCCTCTTTTGAAATAAGCCAGAGTGTGTCCAATGGCTCTTGTTGAAATAGGCCCTGTGTGTGTAGAGGCTGCTAAATGTTATTTTGAAATGCAGTTTTGTATGCTGCAGTGTTATTTTGAAATAAGCTGTTCGGAAATAGCTATTCCTGCATAGCTTATTTCAGAATAAGGCTGCTGTGTAGACATACCTTTATAGTCTAGTCTTGCATTCTGCACTAGAAGACCACTGTTGATTCCAAGATTCCATCCCATTACCCCTGACCACTCGGGAGGAAGCATGAAGGAGACATGTTGCATTTGGAACCCACAGGAGACATTGTACCTCATTAGCAAGAGTTCCTACAAGAGGCTTCTGGGAAGCACTCACTAAAGCAGCAAGGGCAGTTTACTCCACATTCTGCACCTGCCCAGCTCTGTCTGCCAATTAAGAGAGGGAGCATACTCCACCCACCTTTGTGCCGTACCATTTGTCTCAGATGATAAGCATCTACAGGTGTTTTAGATGAGAGCAGAGACCTTTCAGATTCCGCTCCCACCTATGCCTGCATGCCAGGACTGTCCACAACATGGCATTTTGTGAGCAAACACTCTTTGCAAAACAATTGTCTGGAAATCATAACTGCGGTCAAAGTGTGTTCAGAATGAGATGCAGACTTGGGATCTTCCTGTATAGGTTCACAGGAGTATTATTGTTAGGGGCAATAGTTGCTTGACTTGGGACTTTGCTGAACATATTTCATTCTCAAAAATCAAATAACCCCATTTTGGTTCTTCCTTCTAGGGGATGTTCTGACATTCTTAGATTCTCATGTGGAATGTAATGTAGGATGGCTGGAACCACTTCTGGAAAGAGTCCGTTTAAACAGAAAGAAGGTAGCATGCCCAGTTATTGAAGTAATCAGTGACAAGGACATGAGGTAATGTCATTCTATAGCATATTGTACTTCTACAAAATACAAACCATATTACAAGCAACTTTCAAACAAACCCCATAAATTACAGGTATAAAAAATATCAATTATGGGAAGGCAAGTTACTTAAATTTACCAGTTACTTTCCACAAATTATTTCACACGAGGAATTAAAAAAATTTACATGAACAAATATTTGAATATACCCAGCCACCTCATTTACCACAAATACCAAACAGCAAATGAAATCTGTGGTATGACAAGAATGTTTGGTGCTCAAAGAAGATACATGAAATCTTTGAGGTTTTTGATTTAATTATGTAGACAAGTTCATTTTCTCTTATTCATTTTGATTATGAGTCTGCTTCAAAATTTGCTATTACAGCTTTCTTTTTCCATATGTAGTTACATGACAGTAGATAACTTTCAGCGTGGGATTTTTACCTGGCCCATGAATTTTGGATGGAGGCAGATTCCTCCAGAGGTCATTGAGAAAAATAAAATGAAGGAAACAGATATAATAAGGTAAAAAATTTTAATTAAGCATATTTCAGCAGAAACGCTCCTTCAGAGCTTCAACAACTATTCTTTGTTTGGCCCCAAATCCCGCTTTTACATCAATGGGCACTGAAGTGCAAACATCCAGAACTATCTGTGCAGTTCAGTTTTGTAGGAAGTCGCACCACCTGGTATGTGCCAGAATGAGTCACAGAGCACAGCAAGCATTGCTCAACAGCTCATGAGCTTTAAATACTGGGCTGGATGCTGCATGGCCTCAAGAGCTTCAGCGTGCAAGCCAAGGGATTCCAGCCCTGGCATAGCCAGAGATAAAGGTCACGTGCTAGAACAATCACACTGTGGCAGCAAGTGGTCCCTTTATGTCATGAGCCACATGAGCTTTTGCAATAAGATGCACTTAGGTGCAGAGTCAGTCCAGTTCTTCTAATCTCATCGGTCATAGATCATATTGGTTTTGCTGTCAGCACCTAAAGTTAGGGGGTTGGATTCCTCAGCCAGCAAAGTCCACTTTGTGCTCCTCATTTTTCCATTGGTGTACGAGGAGGGAGAGAACAAATCAGGGTTGCAGCAAAGTGAATTAAGAGGTGAGGAAGGGCATGGTAGAACGGACTTCCACCCCCTCCCCCCAGTTCCCCACTAGCATAAGGACACTGAGGCGACTCACACCAGCAAATAGATTAAATCAGCTCCCAGCAGCTCTGGCTTGTACCAGGGCTGGGCAGTGCAGGTTCAAAGAGCTGTAGCTGGTTCCTGTATCTTGCCCCCACTTCAATGTTCAAAAGTAGCTTGGGTGATGTGGCGAATCCAGCCCAGGCAGTTTTAGAGGTACCACAGGGAGGAAGTGGTCCTTGTCACTGATTCCTTCCATCTTTCTAGCAACTGGCTCTCCTAAACAAGGTTGTTTGCATGGAATAAGAATGATCTGCATCATGGCCTTGCAGGGTTAACACCATTCTTTTTGTATTACTTTGGTACCTCTCTCATTACTCCATTTTGCACCACTAATCAAAGCATTGGGTCTCTAGAATCTCACAGAAAGATCCCTCAAATATTAATGTAAAATTTTGCCCAGAATGGTGTTTCAGTTCCTCCATCACCTGTAGGAGAACCTGGGCAGACAGACAGACAACCCTGCTATCAGAAAAAGACTTTAGTGGTTCATTAAAACTTTCAGCTTCTGCTCAGCCACTTTGCCAAAGCATATCGTGCTTTGTTTAGCCAAGGCTTTGCCTCTTGTGTTTACTTTTCCATCACATGCTTTTTAAACATTTGTATCCATTTCAATAGTATGCTTGCTTGTCTGCAACAAGGCAACACACACGGCTCTCACTGCTTCAGATTTTAAACAGTCTAATTTTGTTTATTTTCATAGCCAGTGAGTCTCTCCAGTTCTGCAAACTGATCCGTTTGCTCTCTTTGTTCATTAACTATGTAGCTATTGTTTAATTTCCATTTCTGTGTGTGCAAATTAACATAGTGTTGCACTTAGCACTTGTCACAGCACTGGTTGGCACCCATGATTTCCTGGCTATTCCTGTGTTCTGGCAGGTGTGCTTTTATTGTCCCAGAACACAAATGGAAGGTCTGTGGTTTATTCCTAGGTGTCCTGTAATGGCAGGTGGATTATTCTCTATTGATAAGAAGTATTTTTTTGAACTTGGAGCCTATGATCCTGGCCTGGATGTTTGGGGAGGTGAAAATATGGAGATTTCATTCAAGGTATGCTACTTCCCTAAGTAGTAATAATGTTACTGAATGTTTCTTATTCTTCCATTTGAATTCTTATAGCATGTAAAGGCTATTATCTCTGAGTCTCTTTGAGGCACCAATTCATATTGTTCAGTGCTTTGGGCTCACAAAAGCTCATGCTCAAAACTTTTCTGTTAGTCTATAAGGTGCCACAGGACCCTTCGTTGCTGTTGCTGAATCAGGGCCACTATGAATGGCTAAAGCTGAACTTTGAAACTTCTTGATTTAAGCAGTAACTCATGCATTCACCTGCACGGCAATTAAAGTAGGTAGTGTTACAAAAAGGAACAGCTTTTTGAAGTCCATGGCTTTCCTCTCCTTCCAAAGATTATTATGGAAATTACTTCCTTTTTGGCCAGGAACATGATCCACAAGATATGCTCATCATTTATATTACTATTTTTGCTAATACAAGGCAGGTGTAGATTATTGTTCAACTCAGCAATGCTTGGAGAGTTATGCAGAGAATTGTTATCAGTATTTTCAAGTCAGTCTGCATGAATAACACATTTGACTTGATTTTTAACAAGACCTCTCCCTGACCTCCATTTTTGTGGAGACAGTTTTTTTCCCTGAAAATAATTGCATCTATAACTGACGAGTGTCACAGATCCCCCTATGTGCTGACCCACAGGAAAGGAGTTGTTACAGCTAGTAATTATAAAGGCTCAGCTCTTCAGCTCAAGCTGTAACAGTTACAGATTTCATCTCGAAAAATCCTTGGTTCAATTCCTGGTTTGTAAGCCCAGGAGGTGTTTATCATATACTGCCAATTAAGTGTTCATGCAACAGTTAGTTTGTGTTCACTAAAGCATGTAAGTATTTGAATTGCAAAGATATTCAGGTATTAATAATACTTACATAAAGGCCCAAGAAACCTTCATTTTCATCCCAGAGCAGGGCCCAGATACAACAACTACACTCTGTACTGGACAAGACTCTCTAATTGAGCCAGGAAGAGGTAGGGTGTTGGATGTGTGCTCCTCCACACCAGCCTCGGAGCTGGTGAGATTGACATATGCTGCTCCTCCCCAGTGGATGGTGGAAAGGGTGTAGCCTCCTGGTATCCTGGGAAGCTGTGAATGGACTGTATGTGTTGGAGAGGGTCCCCCTAGTATAACAATGCTCCACAGTGCATCCAGCATTGAACATTTGCCCTGGGCTATCTTCATTTGTACCTATAGTTGCAAATATAAAGTTACACCCACAAAACTGTGCTTACAAAAATTGAGTCCACTTTCCAAACTCAGATTTATTGTGTATCAGGAGGTACCATTTACCTATATTTTCATCTGCTCAAACTCTGTTTGCCAGGTCTGGATGTGTGGAGGTGAAATTGAGATCATTCCTTGCTCCAGAGTTGGCCATATTTTCAGGAATGACAACCCATATTCCTTCCCTAAAGACCGGATAAAAACCGTGGAGCGGAATTTGGCACGCGTTGCAGAGGTCTGGTTAGATGACTACAAAGAATTGTTCTATGGACATGGCTACCATTTAATCCAAAAAAACCTGGATGTTGGAGACCTGACTCAACAAATAGAACTGCGGAAGAAGCTTAAGTGCAAAAACTTCAAGTGGTATCTGGAGAACATCTACCCAGACCTGGAAGCTCCTCTTGTTAAAGCCAGTGGGCTGGTATGTAAACTTTACATGGGCAAATACACTACAAATGCATGATTACATTTCTGTGTTAATCAGCCACTCTTCATTTAAACTTACTTTCTATGGTTGGGCTGTGATACACAAGCTCGTTGACTCTTAGACGTGTGTGGAGAGGGCCTCATACCATCTCCCTCAGCCGGGGTGAATTTCACCTTTACTGCATAAGAAATCATGAAATTGTTTGAAATGAAATCATGGAACCATGAGATCATGAAATCATGAAATGAAATCATTTCATTATGATGTAGTGATTCTTTCGACTCTTAGACAGGTGACAAACATGAAGATATGGTCCTTTGGGTAGTATTCCTGTGTTTCCAAGATTCCATAGTTTTTTGCTCTTTTTTCCCTTCCCACCAAAACAATTTCTTGCACTTCCCTCTTTTTGCCCAAAGAGAAAATTTTGCATTAACATGTCTCTGCAGTGATAACCAACGAGATATATTATCACACAGTAGTCAAGATAATAGTGAAACACATATTGTGGGTACAAATACAGATATAGTGAGCAGAGAGATATTTTATCTATAATCTCCAGGATTTTAGGGCTTCAATAATTTGTGGAATAGATATAGTACATAATTACTAATTTGTACTGAGAGTCTAACACCACTAGAGTGCACTAGAAATCTATTTTTCTCTTGCACAATAAAAACATTATATTTGAAGCATAAGCTTTCATGGGCAAAGACCATGAAAGACAAAGGTGAAACCTTATGCTCCAAAAAAATGTGTTGGTTTATAAGGCTGCAGAACTTCTCATTGTTTTTGCAGATACAGACTAACACGGATACCCCTCTGATACTTGTCAACATTATTATTTACACTATTATCCAAAAAAAAAAAATAGAACAAAGCATCCTCCCAAACAGTCATACTACGTATTAAAGTGCAACTAAAACCATAGTCTCCAATACCTGTACAAATGTAACAAAGATATAGAGCACAAAATGCTTTTTGAGAGCTATTTGGTCAGTCTTGCTTCCTCTATACACCCCAAATTCCCATTGATTTCAGTAGCTGATTGTGTAAGGAATGTACTAGGATCAGGTTGTACGTGTTCTCTGAATTTACCTCCTTTTATCTTCCCTGAATATTATATTCACACCATTCTGTGAATTTCATGTCGGATGAGTTTCTTTTTCACAATGTGCTAATTATTCACATATTTATCTTCTCTTTAGGTTTTAGTGGGTGTGCATGCCAATGAGTGTGTGCGTGTATTTTCAAACAAAATATAAATGTTTACTTTGGTACATATTTGGACTTCACCAAAGTTCAGGGCACTTGGAAACATTTCTAAAAATACAGGAACATAAAATAGACTCTCCTGAGGCATCATGGACATGCTACTTCATTTATAATTTTAGCATAAACATCTGAATGCTAAGAACAAATAACAGTGATCCCAGGATACAAAAGAGAGGGACTTTGTTACAATATGTATTTCTGTCAGCTTCTGAAAGTCCTTCTTGTTTTAACAGCAAGAGTACCACTCCTCAAAGTTATTGATCACATCCTCAGCTGTGCTTCTGCTTTGCCTGGTGAGGGCAGGAACATTAATAGTGTTATGGCCCTTGGCACTGAGGCTAGCTGTAGGTCAGTTCAACCCTCCAGTATAGTTTAGATTTACCTCATAGGCCATTTCAGCACCAGGACAGATCATGACCATGCTGTGCCAGACCTCAGATGTGCCTCCCAGGCCAAGGGCAGTGCCATGGGTGATAAACAGCTGCTTTACTGATGATAAATTCACAGATATTTTTCTACCCCGGGGGAATCCCCAAAGTGAAGCTGGGTTAAGATTGCTTCCAGCTGTGATTTGGACCAATATTTTCCACTAGAACAGATCAAATAGTAAAAATATCAGGGAATAGTTTTGTGAATAAAAAGGGACATATTTGTATTGCTTTTTGTGAAGTCATGTGATTTTTAATGGTCATTGGACATTGTGTTCATAAATCCAAAATGTTCCATATATTTTAAGACAAACAGCTCTTCACCTGAAAACTACAAAAGTTAACTGCTTGCTAGTCCCCTCTTTAAAAAGATCCAGTCATCAGGCAGAAAAAATACCTTGTTGTTCAGATGACCAGCTGCACAACGCAAAGTACTGAAATAACCATTCAGTAACCATTCACCCACTAGGATGAAAAATATTTATCAAAGCTACTTTGAAAATATTATATGAGCAGTACATTTTACTCACAGAAATCAGGATGGGTTCATAAAGGTTCAGTAATCTAAAAAGGGAGGAGAGCTATTTTTAAAGAATAGTTCAACCAACTGTAATTTTCAAATATTGCCATGATTATCTTAAAACACAATGAATATATCTCAATTAGGCCAAATCCTTATCTATTATAAATCGATATTGTCCTATTGTCTTTGCAACCTGAGAGCATTTGGTACCCAAAAAAATTCAGCGGTATTCTGATATAAACTTCTGTGCATAAATCCCCTTAAAATGCCCTCATGTGGTCAGTCAAACATCAGTAAGAGAAAGCGTACTGCAAGCCATAACGTCTCCAGATGGCCATGCTAAGAAGATATCATGAAGATGACTCCCTGATGGAACAGTTGTAGGGGAAATAGAGCAAAAGAAAGGCAGAAGAGATACAAGACACCCGAGAGACATGAAGCCACTTGTACCACAACAAAAATAAAGGAATATCTTGAATGAAACCTAGAAGACACTTTTTCTACATCTGCACTTTTTAACTAGCTATTTCCTAGTGGGCAATGTTCTGTCACTCATTTTTTCCCACCAATATGAAGCAAACGTTCAAAAACATAATCGTAAATCTTTTGGCTAAGTTACAATTAAAATTCCTTCTTTCCTAAATGTTGGTATTTACACAACTGCTGCTGAATCCTGCATTACCCCAAGTACCAATACTATCCATTCACTGACTGGATCAAGGGCCGCCAACCCTGTTTGTGAAGGTTGAGGGTTACCTTAGTGACATGACACAGAACACATTATATATAATCCAATTATATAGATCTAGATATAGATACACACAAAGCAGTTTTCCCCTCAGGGAAGGAGAAGGAATGACAAAGATACATGGCAAATACCCGTCACGCAATTTAATCCCCCATTGGAAGACACCCAAATACAGCAGTGAAATGTACAGTATAATACCCTGGATAAAACAGACATGTATCCCACTTATCCCTTACATCCATCACCAGCCAGAAGTCTGACGGCAGTAGGTAGGCTTTGCTAGCTATTATGGTTTGGAGGTTTGGGTTTTTTGACCTTCTAGTTAACAGAGTGTAGCTATATGACCAGCTTAGAGAAGCTTTTGACTCTGAATTAACTTTGAGTGTCCAAGATAACAAGAGATATCTGCTCTCTGATTTGATTGGCCCTCCTGTCCAATTCTCTGCATGAGGTCAAATGAGAATTGTTCTCCTAACACGTTGCCCATTGGGATTGGGTTAGACTGTGCACCAGGAATGTGAAGGGATTTATAAATCACTTTTCAATAACAGTTTACAGCATATGAAGCAGCAATAAGAAACAAAACAAAACAAAAACTGACTCATGCTTCCTCCCATGTCCTAGAATAAGGCTAATGTAAAGCTTCCTTCTGCAGACAAACAGTTAGAACAAATATTATGGGCACCACTGAAACCAGAAAATGATATGGTTCATTTTCTCTAGTCTGTGTCATTTATAATACGTTTCTGTTATAGACATCCCAAAAAAGAAATAAATGTTAAATATTTACCTCAGGAATCTTTCATATCTTGTCTACTCAGGGAATTATTCTACAATAGCTACTCCTGGTTAAATCTATGTGTGTGGACACTGAATGCTCTTAGGTTCTGTTTACACTGCATATGCTATTTTGTGATACAGAAGTATCCTGAAATAGTAACACCATGGCTTTTCCCCTGCACTTGAAAGAGCGCTGCTATTTTGACCAAGGTATTTTGGTTCCACTACCCCTCATCATGAGATGGGCAGGAGAACTTTCAAAATAGGCCCCTATTTTGAGTTCAGTGGTGTTTGGACAGCACCAAGTGCAAAATAAGGTATTTTGCATTGTGCAAATTGCCTAAATTATTTCGACATACACAAGCAGCCTAAACATAGGTGTATTCTTTTTATGCTTTTGTCCACATTTAGGCTACGTCTACACTAGGCAAAGTATTTGACTGCAGATGTCAATTCTAGCTATGGCAATTGCATAGCTAGATTCAACGTATCTGCGCTTGGCTTACTTGGACAGCCCTACTGAAGGTTGACGGGAGAGTTTCTCCCATTGACCTCCCTTACTCCTCACACCTCGCAACCCTGAAAGGTTGATTTTGTGCATCTCTGCCAGACCCGCAAAATCAGACTGTAAAAGATCAGCCCTGAGCTAGTGTAGACATAGCCTTAGAGTTAATCAGGAATGGTTGATCTGCTTTAAATTCCCTCCTTCTCTTATTCCAGATTAACTTTCACATAGAAACAAACTCTCATGCTAATGAGCATGTGATATTCTTAAATATTAATATGTTGGGTGACCTTGGGTAAGTGACTGCCCTGCTTCTTGCCTCCGTTTCCCCACCTGTAAAACCAGAAGAATGACACTGATCTTTGTTGTGAAACCCTTTGAAATCTGCTAATGAAAGCATTATATCAGGCCAGGTATTATTACAATTGTTTTGTTTGCTGTATTCTGCCTCTTGCATTTTGGGGCCTCACTTTGATGTATTCCCCTCTCTGAATTTCCATTTTTAATTTTGTTCCCAGATCATTAACATAGCCACGGCGAGGTGCATTACTGTGAATAACTCCACTCTAGCCTTTGAGAAGTGCAATATGAACAACATGGTAAGACATATTTGGGATTGCTGGTTTGTTTAATGGATGTCGCATATTGTCAGTTGTCTTATTGTCTCTACTAATGAATCCTACCCTCCACCCCATTACCTTGAAATCCATCTTGGAGCTTAATGAGATTCTCACTGCTGGAAAACATTGCCAAAAGATGCCCTCTAGTAAAAAAGAAATAAGTACTAAGCTGTTTTTGTAGTGATCAGAGCGAAGCAATAGAGCCTTTCAAGAAAGCACGCGTGCGCGCACACACACACACACACAGAGCCAAAAAAAAGTCTACAATTAGCTGAAATGTAACTCAGATGCAAAAATCTATGCATGCCCATAGTGGGGAGAACTTTAAATCCAGTGGGCTCCCGAGTACATGCTACCACAGTGAAAAAGCCAGCACTTGTGGGGCATGGCAGTTTCTGCAGGAACAGGACTACTCCTGACAGGAAATACCCCTCTGATGACTGCCCAACACACACATCAGGCCACCTGCTAGGACTGACCAAGAGAAACTGTTCTGAAGGTGGGGAGGGGAGGGTTTCTCTCATGAGGTACTGTTATGCCATTGGGGGATGGGCAGTATTGAAGCCCCACTGTTGCAATCTGGTGCCAGCTGTAGTAGACAGACCCCTTTTCCCCAAATTTGTTTGGCTGCTGTCTCCAACTCTTCATTTCTACTATCTAGTTTATATGAAAGAAATTGTCTCTTCTCTCACCCTCACAGCTCCCTGGTATTCAGTCCCTCTGCCTGTAGGCCACTAGGAAATACTTCACTGGGCACAGTTTGAGAATCCCAGTCCTACTACATTGTTAATGCATACATCAGCAATATTTGAGTTATTGGGCTACATGCAAACCTCCGCTATAGCTGTTTGAAAGACAGATTGTCTTCTGATCAAAGTCAGAAGGAGCCTGGTTAGAAGTCACTGAGTGCATGACCAGGCCCCTAGACCTAAACTCCTTCTGTGGATTTGCTCCACGCTAAAGCTATGGCCACACAGCAAAGTTATATCGAGGTAAGAGCTGTTATTTCGAAATAACTTTGTGAGCATCTACACTATACACACAAGTATCGGAGGGGTAGCCGTGTTAGTCTGGATCTGTAACAGCAACAAAGGGTCCTGTGGCACCTTATAGACTAACAGAAAAGTTTTGAGCGTGAGCTTTCGTGAGCACAGACTCACATCTGATGAAGTGAGTCTGTGCTCACGAAAGCCCATGCTCAAAACTTTTCTGTTAGTCTATAAGGTGCCACAGGACCCTTCATTGCTGTTACTATACACACACTATTTGAAATAAATCTGAATTTGTGAGTGCCTTATTTCGAATTTCATAAATCTCATTTCAGGAGGAATAATGCCTATTTTGAAATAGGCACTGTTAAGATAAACAATAGCGCTGTTTTGAAATAAGCCATAATTGTGTCCAATGGGACTATTTCAAAATAGGTACTGTGTATATGGACATGCAATTCTGAAATAGCTGGGTGCTATTTCAAAATGCATTCTTGCGTGTAGCTGTGTTATTTTGGAAAGCTATTCCGGAATGGATTATTTCAAAATAATGCTGCTGTGTAGAGGCAGCCTAGCAGAACAGAATCTGGTATATGTGAAAAAAGTATACAAAACCTAGATCTCTGGGATTTTTTTTTTTTTTTGGTGCATAAGACTGAGAAATAAAGGGGAATGCCTCACAAAACCCAAGCTGAAATCAGTCTGCAACTGTTTCCTCTCCACAGAACCAAAAGTTCAACTACACTTGGCTGAGACTAATAAAGCATGGGAACCTCTGCGTAGCACCTGTCGATGCAAAGGGAACACTGGGCCTGTACCCTTGTGATAACAGAAACAATAGCCTGAAATGGTTGCATAAATCACTGGTAGCCTTTCAACCAGAACTTGTAAGTAGAGGATTTGTAACAATTTTCTCTTTACCACCACCATAGTTACAAAAAGAAAACAATACTTATTGGCAGTGTTGTATGCTTTACACATGTTTGGCAGTGAGAGAGACTGTAGCGAATTCATAATGATATAAAGAGAGAAAGAAACACAAACGCACACAGATGTAGTTTGTCTTGTTGTGAATTTCTGAAAAGATATGAGAAAAAGGAGGTTGACAAAAATTCACTTTTTCCTAAAACACATTATGCCAACTTATTTCACGCACTTTGATCATGACTGTACTAACACAATCTTCAGTCCTCCAGACTATTTTTCTATCAGTTACATTGAAAGCTAACCATCTGCCAGTGTGATTTCTCTCCCATAGCCCTATTTGCCTTTCAGGGTGGGATGTATCATTTACCATTGTGTCAAGCAAAAATGTAACATTGCAAAACTATTGTGGAACATACACCACAACAAAAAATTCAATAAAATGTCATTTTGTTCTTTTTTCTAGTCCTCCATCCAACAAATCAAATATTCAGGCTTTTAGATAACTCTAAGACTTAAAGAGTTCCAAAATAATTAGAAAAGATTTTTCCGCCTCCAAAATGATGTGCTTTTAGAGGAGCCTTCAATTTAGGAAACAAGAATGTAGCTGTTGTGTTACCAGATCAATACTCAATAAGACATTCCATTATTGATACTCCATCCATTCGTTTCTTTTTAGCCAATCTAAAGCAACAAAATTAAAAAAAAGATTTAAAAAAATTTAAAAAGTCACTCCTTACAAAGGCCAGGATGTTTTGTAAACATAAAGAAACTTGTCCACCATTTAAGAGACCAGATTGCACAGTAGGTATAGTGGCAATTTTTGATGGTCAAAAGCAGCTCCAGAGTGAACATCAAGACTTAAAGTAGATCCATTTGATAATTCCCGTTAGCTACAGAAAGTCATGAGTGAGACAAATTTGAGTTGGACAGGCTGGGTTGTTCTAACTTTGTAGAGGAGTATGAAAAGTACTTTGTTGCTAAGATTGCAAATGAATTTTCATTTTTATCCAAATTCCACAAAAAGTCAATCTCAAAATTAGTAGGTTAGTTCTGAGGCAAGCTAATAATTTTCAACAAAAACTGATGTTAACTGAGCTGCTGAATTGACATCCTAACAGATCGTCAAAGTTCAAAATATCCAGTTCTTCAACCATTTTTCAGTACAACCCAGACAGAAAACACACCCCAAAACCCCAGAAAGATGTTGAGAAAAAAGTTTATGATGCTAATACTTTATAGATTAGAGTCAAATTCAGTTTCAAAAATTTTAAATCAGGAACTCCACTAGGAACCTTTGCACTACTGATCTTAATACAGCAACTGAAAGAACTTTAGAGACGTGTAAATAAAAGAAAAAATAAGTCGCTAGCACATTTCCTGGCAGAAATGGAAATCAGAATGTAAATTGCTCACTGGGGATGTGGGGAAATGGAGAGAAAACATCTTCCACCACAAAGGTTTCCAAGTGAAGCCAATGAGCACCCTGAGTTTTCCCCTCCTGCAGGTCTGAGAAAGTCCACACAAAAGAGACTTAATCTTCTCTCAAGCCCAGTGTTCAGATCTGGGGCTAGGATTGGGGTCTATCTCTTGCTAAAAATATAAATGGGCTTTTGTTGTTCTTTCTGTGCATGCCATGGTGTCAGCACTGCTCTGGGAATGAAGAGTCTCATAGGCTTCACTCACCTTTGGTGACACCTTCTCCAGGCTACCCTAGTGATTAGCTCCAGCCAGGCATTGGGCACTCTCCTGGCAGTGTGTCTCTCATTTTGCAGACCCTCCTCTCTCTGGAATTCACAGCTCCCGCTTTGCAGCTTACCTGTCCAGCCATGTCACTCCATGGGTTCTTTTTTCAGTATAAACATAACCAGGTCTTTCCAAGACTCCAAGGGAGTTGCTGTCCTCTGATGGGTCTGTACCACAGCCCCAGTGGTTGGTAGAAGAACTCCAGATTATCCGCTACTCCAGGGACCCTATAACTGCAACTATGGCCTGCTTTCCCACAGCCCTTGTTGCTCCTTCCTACTACTTCTTATACTAGCTCCAAACCCTTCTCCTTCTTCTTGGGGAGTGGCTACAACCTTTCCCAGCAGCCTTTGCCTGTTGGCAGCTTCCTGGCTTTAGAGGTCCTGCCTGTTTCTATCCAGCTGAGTTTACTGTCAATCAGTTATCTGCTCCTTGACTTCCCCTCCAGGTGCAGCCTGTGGAGTTAATTTACTGACTGGGTCGTTTTAACCCATTTCAGCCTTGCATAGGAGGCATCCCATCATAAGGGCTACTTATCTCTACCACAGTCAGCCTGCAGAACATGTCATCACTCTTGCCCAAGTCCAATGAAAACAATGGCTATTTATTTCATTTTTAATTGTTCAGGGATGATAACATGCGCTCTTAGAAGTCAGAGATATATAGAGTCCAGGGGGCATTCTCCAAAAGGGCATATAGTCCTAAAGGTGATTAAATTTGGAGCATAATAGGAAGGAAGAATTTTTTGGGGTTCTGGCAAATGCTGTCTCTGAAAAAAAAATCATTCCAGAAAAGGATACAGTTTGGAGAAAGCACCTAATGTAACCTGATATCTGACTTTCTAACATGCTTGTCACCATATTGCAAATCAGTAAATAAAAAGGGAAATGTATTAATGCTGGCCACAAGAATAATGAAGTCCTTACTGCTCATCTAAGGTGCGTCTGCACTAGGTGCTAACTTTGAAGTTAACAACTTCAAAGTAGCCTGCAGAGAGTCTACACACATTTTCCCTTACTTCAAAGTTAAAGGGAGCCCAACTTCCAAGTGCTTATTCCATTCCTGGGAATGGGGTAGTGCCCTACTTCAAAGCTTAACTTTGAAGTAGGGTGTGTGTAGACGCTCAACTTTGAAATTGTACTTCAAAGTAAGCAACTTGGAAGTTATTTTTGTAGTGTAGACACGGCACTAGTGTCATGCTCGATGAATTTGTCACATACGTACAAAGCCCCATAAGTTATCCAACTAAAATAGTCTCACTAATATTTCAATAAGATACATGACTCAAATTATATTATAAAATGTCACACAGAGTAAGTCAATAATGTACCCCAGAAGATACTTAGAGTCATAGAATCATAAGGATGGAAGAGTCCTCAGGAGGCCATCAAGTCCAAGCCCTTGTGCAAAGCAGGACCACTCCCAATTAATCATCCCAGTCAGGGCTTTGTCAAGCTGGGATTTTAAAACCTCTAGGGATGGAGATTCCACCACTTCTCTAAGTAACATATTCCAGTGCTTCACCACCCTCCTGGTAAAATAGCTTTTCCTAATATCCAATCTAGACCTCTTCCACTGCACCTTGAGACCATTGCTCCTTGTTCTGTCACCTGTCACCACTGAAACTAGTTTCTCTCCATCCTTTTTGTAATCCCCCTTCAGGTAGTTGAAGGCTGCTGTCAAATCCCCCCTTCACTCTTCTCTTCTGTAGACTAAAAAAGCCCAAATCCCTCAGCCTCTCCTCATAAATCATGTGCTACAGCCCCCCTCATCACTTTTGTTGCCTTCTGCTAGACTATCTCCAATGTGTCCACATCCTATTTGTAACTGGACACAGTATTCCAGATGTGGCCTCACCAGTATTGAATAAAGGGGAATAAACACTTTCCTGGATATGCGGGCAATGCTCCTACTAATGCAGCCCAATATGGCATTAACCTTCTTGGCAATACATATAAGTAAATAAAAAAAGGCAAACATCAGTGCAGTAGGGTCAGAATAAAGCCTCTAATCATTCCAATGCCTCAAGATTTCATAATCCAATTTAGCATCCTAGCTCTTGGACTTAATTAACAAATTATCTAATGCACTTTTCACCATGAGTGTGTTTTCACTTCATCAATTGAGAAATACCACAGCATGAAACCCAAAGTTTCCTGCAATACATTATCCTACACTGAAAATGCCATCTGGAGTTATTTCTTTTGCATGATAATTACCATTCAGACTGCAAGCAAACTAATCCATTAATTTCTAAAGAATTAAAATCTCACAAAGCACAGACGGTATAATATAATTCTTATTCAACAACAGGTGTAAGCTTTGGATCCTGCTCAAAATTCCCTTTTAGCCTATGAATGAATAATTACGTAATGCAGAAGTGGGAATACACAAAGGGATCGAACTCTCCACTGGGGAAAACTGTGTATAATTTTTGAAGTTTTATTTTCCAGTAGTAGGTCATAACAATTCCCGTTATGAGTCCTTACCTATTGTCATGTGCTGTTTCTCTTTAGATGGAGCACATGGTTTTAGAACACCTTCAGCAGCCAACATGTTTGGAAGTGGATCAGTCTCACAAAACCCTGAGGGTTAATGCTTGTGATGCCTCAAATCCTTACCAGAAATGGCAGTTTGGAAATTATTATGCTGACTGAAGAGAATATGATCAAAACAGATATGGATCATTCTCATCGTGTGAATTCAAGAATGACATCTGTGAGACTCGTGACAGCAATTACAAAACTGGAGGTTCATTTTCTAATGGTAATTGAAATCTATCATTTTAAATTACCATACTGAGGGATCAAAATATCAAGCAACAGCACATCTGGTTTGATATGGTTTAAAACACACAGACATGTTTAGCACTCCCTGTGGGGCTCTTAGGGAAGGGTGAATGAAAGTTTTTTCAGTACATAGAAATACTTTCTGAAGTTCCTCATTCCCATCATTGGCAGCAGATCTTCACTGACTGGCTTCAGACAAATGAATACAAGCTACCACAAATACGTCTGGGGTTTGGCCCCAGGGAGTGCAAGTTGCATCTGTCCCTGCTGTTTGGAAGATCCTCATTTACTTATTTATCTCTCCACAAGCCAAGAAAATGAGAGTATCCTAGATCCGGTTCCTAAAACTCCACACAGGATGATAGGAACCTACGCCTACCAAATTAGATTCACTGATTCTGAAGCCACTTTGGAAACTCAGTTTCCCATGGCAAAAACCCATCTCTGACCACAACACATCTTGAAGTACTTCTAAAGTGGCCTAAGGCAAGGCCCTATACATGCTAGATTTGCACACACGGACCTTGAATTTGCTACCTTGCTTTGACCTCCTGCTTCCTCAATGATCAAGGAATGATTAGGCTGCAAAGCAGTGTTCAAGGGCTAGGTGAGATATGCCTTCATCCAAATCTACATCTAACCCTGTGGACCAATGCAAGAACAATATGAATGCAATAGACTCTAAAGAGACTCTCTACTTAGCTCTTTTCAGACAGAAAGGAATGCCTCAACACATCACAGAGCCATGTCAAGGGAAAATAAATCAGAATTGGGGGCGGGAACAATGTGGTGATGGGATGAGAGTCTCAGAAAGGGCCTGTTTTACTTGCAAAAGGCAAACCTTCAGGGATTTCTTTCTTGCTACTAGGAAATTCAAGATGACAGCCACATTCTGTTAGGTATGATTTCGTGGCTCCTGCATTACAGGTTCCTGGGTTGGCCACCTCTCATGTGATAGTACTGTATGTGCATTCAAGGCAAAGCAAACAAGAAAAATATAAATAATATTAAGCTTTTAATATAAGAGGATAAAAGCTGGGAAAATCTGAGTCTAGGTTAATTACTGGTTCCTTTCTCATGCCACTGTGGGAAAAAAAGTCTTTGTTCTCCATTGAATAGATAGTGCTCTGTCATGGAAGTGTGCATGTTTTTGTACCCTAGACATCTTGTTCTTCTCTTCCAGGTGAGTGAAAATGCAGAGGTTTGCTGAAATATGTGATAGCATATTAGGCTCTTGATGACTACATTCCTATCTGTTGGGTGTAGACATCCCTATATTTTTTTTAAAATCCATGTTATTGGCTGAACTGTAGCTGGTCTGTGATAAAAATACACAGATAGGGCAAATCCTGAGTTTCACTGACGGAGTCTTGTTTTACGGGCGTGGTGGTGGCAGCTCTGTGCCAGGTAAAAGCCCAGGACCAAGCTGTCTCAGGATGGGCAGAACACAACATGTGCACTGGATGACAACAGAGGGGTGATAGCCCCCTAATTGACTTTGCCCACTTGAAGGTTCAGCACTTCAGGTGGCATAATAGGTGTGATCTCCTTCTGTTCCCCTGAGCACTAAGTAGTTCCTACCCTGCTGCTAGGAGGGATGGCTGTGACTCCCTGTGTCTGCTTATACCTCAGTATGGCCATATGGTAGAGAGCAGGGGCTAGCCTTGGTATTGTTCAATTAATGATAAACAACATGTGCTATTATACTTCGATGGTCAAAGCAATTGCATTAAGAATTGGCTAAAACATCCACTTTTGAGAAATCAAGCATAAGTCTTTTGAAATAAGCAGAACTGGTTTCCTAAAAAGGCAACCCTGAGCTCGGCTGTGGCTCCCCTCTCATGGCCATCCCAGCCAATCCCCTTCCCAATTACTCCTTGCTGGATCTGTTTGCCCGGCCTACTATCCTATCCCCAGTCCTTCAACTCACCTCTTATCCTGTTGTGATTACTCATTACCTCCTTCACAAGACTGCTGGCTATGCTGACCGCTTCAATATGCATGGCACAGTCACGAGCCTTTGGACTAATACCACTAGCAGCGGTAGCCTCTTGCAAGTCCTGTGCCCAGTTGAACATATGGGTTCATGCCCTCCTGTGTCCCTGGTATATTTGGCCAAAGCACAATCAATTATATTTGTTACTTTGCTTTGTCTTAACTGGAAAGTGACAAAAGGGACAACTCAGATAAAAGCTGCTCCCAGAGAAAGGGTATAATGGTGGTTCTTTGCACTGATCTATCCTTTGTGTGTGTATAGACGCCTCCAGACCTCATTGAGAATACTCATAGGTAGGGGAGATGGTCAACAGGAACCCCAGACATCCAGGGACAGGAGTTGTTCTGGGCATGAAGAGCGGGCAGGTGTGAGTGAAACTCTACCTTGCAGAACTGAAGGCAGAATTGTCCTCTCAGACTATATATCCAATAATCCCCTTTCAGAGATTCCAGATAAGTTTTAAGCCTATGAACATGGAAGCTGAGGACACAAAAGTGCTGACCCTTCACTCCTGAAGAGATGACTTGGAAGATGGGGTTGCAAGTTTACTCTCTTAAATCAAAGAGTGACCATTGGGACATGTAAGACTAGATTATGCCCAGCATTTGGACGACACCTAACACAGAGGAACTGAGGAGCTGCCATGGAGCAAGTTTGAGCTCCCTGAATCTGGCCTGATTCTGCCCAGTCTGTAATGAAGCAACTCTGGGGCAGCGCTGACCTAGGATCCCTAGGAACCCCTACAGCTGTGGAGGATTTGGTTAGTTCAACAGAGCTCTGCTAGCCTCTTTTCACATCCCAGTAGTCCCCCTGTGCCACAGGCAGGAGGTTGATGCAGGAGCTGGCACTCTCAGTTTTAGTGCAGCAGAGAGTTTTCTTCCAACAGGGGGTTCTTTGCTGGCTGTTTGCAGCCAGAATCTAGCCCATAATATTAAAAAGCCTGCTAAAATAAAAAAGCGTTCTGCCTGAAAAAGGACCGTCCAATTTAGTGCTTCCTATTCTTGAGAAAAAGCTTGTTTATGTACCAGCCATAGAAAATGGGATTAGATGGAGTGCAGTAAAATGAGAACTCACCTTTACTCTTACAGCTATACCCTCAGTTGACCAAAGGCACCATACTCAATATCCCTTTGAATTAATCCTCATGTACATTGTTCATACTGTGAAACTTTCATAATTTGGGAAGGGGGAAACTGTCATCGGCCAGTAAAAGAATAATAAGTTACATTTTTGATAGAGTCAAATTCAGCTGTGACATGGTACCTACATCCAGGGAATCATAATGGTTTGCACGCAGAATTTTGGTCAAGCATTTTATTATGCCTTTTTAATGTTTTTGTTATGGCAAACTGGAGACTTGCCTAAGTATGAATTGTCCATAATAGAAATGTTGATCGTATACTGTTTTGCCATTCCCTTGTACATTGAAAACTTGGCCATTCCCTTGTACATTGAAAACTTGGCTTAGCCAAATGAGGCATTTTGCCTTATTTGTCTACAGACATAGGACTGAACATTCAGTTTAGTTTGTATCCTGTTGTTCATGACAGCCAAGTCTTCCCCATCTTTAACATTTATAGGTGGTTGCAAAATAACTCATCTTTGCTCTTTGGCTTTTCAAAGGGTCTTAGTATAATTTTATCTTTTACCTCAAGGGGGCCACACTGACAATATTTGACAGACTGACACTGCCAAAATATTGATTTGCCTAACAGACTTTCACAGTTGGCTTCTATCCTAACTGTCTTCCTGATTTTAATCCCCTTGCATAACACAGCTAGCCTGCAGTTGCTATCAGAAAAATTACACAGATGTTATTTGGGCAGTCATGTTTTATCAGGAGCATAAATTTCGTTAAATTCTGCTTGCTGACATTCAATCATTAGTCATTTAACAGGCAACACATGGTCATATGTCATGGTCACATCACATTTCCTGTCTTGTCATTTGTGCTGTTATTCCTGGTTTGTGTAAATGTTCACTTCAATGTTGGTATCTCTTACTCAACGTCTCTAGCATGTCCCTAGGGATCACTGGTAATAATACTGCTGCTGTTATGCAATATTAAGAAACACTCAGCTTAAGCCAATCAACATTGTCTGAGAACATTTTTCTGGTATACTCAGTAAATATTCAAAGAGGAAGCCTGCATATGATTTTCTTGGTTCCATGGAACTACTCACAATTGTAATTGTCCAAGAGGGCCTTCTAGAGCCCATGACATGGTGAAGAATACCTTTATCCCTGCTTGCCCATTGACATGCCTATGCAAGAGACCAGATTACTGTTACCACTTCTAGCATCCCTATTTCACAGATCCAAATTAAAATCACTTCAAATTAGAAAAAACATAAGATCATTTGCTAGACTGAGCCTTACTCCCATTGGCAATGCTTCTACAACTGTGCATATGTTGCCAGCACTTCCGTAGCCATGAGTAGCTTTGACTTGCTTGGCCGGGATACAGACAGCTGATGAGCACGGTCAGCTTTTCAAAAATAAATAATCAATTCTGACACTTTGCAGTGAAGTCATTTACAGCCTTTGTACCAAATACTGTCCTCTCTTTTTATCATTTTGAATCATAGAATTTAGAGATCAACAATATATCTTAAATCATAGTCCACACACCCAAGTGGGATTATTGTATGTATTTTTATATGTGAAATAGCATTTTACTCCTGTCTGTAGCCTGTGCAATTAATGATAAAAATTAGTAAAAACCCAATTCCTATGAGAATGATGGAAAAAAAGGCGATAACATAGAATGTCACATCAATCTTCTCCAAAGATTTTGCCAAAGACAGCAAAAATTAGGTGGTATGAGTGCAACTAGCTGATTGAGCCAGCTCACTAAACGCAGCATCCAAACTGTGACAGCACAAGTGGTAATGAGTGGCAAAGAAGAAGATTCCATAGGGGATTATAGTTGGGCTGGTAGGCTTTAGTGGTGCCATGCTAAAAATGCTAATTTTAGTAACCTTGCTTGATCAAAGCTAAAATGGGGGTTCCTATATTTGCTGTAGTTGCATTTCCCAGTTGCAATGCAGGGATACCCTTAAATGTGTTTTAGAACTGCTTTGGGCACGTGAGCTGTACAGATCAGCCATCCAGCACTGGCTAGAATCTGACCTTTGGTCATTGTCCACATGCAGCCAAACTGTTTAATTTGAATTACAAATGGTGCTCAATATTTTTTTTGTTGATGAATTAATTGTCCAATGTTGCTATCATTCCACATACACCAGTTCTTCCTGAACTTTATTTTAGTTTCAGTTTGTACCTATTCCATGAGACTATTTCTGGCTCAAAGCATTCTTTGTACAAAAGGACACTATGCAGTATACAGATCTCAAATGTAAAATGTCAGCGTGCTAGCTTTATTCATTGCTATGTTGATAAGAAAGGTGTACATGTTTTTAAAATATGAACAAGTGTCTTTTATAAAATGTGATTTATAGTGAATTTAGACAGTTCATATATGCTGCAAGAGAACAGGCCTTCACCATATCAATTTATCTAAGTAGTCTGGATCCAAAAGGCTGAAGTTGAAAACCTGGTTGATTTATTTAAAAAAAAAAAGTTAGAAAATATGAAAATAAAAGGGACTGTGCATGAACATTCTGTTCTTGAGCATCACCATGGTTACTGGACACTAGCTTTCTTGAATGCCATAGAAGGTTTTCTTTCCTGGGTTATTGTTGGGTAACACTCTAGATAATGAAAATGTAAAGCACTTTTAAATCTCCAGTTCACTTTGTACCAGTTGTGCTGTTTATTTATAGTTTGCATTTCAATTAGCTTAGCTAATAAAAGAGACCTTCCTGTACTGAATATGGTTGTTATTCATGGTAATTGTTATAGACACTGCAGGAGGATGTTGAAATCCAAATTAAATGTTGTCATTGAAATAGTTAAAGTATAAAAAAAAAAAAAAAAAGCATATCCACTGGTATCAGCTTTTCTAAAGCTCTCAGAAAATCCCATTTGTGCACCAATATCATGTGACAGGTCAATTATCAAGCGTGGAAAGCAGCCAAGTCTTTGAAACGTGTCTGAGGTGTGCCAGTTGGTCATCTATGGTGAGGCCTGATCCTGAACCATTTAAGGGAATGGGAATTTTGTCATTGGGCTCAATAGCTGCGTCTACACGTGCACGCTACTTCGAAGTAGCGGCACCAACTTCGAAATAGCGCCCGTCGCGTCTACACGCGTCAGGCGCTATTTCGAAGTTAACTTCGACGTTAGGCAGCGAGACGTCGAAGTCGCTAACCTCATGAGGAGATAGGAATAGCGCCCTACTTCGACGTTCAACGTCGAAGTAGGGACCGTGTAGACTATCCGCGTCCCGCAACGTCGAAATTGCTGGGTCCTCCATGGCGGCCATCAGCTGGGGGGTTGAGAGATGCTCTCTCTCCAGCCCCTGCGGAGCTCTATGGTCACCGTGGGCAGCAGCCCTTAGCCCAGGGCTTCTGGCTGCTTCTGCGGCAGCTGGAGATCTATGCTGCAGGCACAGGGTCTGCAACCAGTTGTCAGCTCTGTGTATCTTGTGTTGTTTAGTGCAACTGTGTCTGGGAGGGGCCCTTTAAGGGAGCGGCTGGCTGTTGAGTCCGCCCTGTGACCCTGTCTGCAGCTGTGCCTGGCATCCCTATTTCGATGTGTGCTACTTTGACGTGTAGACGTTCCCTCGCTGCGCCTATTTCGATTTTGGGCTGAGCAACGTCGAAGTTGAACATCGACGTTGCCAGCCCTGGAGGACGTGTAGACGTTATTCATCGAAATAGCCTATTTTGATGTCGCTACATCGAAATAAGCTATTTCGATGTAGCGTGCACGTGTAGACGTAGCCAATGGGAATAGGATCAGGTCCACAGAAGTATTTCCATCCCTTTGTGCTTTTCCCGAGATGTTGGATTTCACATATTGTTGCTTGCTGAAGACTGGGCCTAAAGTCACAACTTAGAAGTCAATGGACCTTACAGGTGCTCAGCCCCACTGAAGAGTCAAGCAGCCATGAAGTACTTTTTAAAGAAAATAAATAATTCTCACTTGAATGTTCAGGAATGGAGCCTGGTTTATTTTTTTAATAAAACAGCAATACAACTTTATAAGAGCTAGCCACTGGGTTTTCACAGATCAAAAAGCAGATAAACAAGGGCAGAATAATACAGTAAGGACTTTGCATGTTGATTATTAACAGAGAGAAAGCTGTGCTAGTCTATATACTATCAAAACAAAAAAGCAGTTAAGTAGCACTTTAAAGACTAACAAAATAATTTATAAGGTGATTTATTAGCTCACCTAATAAATTATTTTGTTTGTCTTTAAAGTGCTACTTCACTGCTTTTTTGTTTTGACAGTAAGGACTGTGTTTTGTTGGTACAATGAAGAATTGTCCATTTTTTGCATATAGCCAGTGCATAATTGCCTTTTATGTAGGACAAAAAATTCAAACCAATATTTGGTGCTGCTGGAATGTAAAATTAGTTATTAAAAGAGCTATCATTCTAGCAGACATGGTAGATTCCCCTGTCTAAAACTAAGTTCCAACTTCCTTTCTACCCTCTCCCACTCTTGTTCTGTTGCTAACCACTTTCACAAATGTATCCTTCTGGGATGAAATTTCCAAAGCTCAGTCTCTGCCCAAGGCAATTTTTCTTTAAAATATTTGAAAGAAGTCATTTCATGCATATTGTAGTTATTCTAGGGTTTATATAGTGAAATGTGTCACACAAGCTAAAACAGCTGATGCTCCACATGTGCCTGGTTTTGAAAAAAATCTTACAACGATTTGAGATTTAAGCTTAGTTAAAGAATATTGAGGATTTTTAAAACTAACAAATTCTGTGAGAAAAACTTGGGTCCCAAATGAAGAGTATTGATTTTCAATGTTGTGGATTTCAGTCAGGTTGACAGACACAAACCCATGATAAGTACCATATATTCTTCTATGTATAAAAATCTGGCTTTCAGTTGGTATGGTATCTCATCTATGCAATTATCTAATTTACCAGTAACTGATAGAAGATTCACAAGATTACATATGAACTGTACAAATATTGGTTGCCACAGCTGCTAATGGGTAAATTAACCATTCACCTCATGTTTAGTCAGCGTGCTCTCTTTTATTCTCTGTTTTGCTTTTTGAGAGAGATAATATTCATGTAAGCTCTCAACTGAAAACATCCCCTCCCACAGTAGCTGATAACACTCCAGCTACAGCTGACACAGGCTACTAAGGAAAGAATTTTATTACCAAGTGATGCGTTGTGAAAGGGGAAAAGCGACTTATCAAAAAGGGGCTGCTTTTTAGTTGCTGGAGATAGTCTCAGATAGCTTAAAATGTATATTAACTTTTTTGCATTCATTTTACATTTAACTTAATCATGTGATCTAAAATATATGGAGGGGAACATAAATATGTCTATTTCTGTAATGAAACAACTTAGTACAGATTTGAAGGAATATATTATTCTGTTTCCTAAAGATTCTGAATATATCAACCCAAGAATGAGCTTAATTGAAACATGAACAGTTTAACAGCAAATGCCAACATTTACAAAATGCATTATATATGATGCCAGCCATTCACACCCAAAAATTAATACATGCTATCAGATAATACAAATGTTATTGGGTGCTGAATATAACTGCAATGACACCAGTGCCTACTGGATTAAAGATGTATGTTAAAGAGCACGAAAGGGGTGTGGATTTATTGTTTTGTCAGATGAAACATTATGTGCTCATATTCTATTAATCTCTATTTACATGTTTACGCAATGAACCCTCTATCCCATCAGCACAAAGTGGAAGTGGATTGGTGATAGCACAAACTGGCTTCAGTGCACTGTAAGACACCAGCATAAACAGATTTCAAAACAGAGAGCATTGCTGTTGGAAACAGTTGTCTCTTATTATCTGTAGTGCACTCTCTAATTTTACTGGAATTGTTCTGCTGCCAACTAATTACCAGAATTGAAAATGGCCCGTATCATTGTTTTTTTTCGTTTTGTTTGGCATGCAGCTACAGAATTTCCAATTAGTTCAAAAATTTCTAGTGCCTGAATCTTACTACCAAAAAAAGAATGGGGGATATGAGGGAGGTTAAACTTTAAATCAGGTTTTATTATAGTTTGCAAACTGTTGATTTTATTTCTGTCTATGGATCCTTCTGTGTGACTTCAAAATGAAACACAAAGGTTAAGTTTTCACAGTGTATCATGAAATTACATACAAAAGGATATAATGACGACTTGATATGACATGAAGTGATTCATCTTGGAAAACCAAAATGAACTCTCAGCTTATTAGGCAGATTTCCTGCCTCAGTTTATAAATGCATCATGGATTCAAATTCATCAATTCTTTGTTTTGTGTTTCCTTTTCTGATCTTGCGATAGGAGATTGTGTTGTATCTAGAATAACTATGTCTGGATATATCATTTTTTTTCCCTAAGCCTGGTTGCTCCTCAGGTTTCTCTGCCTGGAGGTTAGAACCGGGGCTGGTAGGAAGGCATTCCTCCTTATCATTTTCTTGTTTTTTTAAAGGAGACTCCCCACCATTTTCTTTCTTGCTTTGTACCACCTGCACTACTTCTTCCTCTTCCACATTCTCTCTTTCTTCTAATTGTGTGTCAGCTTTAATTTGCTCCTTGGGTTCAAGCATCCGCACTTCTTCCTGGACTCCTGTGGTTTGGAACTCCTTGGCCTCATTAGCACAAGTAGCAGTTTCTTCCTGAGGTTGCTCTGTGTTCCTTTCTTCCTGTCTAGTTATTTCACATTCTTTGGTGCTTACAGGAATAATCTCCTCACAGGGCCCTGTAGCAAAAACCAATTAGTTTCGGATGAAGTGTAGGACGGAGATTTCTTATGCTGCAATTTGTTGAAGCTGCATGTTAATTGTAGCCTGGATTTCCAGATTCCCACCACCACCATCTTACAGAAAAAATTGAACAAACATTTTCCAGAACAGAACTACATGTCAGAAGCCAACTACACCTAGAGGCTGCATTTTCTATTACGGTGAACACTCAGCTATGCTGCCAAGCTGACTTTGTTTACACTAACCTGCTCACCAGTATTTTTTGTATCTAGAAGAACTACTTGCACCAATGTGTTGGTTTTACCAATACCCCGCTCTGTACCATCTATCACACATTCACCATCCAGCCTTAAAAAGGGGAGGTAGTGTGGTAGCATATGGCCCTGGCTGTCAGGCAGATGTAGGATCTATTCCTAGACCTGCTTTGTAATGGTAGATGAGTCGTCGAGATGCTGCTTCCCCTTCCATCCTTAATCCATTTACACTGGAAACTTTTGGTGGGCAGGAACAGTTTCTCATTGGCTACGTCTACACTAGAGCAATCTGTCCATGGAAGTTTCTGTCAGAAGACATCTTCCAACAAACCTGTCGAAAGAGAGTGGCCAGGCTGCCAAGTGGATCTAAAGCGCAATTCACGCTGTCGACAGAGTGCTGTGGACTGCCCAGCCACTCATTTGACAGAATGTCCCATTGGAAACATAGTAGACAGGGCTTTCGAGTGCCCGGAAAGCTCGGTCTGTTGCCAAAGGGCCTCCTAGAATATTGAGACTAACTTTCTGTTGACAGAATCTGTCGACAGAGGCATTCTGCCTCACGGGGAAGTAGCAGAATGCGGTTGACAGAAGTGCCCCATTCTGTTGATTTACTGTCAACAGAACACCTTGGCAATGCGGACTCTCCCCATGTTTTTTTTTTGTCAACAAAACTCTCTAGTGTAGACATAACCATTGTGTGTTTAAATCCTAATACCTTGGATTCTGCTTTAAAACCATTTCCCACTCATTACAGGCTGGACTGTGATATTCTTATTTGTGCTGAGCAGTACAGGGATGCCAAAATGCTGCCTGTTATTTCAAAAAATATTTCAAAAAGACAGGCTTGTTGCATAAACACAGGGCACCTATTTTGGGATACTACAGTATCCTGAAATAGATCCTGCCATATAGACATGGCCTAAAGGTCCTGAAATGAACCTCTTTAAAAAGTCAGGAAATGCCAAATGTCCAAAAATTGATAAAGGTGCCAGGGGTTGTTTTTTTTTCCTCTCAGTGTCAGCATGGCCACAGTCCTAGGGTGGGCTCTCTTGGTTTAAGTCCCTCCCTGGCCATTCCCTCACATGATGAAGAGAAGAAATTTGAACAGGAATTTGCCACCTTTCACATAAATATGATAGCAACTGGGCTATGCGATATTCTGATAGGAGCAACCTCAATCTGCTCCATTGAACTTATTTCACTTTGACTAAATACTTTGAGAATCAGTCAGCCAAAGAGCACAAGTGAGAATGACTTGATGGCCTGGTGCGTAGGGCACTCACCGATGAGGTGAGACACCCAGTGCCCAGTCCACTGAAACCAAATTATATAGCCAAAGAGGAATAGTTTCACTACACGACTAGCCCATGCCTGCTGTGTTCCTATCTTTCATTGTTAATGTAACTCCTCCCCAACTTAGTTTCTTCCACTGGACACTATATGCAGCAAACCAGACAGGATTTCCAAGATAGCTGAATGTGGAACCAGTGTAACATCCCTTCTTTGGATAACAGTTTGCCTCCACTTTCTACCAGCATGTCCTGCAAAGCATGTCATTATATTCCTCAATCGAGAGTTACAAATGCACTGTAAAGTCCCCCACATGCAACAAGGAGGCTGGCTCTACTTACAAGCTCAGCCACATCTTGCTCAAACACTACTAAGCCTATTGAGTTTGCAATCTCTTCCTGCTTCCGAAAATGAGCTTGTAAATTCCTGTAACTAAACAACTTTGCTGTGACAGGCTTTTCAAAAATCACAATATTTTTATAACAGCACAGCTAACAGCTCACCAGAATTTTCTGCTGCATCTGCCCAGTCATATATATTCAAATATTTACCATTTTGATTTAAAACCATTTCCCACTCATTATAGGTCAGACTGTGATAGTCTTACATGGGCTGAGTATCATGATGAGTATCCCCAGTGAGACTCGCTGAGGAGAAAGATATTACAATGTGAGTAAGAGATAACAATCTGGCATTAAGAACCAGATTCGCCTGTGCATTCCTGTTCTGCTCAGTTTAGGGAAGTGTGGGTAGGGTGATCAGCTGTCCAGTTTTTGACCAGAAAACCCTGGTGGCTCCAGTCAGCATCATTGATGAGGCTGCTAAACGTCCAGTCAGCAGTATTGCAGGGGCAAGGCAAGACAATCCTTATCTGTCCTGGCACCAAGCTGTGCCCCAGAAGTGGCCAGAAGGTCTGGCTCCTACGTGCAAAGGGCCCACAGGGCTCCGTGCACTGTCCCTACCCCGAGCACCAGCTGACCAGTTGGAGCTGGGGTCAGTGCCCATGGATGAAAGCAGCATGTGGAGCCTCCTCACAAACACCCAAGTGCCAGACCTGTCTGTCACTTCTGGGGTGCAGCATAGTGCCAGGGCAGGCAGGCACAGAGCTTCCCTTAGCTTTGCCACACTGCTGACAGGGAGCTTCCAGAGGTAAGCCCACACCCCAACCCTCTGGCCCAGCCCTGCCTCCCACACCCAGAAACCCTCTCCCCAGCCCCACCCCAAAGCACTCACTCCTTCCTGCCTCATCCCACAGCCCCCTCCTACACTCCAAATCCCTTCACCCCAATACCCAGCCTAGAGCCCCCTCCTGCACTTCAAACCCCACATTGCCATCCCCATCCCAACTCTAGCCACAGCCCTCACCCCTTCTGTCAACCCAACTCCCTTCTCCAGCCCCAAGCCTCCTCCTGGACCCTGATCCCCTCATTTCTGGTCTCACCTAAGAGCCTGCACCCTCAGTTAGAGCCCTCAGCCCTTCCCCAGTCCCAGCCAAGTGAAAGTGAGTGAGGGTGGGGAAAGTGAACCGCCCAGGGACAGGAGTCTGGGGAAGAGATGGAGTGTTAGTTCAGAAAAGAGAAGATTTAAAGGGAGCAGAATAGCAGTGTTCAAGTACCTCAAACAGGGTTACAAGGAGGAGGGAGAAAAATTGTTCTCCTTGGTCTCTAAGGATAGGGCAAGGAGCAATGGGCTTAAACTGCAGCAAGGGAGGTTTAGATTAGACATTAGGAAAAACTTCTTAACTGTCAGGGTGGGAAACACAGGGATAAGTTACCTAGGGAGGTTGTGGAATCCCCATCACTGGAGATATTTAAGAGCAGGTTAGAGAGACCCCAATCAGGGATGATCTAGATGGTGTTTAGTCCTGGCAAGAAGGCAGGGAACTGGATTCGATGACCTTTCGAGGTCCCTTCCAGTTGTAATGTTCTGTGATTTTAGTTTTGTGCAATTAGAAAGCTGGCAACCCTAAGCGGGGAGGAGAAACTTTCAGGGAAAGAGTTATAACTTCATAATACTGCACATTGGTCTGTAGGGGCACAGTCAACTGTTATAGTCGGCTCAGGATTTATACCATTTGTATCTTTGGAATGGGAACTTAGGCCAATAAAGAATCAGAAAATTACATTCTTAAACATTCTCTCCATTCTCACAGAGGCACAGTAAAGATTTCATGCCATGAGTTGTAACAGACCATTGTTCAGTATATCCAGAATATTTTCTCTCTTCAGTTCTGGATATGTCACTGACAGCCAGCCAGTGGGGCAGTCTAATCCTTGATTCTGTCAGGCAACACATCTTAAAAGGAGTGAACACTGTTTGCTTTGGGTTACATGAACTTGGTTTTTACTTTGAAGGCAAGCACAGCAAGCTGCACACCAATCAGCGTGTTCAGCACAAAGACTTAGCAGCATTTCACAGCAATGATGCTTTCTCCTGCCCTGTGAGAGGCTGTAGGAAAGCACAGTGAGAGATCCCAAAAGGATGGAGTCTAGCAGGAGTCCCTCGTTGCGTTCTAGTACAGGAACTGAAATTTTGATAGCTCTGGGCTCCAAATAACTCTCACTCTCCTCCTGGTTATCAACATTTTAGCTTTCATCCACTCACAACACAAGACCCTTCCATGTTAATGATATTCAACTAAAAACCTTATAACAGAATTGTAACAACTTGGAGAAAGCTTTCGTCATGGTATCAGTGAGAACGGGCTGGCATTTTCCCCAAATATAATTTGCTTCAAAGGAGAAATTTAAAAAAAAAAATTTTAAAAAAACGGTGGGAAAGACAAGAAAAGTGAGAGTTCTGGGAATAGTTTGGAATTCAAATGAGTTTTAAAGCAACTGGATTTTAAAAGAGAATATAAAATTTACTAATTTCCCCTTAGGAAATGATGAGTCATCGTATGTTCACTTGATGGTGCAGATACTTAGTTCATCTAGTCTGGTTTCTAATTGTAATTGTGTCATTGCTTACATTTGATGTTTCAGGATAAGAAAAAACCAAGAAACACTATTCTGTACTTTCCCATTTGGGGAATCCCCACCCTAAATTGGTGTGTGCCCTGAAATATGAGACATTTTCTCTCAGAGAATCATCAGAAATCAGAAAGTAGAGACATACGGGCTGTGGCCACACTACCCCTTTGTTTTGGAAGGGGCTTATTAATGAGAGATTTTGGAAGATGCTAATGAGGTGTTGACATGAATATGCAGTGCATCTTTAGCCTAATGGTGGCTGCACACAATTCGAAAGTGCTGCTTTTGGAACACATGCCACCCCTGTAGCTGGGGCTTTTGAAAGGACCCCCTGATTTGGAAAGCCCCTTCTTCTTAAAATCAAATAGGAAGAAGGGGCTTTTGAAATCAGGGAATCCTTTCAAAAGGCCCAAGGTTATATGGATGGCATGAGTTCCAAAAGCAGCACTTTTGAAGCACGCAAGGTCACCGTTATGCTAACGAGATGCTGCATATTCATGTCAGCATCTCATTAGCATCTTCTAAAATCCCTCATTAACATGCCCCTTCTGAAAGGGAGGGGTATTGTGGCCACAGTCATCTAGATATACAAGTCTGCCAGAGGATTAGTCTCTAGGTCTAAAATAATGGAGCTTTCTGTAGGACAATATTCTGCAGTCTAATAGATTTCACCTTTGGGATATTTTGCCCTGTTATCTTAATCAGCTCCATATAACATGGTATTTTTAAGTTTTTGATTTTTTTTCTGATACAAAACAGGTATTATTAAAACTGACACCCATAAGGGGGAAATAAAAGCTTTTCAAGAGAAGGGAAAATGAACTGAAGTTTTTCACTTAAGATTCAACCTACTCTTCATTCATTCATTAAATGTGGGACATAAAGCTAAACTTAAACGTTAGTTAAGCACTGGTTTCTGTGTGCTGAATAACAACAATAAGATGGCTTTCAGGAGCATTCAGCAAAGAAATAAGTTTTAATAAACATTATCTCTCTCCTTTTCCATCCTTTCCATCCCTCTTTCTCGCTATAATTAGAATAAGAAGCTATGTGGCAACTGTACATATCTATTACCAAATGTTGATATTCTCATACTACCAACTGTTCTTCTTCTTTATGGTTCAAATACCAGCAATCTCATTATAATGTGTGCAATCCATAATATTGTGAGTTTCCAGAATGACATTCTGATGTATTACCAGTGAACCAGGAAGTTCTGAAAGAATTTCTGAGCCAGGGAAGATGAAATAAAGAAGAGGTTGAAGTTATTTTTCTGTTGAATGCCCCACAGTCTAGTTAAAGGGGACAATCGGCACAGAGAGGAGCTATGGGGGCTAATGATTTCCCCATTATCATTGCCTTTTAAAAGTGAACGGTGTTGACAAAACATTGGGAACTACTGGAAAACATAATGGCTACATCTACACTACAGAGATCTTTCAAAAGAAGACCTTCGAGAAGATCTCTTCAGAAAGATCTTCTTTCGAAAGAGTGCATTCACACACAAAAAAACAGATCAAAAGAGTGATCCACTCTTTCAAAAGGTAGCATCCACATAAAGGGATCAAAAAATCAGGCCCCATGAGGACTGATCTTTTGAAAAAAAAAAAAAAAAGGACCTGTGGAGTGTCTACACACGTTTTCTTTCAAAAGAAGCTTTCAAAAGGGGTCTCTTCCTGAAATGGGAAGGGAAGAGCGATCTCAAGGGGAGCGCTGCATTCTTTCAATTTACTCTTCGTGCATAGACTCTTCATGGGCTCTTTTGAAATCTTTCAGAAGAACTTGCTAGTATAGGTGCAGCCATTGCCTGTGCACTGGCTTTTCCAGGTAGTCTTTGAGTGGGATGAGCCCAATGGCTGAGAGTCTGAAATAAAGCCAAACTCCAGAATGAATATCATAATTGTATTTGTGCTGTTCAGTGTTGAGAGACAGACTATTAATTCCCCTCTTCCTCCAGTTTCCTTGTTTTTCCATAGATTTGGGCAAGATTTTTGGAGGACCTGGATTGGTGACATCACAAGAAGCTGAAAGTTCAGCAGATTGTCTTGTAGCTAATTAGGAACAGCCCATTGTAGGTTATATATTCCCTTCCATCTCAATGTCCCCACCCTCTGAAATGAAATGGGAATATGGCAATTCACTTTCAGCCTCCTGAGGGGTAACTCTCATTGAAGGTGGTGTAACTGAAGTGGAAGTCAGGAACTCTACTTTCAATTGCCAGCTCTGCTGCTGATCTGATGTATGAATTTGTGCATGTCCCTTCACATTTCTGTGCCTCTTTTTCTCTTCGCACTTCTTAGAGTGAGGTTCTTTGAGACAGGCTGTCACTCACTAGGCATGCATATAGTATCTAGCTTAATGGGATTCTTATCACAATTGGGACCTTCAGGCACTAATGTAAGACAAATAAATAATAATAATAATACCTCCACCCACGTCCTCCAGAGATCTCACCTAAAATTATCCCCTCCGCAAAAAGAAAAAGTAGGATGTCAAGATCTGAACATCCAGGAAAATAACTAGGGAACTTGGGACACACAGGAAACAAATGGGGAAAGAAGACAGTTAGAGGTGGATGGGAGAAGAAGAGGAATTTAACAAGGTGATGAAAGTGTCCTTGCCTTGGGGAAGAGCTACTAGAAGATCCTGTGCAACAGGGATAGGTGTTCTACAGGTGGCTCTTTTAAGGTTCACTCCTATTCTTATTGAACTCTATTGGTGTTTTGAGATTCACTCCAGTGGAGAAGGATCAGGCGCTTGTTGGGCATCAGGCTTCTAATAAACCTTGGGAATAAACTATGCAGTAAGAGAGGCAAAATAGGCCCCTTAGATCAGTTTTCCAACTACCTCATTCTTCCTCTCCTGCACAGTTATAGCACGACAGTGACATCCAGTCGCCAGCTGAATTAATCACAGGTGATTTGCATATTCCGCCAAGACAGATACTATACTTGCTTCTCCCATTCAAAGGCGGCAGACTACATTTAGAGGGGTATCTCCTATTTGTCCTGTTTGGCACATCTCTATTTTAAATGATGCTTTAATGTTGCAACAAATGATCTATTCACCATTTTGCCTGTGGGGTCCTAAGTATTAATTAGGCTAAATTGATTTGGTACTAAAAAGCTGCCTGCAGTTTAGAGATAAAGTGCTTATGGCTAGGCACTGCGGGGGGGGGGAAGTCTGTGAACAATTACTTACTAGGTTTTATTGTACACTTGTAAGGCAACATAGATGGCATATAGATGTCACTTTAAAGAGGAAAGCCTCCATCATGTTTTCTTTCTTGAAACTTGTGTAGTGTCTCTGAAATAATAATGTACCCACTGATAAATGGCTATATGTTTTGCCTTTCCTTAATCAGAGCAAATGTCATTATCCTCAAGAGTCAGATGATACCAAATTTGATAGTATTGATACAGTTCTTTTGCACCTGTTCCTGAGAGCTCCATGTAGTAATTCTTGGTGTTCTCATGACTTCAACATTGACTAAACTATGAAATATATTTCAGGGTTATTTTTTCTAAAAAGATTTGACGAGGTGGTTACTGGTATGGTAAGAGTTGGGGATGCTTAATGAATGATATTACAGTTAGATGATCTCATAAATGAAAAAGAACGGTAACTCTGGCAAGCCATTCTCTGAACACTAATAGCAAGATTAGCTAATCCAGGCATGTTGCACCTTGCAGTACCAGTGATGTTTTCTAAGCAGTGCTTAAATCACGAGTCCCTTCCTGCTTATTGCAGAATTAGGATTCAGGTAAGTTTCCTATCTTATTATTTGGAAAAGTAAATACCCGTCTCTATTTTTCTCTTCAAAAGTCAACCTGATGTTCATATGATCAGCAAAATACCGTACATCACAGAGCATTTGTTATTACCTTCTGATTTCATTTCATCAGTTCTTGCATTCTCGGAAGCACTGTCAGCTGATCCCTCCAGTAAAGCTGCATTGTTTTCCGCTTGTTTTTCTTTAGAAGATACAAGATAGTGAGAAAGTGACTAATGATGGTAGTTAGTAATCATGATGACTAGCTTTCATACTGTCACCTGTATATGATAAATGGGAATTAAAATTGCTTATCTCCTGTACTCTTACTTCATTCTGCCATGCTTGGAGCAATACCGTAGAGAAATTATTAGCTGTCTTTCTTGCTGTTTCCATTCCTTGTTAGTTCAAATTGATATCTGATTATGAATCACCTTTTATCCTGATTTATGTCTATTCACATGTGTGGCATTTCTGATAATATGTAAATTGTATTCTGTTTTTCTTTATGCTATGTGTAAAATAAAGGATTGGGTGTTCTGCCTAGCCAAACTGAAAAGAGGCGATATTGTACTTTACCTTTGTGTTGATCCTCCCCATCGAGAGCACCACATATAACGTGATCCTCTACTGAATTCTTATTAGCCTCTTGAGTTTCCTTTGGAAGTGGTGCTTCAGGATTGATTTCTGCATTTTCGTGTGGAACTGTCCCAGCAGATTTTGCTATTTCATCAATAATATCAATGACCTGCAGTTGAGCTTTTTCAGGTGGTACAGTCCCATTGTACTCAGGTACGTTGGATGCAACTGGGACTTCTTCTGTCATGATTATTGTAGTATCCAATTAATTCCTTTGGGTTGTTTACTTCCACTGCAGTCCTAGTATGTTGCAACCACTGAAGGAAAAAATAACCTATCTGCCTTATTACCTCTCTCACTGTTCTCCCTCCCTGCTTCGGATAGTCAACAAGCTTCTCTTCTTCTGATGGCGTTGTAGCAAAACAGAGAACAGAATAACAATGTCAGGATTTGTCTAGGATTTGCCAGCAGTGCCTGTCTACAAAACTATCCAATCAGCACCTTGCTTGTTGCTTAGAGTCTTCCAGTTCCATAATTAAATGCACCATTTTTTAAAATTTACATAAACAAACAATCTGAAGCAACAAAGCTTTTGTGCTGGCATGCTGAGCTGGTCTTTCAGCTTGTCAGCCCCATGGTAATAAACAGAGATTTTGTACTCTTGTCACAATGGGTCTTTGTGCATTCGCCTCGTAACAGGAGCAACAATTGTTCTAAATCTTTAAGCCATAGTGAATGACCACCTTTAGTCATATTAGTTATGTGTAACCCGCTTAACATTCCCAACCAGGTTTATGTTCTGGTAAACCTTGAAATGTCAGACAATGGCTTCATTTTCTATTTGGACAGAACAAGCTAGTTTGTTTAAAAAGTGCACATATTTTGCATACAATACAGTATAATGCCACTTTCTTTAACACTGCTTCGCTCAGGCCAACTGTGTCCAGCAATGCTTTGCAGAGATAGAGCTAAGCCGTGGGAGATGCTGAGCACCTGCCAAGGGTATTTAATTCAGTGGATGCTGCATGCATTCAGCATCTTTCAAGATTGTCCTCTTAGAAATAAGACCAGAGACTTAAAATGAAAAATGATGCTGCAGGAAAGGCATATGCGGGAAAGAAACATTTTGCGGTGAGATTTGAAATGAGAAGAATTGATGAGGTAGAGAGCTCAGGATGACAGGCTATTTTTGCGTGTTACCATGTGCAGTGGAAATATTTCCTGCAGCACAAAGATAAAGTCTTAGCAAACAATATGACTCATAGATAACATAACCATGTTTCCCCTTTTTTACCAGGGCAAGTTTTAGTTCTGGCAACAATATTATTCCTTAGGTTAAAGGAACATAAAAGGGGCAGTGGCATGAGACTACTATGTGTTTCAGTAATTATCAAACTGCCCTACAAGCTAATTGAGTTTGAGAAACTTTTTTCTAAGGTACAGTACTCGCAAAGAATGACTGGATTTATTGCTGTAGTTCATTGGCAAGCAGTTGGCTGACCATGGGTATTAGAGGCATTTTCTGCCCACTGCCCAAGTTGTCCTTACAGTCTTTTCCACAACCAAGCATCTGAAGACACATTTACTTGAAAATACAACCTTCAGCTTTGGCTGTTTTTTCATATTGGTACTAAGCAAAGTTCTGACATCTTTGGACTTTCAGAATGTAAGATAATTCGGTTGGGATCTGGTGATAGGAGATGGTCCCAGAGCCCTGATGGCTTCAGATAAGTAGTGAGTTCAAACATTTAAATTGATATTTTTGCATCATAAAAATGAATTTGGTGTAAATGTTTTATAATTGTTTTAACTGTTCATGTAAGATGGGTACAGTATAAGACCTTGAACATGGATTAAGCATATGTGGGTATCAGTAGCCACAAAGAAACAAATTGGATACTTGGAAAATTATTTGAGTGTGCCATAGGTAATTTTCAGATCATACTCTGTGGCTGATGTCCCCCCTGAATTAATAAGAATATTAATTATTTTTTTTCAAATAACCTCCATAAACTAGTGTTCTAATTATGCGATTAAAAGTGACTTATTTGGCAATCAGTCATGTTCCAAGAGTTTATCAGTGGCATGTAGACAGAAATAGAGGCAGAAATGGAGCTTATCTGAGCATCTCTATTGTCTTGGTTTTCAAAGTATGCTGTCAGTGACACCTGAGAGGCCCTCTTAATACAATGTATGAACTAATATATTGGTATTGACTATTAATGAGTTTGTGCAGGAGAGGTAACCTTGTGCAGTCGTAAAGGGTCTAGGTACCACTACATGGGACAGTGAACCACACCTAAGTGTGTGGGTTACAGTGTGCTGCTTTGATCCCAGTATACATATTTCATGTGTTCACCACCACGGAATGATATGAAAGACTAACATATAGAACATTTTAAGGCCAATGTAGCTACGTAATGGAAAATTGGACACTTCGTGTTCCAGGCGGAGGCTCACTCTGAGCTATTTTCACCACTCCTATGACATAAAGAGACCAGAAAGGTGACAGATGTTCTAAGAGACTCCCTAGGTAGCACAGAGTTGCCTTAGGTAGTCCTCTTAGGCCACCAGCCTCCACTGTCAGTGGTGATCCTGGGAAGTGACTTGACTGTGATAGCACTGCAGCAATCCTCAGCTAGTGGACCAACCCTTTATGATCCTATCCTGTAGGTTATAGATCAGAGCAGCCCCAAACCATACTAGTGGCCAAAGTAACTGAACTGGTGGCAGAATTCAGCCAGTGTGAGGCACAACAAGAAGCAGAGGCAAACAAATTTTAAAGGCTCACAACCACCCTTCTAACTTCTCCTGCTCTTAACCTTTCCACTTAACAAAGAGCATGTCTTTCTAGTCATTATGGTTTTAGAGACAAACTTAAAAATGTGAACTGAACGTGCATTAGTGCAGAGATGCCTGCCCAGATGTGCAGACTATCTGAAACAGTAGATCTAAGAAGAGCGAACTGCCCCATTAATTTTGGTCAAGATTCTGTGGACGCTGTCGTTCTGTGGCCGTGGAACTTGATGACACAAAACAGTGTTTTAATATGGAATTCATCAGTTGGTTGCAGCCAAGCGGCTGGTTCTACTTTTTCCTCTCTCTCTGTCCTGCCAGGCCATATTTGTAGCCACCACTTGCCCTCTAAGCTTCGCTTCAAAGAGAAGTTAATATGGTTACAGTGTATACTCCCTGCACTGTTCCACAGAGCCAGGAAGAAAGGGGACCCTGACCATTCACCCGCCCTACAACTTTTCTTTCTGCTGTGAATCTACTGACTTTCCTTTCTCATGGATCCAGGCCAAAACACACAATTATGTATCAGCTATTACAATACTTGTAGTTCACGGTAGCCAGTGGGTCCAACAGCCACAAGGTGGGAGGGGATCCTGACTCCAGGCTTCCCGAAGGAGCAGAGCCAGAGGCAGAATAGACAGGGCCTAGGCCAGTTAGCCCTTCACACCACCCAGATCTCAGTGCTGGCCCTGCCTCTCTCCCCTCAGAGAGGCATGTAGTGCTGCAGCAGTGTTGGCATGGCCTTTCAAAGGGGCCTTGGGTTCCAGTCACTGCTGCTGCCAAAGTAGCAGCAGTGGTGGCCAGAGCTCCAGACCCTTTGAAATGCCTGGCCACAGAGCCACTGGCCCATTTGCTGTCTCCTGCCTCTCCATCAATGAGCCTGACAATAGATGTCCAAGCATTCTGGGGTATGCATGTAGCCACTGAAAGGAGAAAACACGGAGACGTTTGATGACTTCACATCACAGCTAAGGCTAAATTTAGCCAGATTATATATTTCTAAAAATCAGTTTCTCCAGGCTCAGAAAAAAATTATCAGAAGCTGTTAGTTCAATTCTCCAAAATTGCTATTTACAATGAATACACCCCATCACCAGATACATCTGATGGTGCAATCATATATATATATATGCACTATCCCCACATAGTGAATTAGAGTGCACCACTAACTGGAGATGCACCAAACTAGCAAACTGCATACACTTCTGTCCATAACTTGGAATTAAATCCAGAAACACTGAATCTCCCCATTATTCTGCGATCAGAAAGTAGCTGAGAAACTCACTGGAAGAATGTGCATTTCTCCACCTTCATTTTTTTCCTTGTTAGTTTTTTGCAAAAGTAGATAATTCTATCTTACTACTACATTAACAAAAAATTAATTTGGAAAGTCAAGCACTTTTGTGGAGGAAATGCCTGTGTAATCTCAGTTTGGCCTCTTTGTATACATGTACACTATCTTTAATTACATGATTACATACTGTTTTTTGTCTCTGGGTGCCTGCCTCAATCAGAGAATGTTGCCATATGGGTGGAGCTCAGGAAATGACTCATGGGTGTGTAGTGAAAAGGGGTGGTGTTCGTGGGACCTCTGCCTCATTTGTTGCAGAAGTTGGATAGTGTGCAGGGAATGAGTCTGAGAAAGCATGATCTTGTGATTAAGATACTTGAATGACACTCTGGAGAGGCAAGATTCTGTCCCTGCGTCTGCCACAAAGTTCCCATATGATGCTTGCAACTTACCTTAGACCAAAATTTTCACAGGTGGCCACCAGCTGTGTTCATTCTTTGAGTTCCTATTGTGTATGGGGAACTGGATAATATCCCTACGAAATAGTATGGGAGCCCTCTAGTGGATCTCCCTGTTTTTTAAAAGCCATCAGAACCTAACAGAGGAGACTGTCACCATAGCTAGACCTTGAATGTTGGCTCTAGTTTGTAAACATGGTTATTTGGAACACAACTTTAGTTTCCTAATATTCGTAATGCTGCAGAGACAGCAAAGATATAACTGCCAAACATGACACCCTGGGGGCCTGATTTTCAGAAGTGCAGGGTAATTACAACTATGTAAATGAAGTCAAAGGTCTGTGTGCTTTGAACACAAAGTGCTCATATAAACACAGCATACTTTGAGAAATTAGGCCCTGTGTGTCTTCAGTTGGCACCCAAGATTACAGATTAAGGAGAAAATTGCCAAAAGTAATCATTTTTTTCCTCATCTGTAAAAAGTGGGCATTACGACCATTTTGCTGCACAGAGTTGTGTTGAAGATAAATGCATGTCTGTCTGTGAAGCACTCACATACTCCAGGGATAAGCACCATGCAAAATCCATCAGAAATTACTAATTCTGTTTTTGACCCAGGACCCTGATAGACTTTACAGTATGCAGAATTACACCATCTGAGACACAGGTTAATTGCATTCTTGCTGATAAAGTGATACATGAGGGTTCACTCTGGGTAATTCAGACACAATATGCAGTTCCTTATTACAAAACAAGATAGACATATTTAGCTAGATAAGCATCACCAATCTTCAGGTGCTTTAGTGCATATAGTATATAAACATATCCTGAAGTTTGGTGCAGCTTGTCTAGTTAAATTTCTAAACTCATTTGAAAGTTCACCCATCACTGCTAGTGACAAGTCTAACAAGGATACCATCACACACTATTAGCCTGGATTGTTATCAGGAAGACACTGTTCTCCTTCAAAGAACAAATTCTTCAACTTCCTCTTTCCTGTTCTTCCAGGCACAGCAGTGACATGATCATATTTCAACCTTCCCAACTAAAGTGTTTAGTGCAGAACATCTCAAATCTATTCAGCCTCAAACTTTTGTTCCTTGTGACCCACTGAAAAGAGAAACTCTGATTCCATCTGGAATTAAACTTTCAGCATTAAAGCCCATTCTGACAAGGTGCTCTTTCCCCTCCGCCCCTGAGAATGTCAGTGGAGACTGAGGTGAATGCATGCAGCTAAAGAAGTTCTCTGCTTTTCACAGGGCCAGTCCCCAAAAGCTTGTCTATATCCCTCACTCCCTCCCTCTCACATACACACACACACACACACACTATAGCCCAGTGACAGGCAACCTCCAGGCAAAGGGCCACATGTGGCCCCTCAGGATTCTGTGTGTGGCCCACAAGATAATTTGTTTACTGTTGCATGCACACAGAGTTGCCAGTTTCCGCTGGGTTCCACTCCATTATTTTTTTTCCTAATATTGCCAGTGACATGCATGTAAAGCAAAGACACATGAACTGAGGTTCATGCTCAGTGCACACAACATTGACAGAGCCTGGCACTCCATCTGCATTCAATCAAAGTGCTGCCATGGCTCAATCAGCACACCCCGCAAATACTGGGTATGTATGTGTAGTAACAAAACTACCCCTATTCTGGGAGACCATCTTGGCTATGACAACCTTGCAGCCCGCTGAGATGAAGGAGGGCCACTTATGTGACCCACTCACTAGCCTAGGTTGCCCGTTGCTGGTATAGCCTGTTGTACTGGTGAAAAGGTGTCTCACACCGGATTTGTTTGTTCTTGTATAGATAGGGGAATAAGTCACATTGCCATAATCATAACCACAACCACACGAGAGCTTGTACTGGTATAACTATTTTGATTAAAAAAATATGCCTCAAACCAACATACATACCCTGGTAAGAAAAATGTGCATAAAAGGTGTCATCTGGTGAAACCCAGGTAAGCTAAGTACTCTTTACTTTCCTTTGCAGTAAGTATTGTAGTCATGTTGGCCCCAGGATATGAGACATACAAAGTGGATGAGGGAATATATTTTCTTGAACCAGATTCTCTTGGTGGGCAGTACGAGCTTTCTGAGCTTAGAGAAAACTCGGTGTAGCTCAAGATCTTGTATATCCATCAACAGAAGTTGATCCAATAAAGGATATTACCTTACCTTGTAGCGCTTCACTTTCCTTTCATGGATCAATGTGAGCTTAGAGACGTTGGCCTCTGGCTGACCTAATAAGATCTGTGGTACATTTGCCTCAGCTCCAACACTTACACTGGCGATTTAACTTAATGTGGAATCCATTCTCCAGCTTTAAACCAATCTGGTATCTTCACCCTAAATATTGTTTTTCTAGGCAATGAAATTAGAAATAGGAAAGACCTGCCCCTCTCTCAGCTTATGCAGTATTGTTCTCTACGGTACATTCCCTCATATTTAGTTCACCCTCATATTTTGTTCAGTGAAAGATCCCAAGCAATAGAGATCCCATTTTCACTTTCAAAAACAAGTTGTCCTGTGGCACCTTATAGACTAGCAGATATTCACTTCACATTTTCACTTTGTACTTCTTGCAAAAGGATGTTGTAACAAACTTGGATATTTACTAGCCCATCTATTGGTGGCAGAATTATTTCTGTTTAATTCACATTTTCTCAAAGTACAACACTATGGGAAACCCCTGTTTGGATGATCTCCATTTAACATCTTCCTACATCCTTTATTTTTGACTGGCAGTTTTTTTCCATTGTTGTGTTTTCAGTCTATTTGTTTACTTCAGAAATAGTCCCTACAATATGTCAGGCACTAGGATGCTATGGGAACCTGAAAGTGATATTTTTTTCAGTTACTAACATAAAGCCAATCCTTAGAATGGTATTAATCCACACTCCTGTCAAGGATATTAAAAACTAATCAGAAGGATATTTTAGCTAATTCTTTGATACATGACTACGATTAATTCTCCCACCTAATTTCTGTTTTCAATTGTACGTTCTTAAAAGCAGATCTCCTGTGAATCTCTCTACCTTTTAAAAGCTCCTGCATTTTACCATACGAGGCTCATCTCTGTTTGTTGAATAGGCCCTGGGAAAATGAACAAGGCCTCAGGGACATATAGAATATCGTCCCTATCTGCGTGCCCAAAGGTTCAGTTTGTGTTCAGGGGATTCTGGCTATTTTCCTAGCTTGGCTCAGTGATCCCTACTCTTGGCTCCACAAAGCCCAAATATTAGGAAATGATAACACACAGTGTACATTAGTCATCCTTAACTCTTCATCCCTCCCTCAGCAAGAGACCGAACTGACTTCCAGCTTAACCTTTATTCTCACTAAACTCCCCAGCCTGCCCTATAGCTCATCACTTGCATCTGCCGCCTCCCATCAGGAGTGCCCCAATCAACAGACTCATCAGCTTCATCTTAGGCCTCCCCACCATTCCCACGTGGGACTGGTCACAAGCTGATACTGTGGCAGGGACTGGGCAGAAGGTGTGAATGGCCAGAGAATTCAGAAGAGTTCCTCACAGCAGAGAGGCAGGGGCTGTGACATGACACCAAGACCATGCAAGTACCCTACTCCATCTCTCAGTGGCTAGAACTCACCACACCTGCAACCCGGTATCAAGACTGGTGCTCCCAGCAGATCTATTGATCCAGTTCTTAGATACCAACAGAAAGTTTTCCCCTGCCCCTGGTGCAGCTATTTCACCTGCATGTCTCAGCCTCCCTAGCCCTGGACTCCTGTGGGGCTGCTATACAGATGGAGGAGACCCTGAATGGAAGGTGTGGGTGGGGGAGTCCTGGGCTTGCAACCTTCCCAAAGAGATGGTGATGGTGCTATAAGGAATGCTGTACTGAGTGAATTTGAGTGTGCAGAGCAGGACAGTAGAAGTGATCCACCCATCTTCTCTGACAGAGATCTGGAGACTCCCAAGCATGGAGGGCCAATAGTCATAGATGGAGCTATCCTTCATGACTTTCTCAAATTCTTTTTTTTACCACATTTATATTTTTGCCCATCACAACAGTAAGTTCCATGGGCTACTGTGTGCTATCTGAAAAAATTCTTCCTCATGTTTGTATTAAACTTGGTGTCTATTAATTTGATTGAGTGACCCCTGGCTTTTGTATGGCAGGAAAGAGATGTAGCTTCTTTTAGCTTATCTTTCACAATGTAACTAAGCTGCAATTCATCAAAGTGTAAGGAAAGAAGATTCACTCAGATTCAAAGCCAAAATAAATCTCCAACCATATTAGAAGAGAAAAGATTACATTTAGATGGCTGGGTCATGTTCACCTTCATCCAGTCTGTCTCTATAAGAAATCACAGGCTGCCTTAGAGTGCTATGGATTCAGCTGCTTTATTTCATTATTCCAACCCCTCGTTCTGGAGCCCATCAGAATAATAAATGTAGAGGGGAAGCAATATTTTATTGCAACTCTTTTAAGTGGGACTCTGTGTCCGTAATGTGCCGTCCCCATGCCACAGAGCAGTAGGGAAATTTGGCTGTGAACAGCTGATGGTTTCCTTTAAAATAGAAAAAGTTCCTGCATCTTAATTCATTCAAAGGATTAATAAGACATCACAACCTCCTCATATTAGCTTTTTTACAGTTCCTGAAGATATACACTAGGTATTTCTGCAGTCATCTATAGCAAAAGTATGGGGGTCACACATGTATTTTTACTTTGAGTTTTAGTTTGGGTGACCCCAGAAACTCAGAGCAGTTTCACTGATACCAGGTAGCATGTCCCTGCTCTAGCCTCAGCAGGGCAGAGAAAATGTATCCAGCCCACTCCCTTTGCTGACAGAGTCCCACTGATGAAGACTTGGCTATATCTCACCACTGAGCCATAACAGATAGGCCCAGGTTTTCTCTCACCTCAAGTTGCCTTCTTCGGAATGATGGGATGTAAATTCCATCGTCCCCTTCTGTGTCTGCAGGAGGCCCAGGCCACACAGGGGATAAATTGTCTGTGTTTAACATCCTCTCTTCTCTCTTTCCATCCTCCAGCAGTTTGGAAAAGCTGCCACTCCTTTTTTAACTCAGTTTTCTCCATTTCAGTTATTCCTTTTCCTTTGTTTCAGATTTTAAAACTTCCTTCTCCAATGCCACCTGTTCACTGCACTTCTTTTTCTGCTGCTTTGACGTGCATCAATGTGTGGTTTTCTCAAGATGAGTGCTCAGAGCAGACCATTTTGCTGCATCACAAGTTTTCTCCATGTCTCACCCCCGCATCCCTTTTCTTTTACACTTTGGGCCATATTTGCATAATAGGACAGTTTTGGTTCCTTATGGACCTAGGGACAACTCCATCAGCCTGTGCTTGCCAGAGGAGAGTGATTCCTCTCCTTTTCTCTAGCTTTGACCATAAGGCCAAAGGCCAAGGGAAGGGATGGCAGTGCCAATGCATCTGCCCCTTGTCACATGGAGAGTCCTCCCTGCAGGTGTAATCCATAGGATGCTGCTTAAGCTGACTTGCCACCACCATAATGGCACAGGGAGATCGGCTGTTCCTGGTACCCAGGAAAAGGGCTTCATATTTCTTCTTTTGAGGTTCAACTGATTGCTCTGAAACACAAATGATTATGTGTTACTTGCAGTTAATGAGACATATTTAATACCATAAATGTATATGGCAATTTACCAGTGGTGCAAATGAAATCCAAGTCTTTTTGATAAAAGGTGTTGGGGGTTGGGGAGCAGCTTACAGGGGGCAAATGATCTCAGCAGGGGTCTCTCCAAGTGACTCTTCCCTGCCTGAAGACTGGGGTACCCAGGCTCTCCCATACTCTCCCCATGATCCACTTGCCCCCCTTTACCTGGAGAAGAGAGATGTGCCCCCCTCCAATTGCACTGGCGAATTCAGAACTGCAGCAGGAAAAGGAGCAGAACTTGGCGCCACCAGGCAGCCCCATGCTGGCAGCTCCTCCAGCCTGGCTCTGTTGCTCCAGTCCTTCCCTGTCGCTGTGCCTGTCTAGGTGCTGGACAGCAGCCAAGCCAGAGAAAAGGGCAGGGGGCAGTACTGCCATGTGCTGAAGGAGGCTGCTGGCGTTGTACTTTTTTTGCCAGAACTGTGGTTCCAGGCAGAACTCCGAGCAGCAGGGCTATCCTGGAAACCTCTGCTGGGAAAGGGGCCACCAGCTCCTCTATCATAGCTGTTCCACGTATATGTCCCACCCCCACAACAGTGTCTCCCAGTGGGGCTGTAGTACAGGTGGAGGAGACCCTGCAGGGAAGGGTTAGGGACTACCATGCTGGCCCTTCCAGTCTGCTGTACAGGCTGTAAGTATCTTGCTGGTACAGTGAACTGACCTGGACTGGGCCACCTACCTGCACAGTGCTTTACTAATGTAGGTAAGACAAACTCACTGCCTCAGGATACGCCTACACAGCAAAGCTGTTTCAGAATAACAGCCACTATTCCAAAATAACTTTGCGAGCAACTACACAATGCAATTGCTATTTTGAAACAATTTCAGAATAGTGGATGGCTTATTTTCAAATTGGTGAACCTCGTTCTACAAGGAATAGCATCTATTCCAAAATAGTCCTAAAACCCACCTTTTCCTCCCAGTCAAAAATAGTTTATTCCAAAATAATTCTACTGTGGAGACTTAGTATTTTTGAGTAGAGCTCCCTCACTATTAGCGCTTCCGGGGGCGCTAATCTGAGACAGGCTCTTGTGTGTGTAGACATACTATTTCGGAACAGGTTTTGCTTATTCAGGGGCTTCTCTCTAGTGTAGTTGCATTATTCTGGAATAGTTGATTTTGGAATAACAACTCTGGAATAAGCTATTCCAGAACAACTTTGCTATGTAGACATACCCAAAGAGCGTATATAGATTTGCTCCCTTCCATGCCTATAAGCACTGAGGAGCCTGTGCCCAATGAAAGAAGGGGCTGGACCTCTGTGGCTTGCCCTCTGCTTTCTCCCCAGTCCTGTTGAGACTGTTCTGTTCCATTTTAAATCTGCTCAGTAGAACACAGAACAAGTTTTTTTTTCTATTATGACATATAAGCTCCTGGGAGTTATCATTTTAACCACCACTTGAATCTGTGGGATGGGCTCCATGGTGCTGAGCTGATGTTACTCCAACCAAGCGGTATTGTGCTTCTTTGGAAGCAGATGATTCTAGGTGCTTTATGGAAATATAGTTCGGCAGGGAGCATAGCACATAGGGAAGAATGGGGGCAGCGGAGCACCACACTTCAGCTCCCATAAGGCATTTAATGCCATTTAATGTTGGAAAGACTTGAAACGATGCACATCGGGTCTTTTCCCCAAACTGACGTGAAATATTTAAATTCCGAGAAAGCCAAAGCATTTCATTTTTAAATTGTCATTGAAATTTTTCAGAATTTTCATTCTGTAAAAGGTAGAAATTTTAACTTTGTCCCAGTGTGGGAGGAAAATGGGTGTTAGAATTTCTGAGCTTTGCTCAGCTCTACTGCTGCCTATCCCGAGTATGTCTAAACTGAGCCCTTCTCGTGAAAATGAGCTTACCTTTGAAGTAAGTATCCTGCTGCTCTGCTTCTAGTTCTTGCTCCTGCCCTCCTGTGCTTAACATCTCTCTCTCTCTGACTAGAATCAGCTCCCGCCTCTAATTCCACCAGTGCAAGTAGCCTGTTTACATGTCTCCACCACATATAGGCATGTTTATTTTCTATTGCTTGCCTGCCTGCAATGAAGCCAATACATCTCTGCAAGTTTTGAATGCAGCTTCCCTTGTGATCAGGCCCATCTCTTGTAATTATGGTGCCCTATGCAGCCCAAGCATCAAGGTGCACTCTGGTGGGAGGGGGCAGGGTACATTAGGCAATAATTGCCTACATATGCCAGATGGCTAAAGCTTTGACAGTAATGGAATCAAAGAAATACAATATTCCTCCTGCATGGCGACAAGTACCAGAGAGGTAGCTGAATTAGCCTGTATCTTCAAAAACAACAAGAAGTCCGGTGGTACCTTATAAACTAAAAGATATTTTGGAGCATAAACTTTTTGTGGGCAAAGACCCACTTTGTCAGATGCATGAATGAGGGATTCCAGAGGAGGGCTTAAATATATGGGCTTACGAAAAGGAGAGAGTCCCAGCCAAGAGGAGGGCCAGAGTTGACAAGGTCAGTTCAGGCACAGAGGATGTGGCCCATTATTGTGAACATCAAGAGGAAAAACTAGGTCAATTCAGTCAGGGAGGATGTAGCCCATTGGCAGTAGCAGTTTCTCCTCTCAATGTTCACAACTACACATTAACTGCTGATAATGGACCACATCCTCCATAAATGAACTGACCTTGTCAACTCTGGCCCTCCTCTTGATTGGGACTCTCTCCTTTTCATAAGCTCATATATTTAAACTGTCCTCTGGAAACTCTCACTCATGCATCTGACAAAGCAGGCCTTTGCCCATGAAAACATATGCTCTAAAATATCTGTTAACCAATAAGGTGCCACAGGACTTGTTGTTGTTTTCAAATATTCCTCCTGGAAAAGCTTTGCTGTAGGTTTCCATGTGGCAGCTAATATAAAAAGTACAGAAGTTGTTTGCTTTGAGATGTTTGCCCTTGTGATTTATACTCTTCATCCCTTCAAAATAACTTTGCACAAGAACTGATTAACTGTCCATCAGTTGGTTTTAGTTGTCATGGTGACAAACAATAGGGAAGTTATGTTAGCACCTAAGTATTCATAGCATTATTAAACTCATATGGAGAAGCAGACTTTAGGCCTTCCCAAAAAGTATTTCTGTATATCAGAGCTATGAATAGCATAACATTGCAAGTAACCTAGCAGCCAGAATTTCATACATGTTAGATGCCCAGCAGCACATAGGCACCTGGTGGAATTCACCAAAAGCACCTCAGCAGCTAGGCCCCTAACACCCATTAAAGTCAGTGGGAGTTGGGCACCTAACCTAGGTAAGCATGGGTGTGAGCACCACATGGCACCAGGATGAATTGCTAGACACCTGCACACCTTCGTGAGTCTAGCCCGATACCTTTATCAGGTCTGGATCACCTGGCTTCTTTTAGGGTAAGCTCCAGACTGCAGCCTAATGGTTAATGAAGGGATTAGAGACTTACTAGGCTTGGCATGTCTCAGGCTCCTTTAAGCAGGGCGACTTAGGACACAGATTTACTGCTCCGATTACCAATGTTGTTGTGATCTTGCAACCCACAGTCAGTGGCAGTGGACATACTGTGGTGATAGATGTGGCGGGTACCTTCTAGAAGCAGGGCTAAAATGGGAACATTCTGTTACTGACCATTCTTAGCAATCCATGTTGAGGGGTAGGAGGTGGCTGAATCTAGTACATGTAACATTTTAGTATCAGAGGTGTAGCCAAGTCAGTCTCTCTCTCTTCAAAAACAACGAGCAGTCCTGTGGCACCTTATAGATCAACAGATATTTTGGAGCATAAGCTTTCATGGGCAAAGACCCATTTCGTCAGATGCTCCAAAATATCTGTTAGTCTATAAAGTGCCATAGGACTTCTTATAACAGTTTAATGTATCCCAAATGCTTAGATTTCAGAGCTGCAGATTAATGGCCCATCATGGGTGACTATTTCTTCAGGAATGCCAACATGGGAAAGGATGTCTTCAAGTCTTCTATCATTGGTGGGAAATCAGGTGGTGGGAGGAAATCTACAAATCTGGAAAACTCATCACTACTTACTGGTTAGTTATCCTTTCCAAAGTGTAGATCTCATGGCGTTCTGTGTCAAAAGACCTGCTGATTATCTCTGTGAACCTGAGAGGCTGGTTGAGTGTGGTTCTGGTCATTTTGTCCAAGGCTAGAAGACAGTAGTAAAAATGTACGAGCTCATGCTACATTGCTGTTTCACCACTGTCAATTCACCAGCGGTAAACTACGGATCTGAACTTTACTAATGTGCTATTTACATCTTGGCTTTTCTTCAGCTTCATTTTGTGCACTTAGATGGATCACTCTGGCTGCTTCATGCCATGTACAGGCTGAGGCCTCAGAACTAAAGTTCCTGTGAGAAGTGAAGGGACACACGCATGCTAGAATGGTCATTGCTCCATGTAATTCATTACTGTGTCATTTCTGGGTGTGGTTTTTTTCAAATTATACTTACCCCATATTTTTTCCTAAGTGCACATGATGCTTTATGCATTCTCCTTGTTGGTGGATGAAAATTTTGTGTAAATGAGTCACCACATAACTATGCCAGAAACAATTTCTCTTCTTTTCTAGATATTACTTGGAAGATACCATTCAAACAGGTTGATGGTCTGTGTGGCTACAACATTACATGTTCCAGGACCAATCTGTTTTCTTCCTAGAAATTACAGAATTCCAAAATAATCTCTAAGTGAGCACTACCACATCTAATGCCAGTGATTTTTTTAATATATATGCCAATGGCTGAATGAAGCTAACTCTCAAATGGTAGATGACTGTATGAAGTACTTGTCAAACATCAGTACAAGGAAGGAAGTGTCAAGTGTTAAAGCAAAAATAAAAAACCAGAAGTGAAAGTGCTAAAACAGAAAAGAAAACAATCCATGAGAGGCTGCATTTAAATGTTCTCTGTAAAATGACAGCAGCACAGTCAGTGGAAAACTGAAATAGAGTAACAGCAACAAATCTAGAAAGAAGTACGCTCAAGGTCTTCCAAATTTCACAAGATTAGATCTTTAAATGTGAGAAGAGACGTACATTTTTAGAACAACAAGTGCATGGAGCCACAATCGTTTTCTGTTTGCATCTTCAAATGTCCCTAACAGAAGACCTGAGTCCATTTAGAGACCTCTGGGCAAAATTCAGTAATGGGAACAGTAGATTGAAAGAACCCAATAGGATCTGAGGGATCCCTACACTCATGAGGAATTTTCTGACTAGCTAGAGAGTAAGAAACTATTACAGAGTGGAAAAAAACCCTGGGAATCAGTCTTCTAATGGTTCAAATGGTGTTGGGAAGCATCAGAAGGTGTGCTTACTATAGGCTTTGTCCTGTAAATCACAAGGGCCATGTCTACACTAGCCCCAAACTTTGAAATGGCCATGCAAATGTCCATTTCGAAGTTTACTAATGAAGCGCTGAAATGCATATTCAGCGCTTCATTAGCATGCGGGCGGCCGTGGCGCTTCGAAATTGACGCGCCTCACCGCCGCGCGTCTCGTCCCGACGGGGCTCCTTTTCAAAAGGACCCCACCTACTTCGAAGCCCCCTTATTCCCATCAGCTCATGGAAATAAGGGGACTTCAAAGTAGGCAGGGTCCTTTCGAAAAGGAGCCCCATCGGGACGAGCCGCGCGCCGGCGAGGCACGTCAATTTCGAAGCGCCGCGGCCGCCCACATGCTAATGAAGCACTGAATATGCATCTCAGCGCTTCATTAGTAAACTTCAAAATGCCCATTTGCGTGGCCATTTCGAAGTTTGGGGTGAGTGTAGACATAGCCAAGGTGTCCATTATGCATAATATAAATAATCCTATTGGTTTAAGTGGGGTTGGGATGCTATCAGAGGCTAAGGTCCTGCCTTTCTTATCACTACAGAATGTACTACTTCAGCAAATGCCTGCCCTCTGTGATACTAAAAATGTTTGATTTTTGTACCAAGGAGGAACTATTGTGGGGTGAGGCTCCAAAAAAAGAACTTTGCCCTCTCTGTCCTTTAAATGGAAGTGCTAGTCCTCGTCTATTCTGAGAAAAAAGGCAAAGCCCAATATTTACCTCTACAAGCAAGCTCAAAAGAACTGTCTATTCCTTTCACCTCTGGTGAGTCAATCTTCTTCAGCCTACTAGCCATCAAGTAACTGAAATGCCTTTTCCTATGATTGTCTTCCTCTGTTTTATGCAGGGTTTGCAAAGTAAAGTAAAAGACAGCTTAGCTGAAGCCAGCAGACACTAGCAGTTTAAGCAGATAAGAATTCTTATAGGGTCAAGCATATTAGCAATGAGCAAATTAAACAAACAAGTTTTCTATTTTATAGGGAATTTCATTCTCTCAGAACTGCAGGTGTTATTTCCTTCTTTAATAAACTCAAGTTGCCCTCTTTATCCATAGAGGATAAGCAAGGTATAAAGTAACTCTTAACTTTTAAGAAATCAAGCAAGCCATTAAAACCTACAATCAGTTACAGTTTCTCCTTTTCTGAAGACATACAGTGTGCCTTTCATGTAAATGACAGCCTCCTGCTGATCCTCTGAACTGCACAGTCCCAATTGTTACCCCAAAAGCTAAGTAAAGACTCACTCACAGCTGTGTGTTCTACAGATTTGTAGCTAACCCCTCAAATGCACATAAATACTATGGGACTTGAAGCGAAGCCATTTACAATAGCTGTGGATCTGGACTTACATATTAATATATATAGAACAGTCTAAAGAGAATTTTTGAACCTCTAGCTGTGAACTGTAGGGGGCCATTCAGATAAACTGTTTCCTTGGCAAACTCAGTGGTTGTCTTCTGTGACTGAGAAAGTTAAAACCTTTACCCTGACCTTTAATGCTTAATATGAAGGAAGTTTTCCATTTAGTAATTCAGTGGTTGGAAGAATACCCCCTCCTTATACACATCAACCACCTCAGCTGTCTATTGGCTTCCATGACACACTCACATGCATACCCCTGTTTTTTGCACGTGCTATGGAGCACTTAATGTGGTATTGGGGCTGAACCGTTCCGAGATTGGTGGTGAGAAAGTCTTAATGGGAGGAAAACAATGAGCCAATAGTTGATGCCCCTACTGATTTGTTTCTCTCAACTGGGAAACTGGTTTTGAGGTGTTGTCACTACTACAAGCTGTTCATGAGAATTTCAAAATAAATTTTCATGAATCAGAGCCTAAAGTGGATGGCTGGCTTTCTACCTATTTCTAACAATATTTTTAGTACGGTCTATGGCATTTTTCTTTCATAGCCCTAATTCCTACATGCGACCTACAAAGCTAGTTTGTACAAACTACAGACACTGGTGCAGGTTGCTTTTTGAACAAACTTCTGTTGTCGTGTGTTCTGGCAAATTCAAACCTACTATTTCTCTACTATGTCTTCTATCAAGATGCTCCTTCACAATACTGTGACAAAGGATACTGAAATGCTAAACATGAATGGTGTAAAATGCATTACAAATAAACTCTAAACTAATTCCCGAATTACAGCTGCCTCTACTAAAGGTGGTGTGTTGGACACCATGTGAATGTCAGGCCATACAGCCTTACACAGTAATTATGCCAGATTACACAGAACTCAGGAGAGTTATACCTGCTTAGGACTTCAGCAGCAGATCTCCAAAGAGCATCCACCATATTGCAGGTAGTAAGGGTGCAGTGGCGTTCTCTTCTTGGAGTCCCTGTGACCAGTGTTATGGGCGTGGTGTTGCTGCAAGCTTGGGTGGGGTGGTCAAGTAAAACTTAAAACCCAGGTTTTTGCTTCTTGCTGACATAAATGATCTCCTGTGTCCCAAGCTAACACCAATGTGTGTGATTATTATACTTATTTTTTTCTCAGTTTAAATAGAATAAATCAGGCTGATTTAGCTACCTATCCTAAAGGGATGACTCATGTGGTTATGTACTGTTGCCAATACCTGCATCCCACCCAGAGCTGACTGCACTTCTGCAGTGGCTGATGTGATTCCTGTATGGAGTGTGGTTTATCAATTGTTTTGTTAAATGCTTTAGCGTGTTGGTGTACAAAGGACACTATTGTGCATACTCTAAATGTAAGTCATCAGTTCTGGTCATTACCAAGTAACAGTTGCACATGTCGAAGTAGTAACATTTCTTCCAGAACATTAAATAATCTTGAAAAATTCCCTGGACTGGCCTAGACCACACTAGTGTGACTCCCCCTAGCGCAGGGAACAGAACACCACGTGGTACACATTCTTTCACATTCAAGGTGTGCTGGACCGCTTAGACTCACCCTGGTAATACAGTTCCTTTGTAGGTCAACAAAGCCGCCATCATTTGGTCAGCCATTGTTTATGTCAGGCACATTAGGAAGAGGAGGAATGTTGGCAAATTTGTGTGTGTTGTCCCCTACTCTTAAGACACTCATCACCGGGGTTATAATATCTATCTCAAGAGTGACTGCAACCTAAAGTGTGGCTGCACTCTAAAAATGATGTCACAGAGAGGATCCAGGTTTATTGTTTCTACTTGACTTCTTATAATATGTGCTCAGGTTACAAATAAGAACATGTTTATTTCAGTTAGTGAAGAAATAGTGGCACGGTTGCAGGCTTCATCAGGTGGGGAATTCCCTGCAGAGGGGTCAGCAAGAAGAGGCTTGTAGGAGGAATGGATGATTTGGGGAGCATCTCTAGGGAGCCTAAGGAGTGGGGGAATCAAACAGAAAAGAGCAGAGAGGGGTGGAGTGAGGGAGGAAAGACTATGGAAGCCCTTGAAGATGCAGGTTAAGAGGGATGGAGATTAGGGCTGCTGATTTTGAGTGGTTGTGTTCCTGGAGGTTTCATCAGATGACAATCTTTAAAACTTAGTCCTGGAGACTCCAGGATCATGGTGAAGGGCTGGCAACTCTAAAGTGGATCCCAGATTGAGACTCAATGTGTAGGGTGATGTGGCCAGGTCTGTGAGGTAGGAGAGCAATTTTAAAAGCCACATTTTTAATAGATAAGCTATTGGGATAATACCAAGAGCTGAGCGTTTCTGGGGGGCCAAACTGCACAAGGATAGCTCTGTTAGCTGCTGCAAAGGGGAGCAGCCCAGAGCTCTGCCCTGTCCCCTGGCGGGGACTGGTGCTACTGAAGGTGCATGGCTGAAGTGCAAGGAGTGGCACATTACCCTGCACTGTGCAGGAGAGAGAAGAGTACATGGTACACTCCCCTCCCAGTCTGGCTCCAAATGCTGGCAAATCCCAGGTAGCTGAATAGGAGGTTGCCTCTCCTTGCACCCTGGAGGAATAGTCCATGACAGCAGAGGATAGTGTGTCTAATAATAATTTCAGTAGTGTATTCTATTGGCACATCATTTACAAACACAGGCTACAGCCTCCTTCCACATGCCAGGTGCATTTGGCTTTCTGTGGGAATGAATGATAAATAGCATTCCAGGGTACCCATGACTGGAGCCAGCCTCACAAAGAGCTCACAGCCCATGTCAAGAGCCTGCACTTACGTGTGCATGGGCGTAAATTAGGGGCGCCAACTCTGACTGGGAGGAAGCTATTCTGGGAGATTTTTTCCCCAAGCTGATGTAATGTCATTTTCTTACAATATCCTGGTAAAATCTCCTGGGTGGCTTTTTCAGTAATCACGGGGAGAGCCACACTGGTTCCGGGAAACTCCAGACCAGCTCCAGAGAGTTGGCAGCACTGGGCTGAACCCTGAGCAAAGGGCAAGTATGTATTTGCTGTGTGGCAAGTACTGCAGCATACAAAGGCAGCAGGGACCAGGGTCTGCTCTTCATGAGTTTGTGGACTAATCTTCAGACCCACCGACCACATTCCCAGTCATCATCTTCATGCCTCTACCCTCGCTAGTCAGTGCAAAGCGCCATTTCTGTTTAGTTAGCTGGTAGGTGCAAGACATGATCTGAGATGCATTCTACATTTCTTTTTTCTGTCATTGTAGGTTACACAAAGACTCTTTCTTTCCTATAGTTGTCAGGCCATGTTTGATCTTCAGCAAACAAACGTAGGCAGCCGCACATGAAGTGCAATCACCCACCCACATCCTGTTTTTGATCAGAGGCACATCTTGTGGCCCTGAGGAGCTTGATATAAGTGTCAGATTGTGGTGAAAGTTAACAACCAAAGATAGTTCACTGTACGCTTGGGCGTAGTTTGCTATAGAATTCTCTCTTTCTTCAGCATACTGGATTTCCTCCATAAGGCTTGGTCTGAGTCCATAAAAGGTAGACACAATACTTAGGCCTGCACAATAACATCTCCTCTCTGGCATCTAAAAGACACATACAATTAACCAGGCTTAGATTGTATTCAAATGCACATAAGTACTATAAGCCATGGAGCTGAGCTCATCGTGGATCTGGACTTAAATGTTTATATCTGTAGAATATTAAAGAGATTTTAAAAAAGAAAAAAAAACTAACATCATGGTGCCATAATACACACAAAACACCAACGCCCTCCCATCCCCTTCCCCGCCCAGTCCAAACTATGCAGGTGTTTGTAAATAAAATCAGAATGCTATTTTCATCCAACACATTATTTATAAAAGAATTCTGAAAGACAGAAATAAAAATATATTTATAAAAGAATTCTGAAAAAGAGAAATAAAAAATAAAAATAAAAATAAAAATATATTTTAAACTATTTCCATGAGTTTCGTCTAGTCTATGTTTTTTCAATACAAAGAGGTACAGTTTTGACTTAAAAATTGCATTTGACACACTCAACATAAAGAAAATGTCTGTTTATTCTCATGGGCTGGGATCCCCTTATCCTGAAACCTTACTGCAAAGAGTCCTCAGTCACACCATGTTTAACACCAAACTCTATGAAAGTTTGTTCCCTGCAGAATAAGACTTTTTCCCAGGTCTTTACCTAATACTAGGCAAAGCACAAGAAGTAGAGAGAGATCTCACCTATCTGAGACAAGCAGCTTCTTTGCCTTGCTTCCACTCTTCCTCCTCTCTCTTTTAACCATGCTCAGCTAACCAGCTGAATTCCCTGGCTGATTAGTTAATATCTTGTTGCTTAATCAATATCTTGTCACCACTTTGGCTTAGGAGAGGGAATGCTTGTGAATTGCAAGGGTACAAACTTCCACACTCAGGTCCAACAGGAAAGTCTGAGAACATCTGTTGCTCTGGAGATGGTCTCGGATCCAAACCCAAGATCCAAACACCCACAAACCTTGGAGAAAAGGAGGTCTGATGAAGGTCAGGTTGCTCATTGCTCCATATGGAACAACCTCTTGAATTCTGAAGGACTTGAAATCCACATTTAGATCTGATACTTGTGGTTCTGGCCTCTCTCTAGTGGCTCACTGCTGCTAAAGTGCAGCACAAAATTCAGAGTCATATGTTCTGTTAAATCCATCAAGCCCAAATTGAAAAACTTTGACTCCAGCCATTTTAACTGTTCTGATCCCTGCAACAGATATATAACAACCAGGGATGCAGATATATCCCTTAAAGCATTCAGAGATCCACCATGGAGAAAGAATTTAGCTACACAGGATTATACATGCAAATTATCTTGTGCAAAACCCACCTTTGCATGTGTCAGTCACATATTCATTACCTGCCAACTTGTGTGTTTCAGCACAAATTGGAGGCCCTTTTCCTACAACAATATTCCAGGGTTTTAATGCAAAAATGGTGTTTTACACCTGTGCATAAAATTTAGCACAGCTGTGGAATGTCTTTTCCAAAATAGGGGGAAATCTTGACCCTGTTGAAATCACTATTCTTCAATAGGGCCAGTATTCTACCCAACATATATAGCAGACATATTAGGAAAGAAAACATCTACTTCAATACAGGATTTTCATGTAGGAACATGCTATATTTAAAAGGCCTGATTTTTAGGGATGGCTTCTAACTTGGCAGGCACAATTTTGCATGTACAAATAAATCTGCCTGAAATTTGCACTTATATGTTGGATTATTAGTTGTGGAGGTGCCATCATGTGAAACTGGAGTTATATGCATGTGCAAGATGTGGGCTCAATTATTTGCATCTGTGAAATTGCGCCTGAAGATTTGGGAACTGGGTTCAAGTGTCAGGCCCTATGTGTTCTCAGAGTGGTACTACGGGCATGATTTTCAATCTCGCCTTCACACAGTCACTTTCATTTGGACAGCTAAGCTTCTAATTTTGCCCACAAGATATCCTAATAATATTCCATCTACAAGTAAGTGGGGGGAAAACACTTGCACAAAATTAAAAAGCAACTTCTGAAAATTCACTCAAATGGACTCCAGGTGCAATTGGCTTCAGGTGTGGGGTTATTTGAAATAAAAAGTTAGATTGGCTTCAGGTGTGGGGTTATTTGAAATAAAAAGTTCGGTTTTGCTCAGAATAAGGGTCAGCCAGGATATTGAGAACTGGATCAGGCGTTAGGCTCTGAACTACCCGAGACACAGGGAGTAGGGTTGAATTTAGGGAGGTTAAAGAAGGCTTAAATTTTAGCATAATAATAAACATATTTTAAACAAACAAATGAATGTGCTTCCCATAATAAGGAGAGGAATAAAACATCTCTCATGTTTATGTAATGTTTCCCTTCCCTTAACTTCACATGTAGAATTGCTGTACTACAATTTTAATCCTTTTAGAAAAAAAATTAAAACTATTTGAAATGTTGATTCAGCACTCTTGTTTTCCTAACAAGAATCAAGGGGATAAATCACCTCAGAAGATGTGTCTTTGAGACAAATATATCGACTACAGGAGTGTGGGGTACAATAGAGGATATTTGATTGACTTTCATTTGCTTGAACATGGTGAGGAAAGTTGATGGTTCAACTTTGATGTTTTAGACACAACTGAAGTACATATTGCCTCTTAATGCTCTTTTATGTCAGTTAAGGCCAAGTGTCAACTCAAAAAGATATTCTTAAAGATAATTATATTACCTTCTCTTCCATCTACACTATGTTTTGAAAAGATTTGCCCCAGTCTAGAAAAATTAATTTGTGTTTGAGCTATAATAAATGTTTTGCACCTATAATGGCTGATAAACACAAAGTATCTCCACTCCTTTCTGTTCTAGAGGCATGTTTATTAAGTCACTTTCTATAATTAATCTTGGGTAAACTATCCCTTCCATTTTCTGTCCATAAGCTACAGAAATCTGTAAGCCTTTGAAAAATAAGTAGCCAGTTGCTGACTCTTTTGTTTCTGCAGCAGCACACCAAAATACTACAGAGTTGCATATAGGGTTCCAGGAAGTCTTTAAGAGAGCAAAATTGTTTATGGGGTTTGAATCCCCCAAAGGCACACTACCCTGACACTGAGGTGCTTCAGAAGATGAGAGTGACACCTGGCTTGCCATACAGAAACCAAACAAATCCTGTTGGTAACTACAAGACATCCTGTGAGAATAGCTTCGGAAGGCATGTCCTTATTTCTACGCGACCTTGCAGAAGGAAAATTCTTTTGATATACTGCATTTAGGTCACTGTTCGCTGATCAATATTTTTTCAGGGCTGCTAAAATTCTGATAAGCTTCCTTGCCTGCAACCACTTCAATAGATGACAGTGAAGAGGCATAATCTTTAAATGATTTGTTACTGAGCCTGACAGATGCACAGTGTAGGGAAATGTTTTCAATAAGTTTGATGAAAATTTCAGAAACTGCTGAGGAGTGTTAGAGACATGTCACTCTAAGTAGGGATAAAGAGCCCACCCGAGTTGTCATCACAGGGTCTCAAAGCCAGGAATGCACAGAAGCAGTCAGACTGTGTCAGTAGTTTTCCAGAACCTTGTGCTGCCATTTGATTTGTCTTTGCCTTTCCATTTTCCATCACTTTACCCAGGGAGACTGGCTTCTCACGCCAAACCACTGATATCTGTTCCAATCACTTGGTTACCAAGCTACTGCAATGGATGTCTCTTTTCTCCACACACATCATCATCATCCTCAACCTTGGGCTCAGCGCCCATTGGTGTCTGATGCCTCTCTCACTATTTCCTTCCATCTTTCCCTATCCTGTGCAGAGTGGCTTAGTTTCTGTAGACTAGCTCCGCACCAATCTACTACTCAGATTTCATTCGTATTGTTGTTTGACAGTCAGTGCATTGACACACCTCTGACCAACCCTCCTCCTTCATCCAGGCTTGGGTCTGGCACGGAGCTCTCAGTGGCTTCATGGCGGGTCCCCACACACACCTGTCCAGTATTTCTTTGTTCACTGTTTCAATTATCTTTCTCACCAGCGCTGCTATGTACAACACCAACACGTTACCGGGGGCCCGCCAATGGGAGTGGGGCAAAGGCAGGAATTCCCTATGAGCTCAGGCAATTTGAAAGGGCTTGCGAGAGCTCAATCACTACCACTACTGTGGTAGCAGCAGTGCTGGCTGGAAGCCCTGGGCCCTTTTAAATCACTTGGCAGGTAACAGCGCTCCTAGGCGTGTACTGGGTGGTACCAGCAGTGACAAAGGAAGCTGTATAGGTACATGGGAGAAGAGCACACCCTAGAAGAGCCAGAGCCTAGCAGCACAGCCAGCAGCTTGTTGGGCACCAGCCAGAGAAGGAGGGGCACCACCCAAACATCAGGCGAATCATTCTGTGCAGGAGTGACTAGTGCGTGTGTGGTGGCCCACTGCCTGTTCTGCCCTGGGCTCTGGGAATTACTGTCTGTGGCCTGCTACAAGCGCTAATGTCAGTCTGATACCAGCAGCACCAGAAAGCCACTTCCTCTCTCCTTCTATACTAGCGTGCAGCTGCAGATCTAATAAACAACATACTTCAGCTGAAGAGCTCCTCGGGACAGTCTCATTAGCATGGGTCTGCAATCCTCCCATACTTCAGACACATTCGCCCTTGTTTTAAGCCAATAACCCTTTATAAGTTTTTTCCACTTTTTTTTCTTGAAAAAGCTGAAATGCTTTGACTCCCAGGTTCATTTACGATCAAGGAACCCCACTTGTCCCTGCTACCCAGATGAATGAAACATACACACACACACACACACACTTTAAAAGCTCAGCAGGTCAGCTCTTATAGCCAATCTAGTGTAAAAACAACAGACCCCATTGCTGAGTGAGCTGCCATTGTAGAGAAGCTTTGGGCTGTTATGTGAGAAATCACATGAGCCTGTGAATGACCCCTAGATTTCAAATTGCCTGTGATGGCAAAGACTGAGCATGACAGATCAGTGATGGCAGCCATGAGGACCAGACAGGTCTGATATAATGTGGGCACAAGTTATGATGTGTGTTAAAATACAAGCAGTATAAATAAAGAAGAAAAGTCCCAATGATACCCTAGGAGTTCCTGCATTCTGTCCTTTGTGCCTGCCTGACTGGAGGCACGTGCTGTCTAGTTTACTGACTGGAAAGACGGTAGTATTTAGATAAAAAATCCCTAGTCTCTGCACCAGAAGTCAAGTATGCCTTAGACTGAGCCTCAGCACAGGCAACATATAAAGTTAACAAACATACAAGTCAATCATTCCAGTTTCTAGTTACGGCTCTTCTTTGTTCTTCTGTGATGTGCACGTTTGTATCTGTGGGGCCTGATCCTGTCCCTATGGGACTTTTGCAAGTGGTTTCAACAGCAGCAGGCCCTTTTAGAAAATTCTTTGAAGAATATACTGTCTGGCTTACGAACTCAGGAAATAAATAGCTGTGACTCTCAAACTAAGAGGACAGTGTTATTAATATCAGGTCCATGAGGAGGTGGTGTGAAGCTTTTGCACATGCCAAAACTGGCCTCTGAAAAAATCTGTTCAACACTAACAAACCTGGGGCCACAGTGTGCTAGCTGTGAAGAGGACCAATGGAAACACCCTGTTTTTTAATTTATGCCAGTCCTGCAGTACGGATATGCCAGAGGAAAGCCTGTGGCTGGGTGAGACAGTCCAAATCCCAGGCGCCCAGTGGCATTACTGCTGCAGTTTCTGTCTGTGGGTCTGAACGCAGTCCTTGACACTGAAGAAGATACTTAGTTGTCAAACCCGACTTTCTTCTTCTTCCACTGGTCTGTGAAGACGTGGAATGAATTTCAAAAGCTTTCGGACGCTTCCTCTTCTATTTTTCCGTGGGAGTGTCCCAAAAATATTTGAGTAACTGCCTCCCTCCCACAAGGACGACGTTGATCCATTGCTAGCCACACTGATGCTTCTGTTCCTCCTCAGGGAAGATTTCCTTACTGCCGCTTCACTGTCCCTAGGAAAGAAGCAATCGTCATCTGTGCTTGACTGCCGGCTCAGAGACTCATGAGCGGAATCATCAAACGCACAAGTCTGGTAGAAACTATCCTCGCTATCCACTGTCATTGAGCTCAGCTGGCTTCTGCAGCTGCTTTCGCTGGAGAAGCGGGGTTTAATTGGAAAAGCAGGCCTTGGGGAGGCACAGCAACCAAATAAATTAGATTCCTCCAATTGCAGGGTCTCGAACAGAGAGTTGTCATTCACCTCCCCTAAAAAAAAAAGAAAGCAGCATTAGCCAATGTCAATTACATAAAGATTAGAGCAAGGGAAGTTCATGTTTCAGAGATAAGCTGAACTTCCTGAAATGTCGTGGAGAGATATGTTACTGGTAAGTCATTCCTATGTATTTGACTGGTTGAAGATCGCTGCATGAGGCACGTCATCAGTTTGATTGCATCTCCCCTAGATTTCCCAGCCTGTCTCTGCTCTTCCCTGCTGCCATGGTATCAACTCTTTTTGAGTCAGGCTGAGGGGGAAGAGCCCCATGAATTTATAATACCAAACAACAACACTGATATATGGAGTCCTGTATCCTGCCCCAGGCAGTGGCCCACAGCTGATACTTTAGAGCAGCAGTCAGCAACTTTTCTGAGGTGGAATGCCGAAATTTGACCTTTTGACCTGTATGTACAGTCTGAGTGCTGGTGAGACTTTTTAAAGGCACTAATACTTACAACAGCTTCATTAATAAATAAAGGTACAGAGCTTCACTGTGTAGCTGTGGTTGGTGGCAGGAGGGAGAGCTCTGGCGTGCAGAAGTGGGGCTGGCATGTTCTGGGGGCCAGCGAGCTGATGCGGAGGAACTGGGCAGCCTTGGGGAAGCAGGACCTCCAAACACCTCACTGGAATTAACCTCCTGTCCGAAGGACAGTGGTAGCAATTGGTAAGGTAGCAAGACAGGGCAGAAACGGAAAGCGAGAGGGCTCGGCCCCCATCCCAGCCAGTGGGCTGAGGCAGGGGCAGATGAACTAACAAACCCCTGTCCTGGGGCAGATGGCAAGGTGGGGCAGAGGGCTCAATCCCGATCCCAGGGAGGGAGGATGGAAGGCATAGGGAGTAGATGGGCTCAGTCTCATGTGTGGGGGAGGGGAAGCAGATGGCAGAGCTGGGGAGACAGAAGGGTCAGTCCCCTTCCTCAGACGGCAGAAGGAGCGGATGGCTCATACAAAAGGGGCAGCAGCTTCACTCTGCCCCATCTTTGGTCTGAAGGGCCCAGCCCACTGCGCCTGGAAGTTCCACGCCGCCCCACACCTGCAGCCCAGCCTGCCTGCCCCACCCCTCTGCCAGCCAGCTCAAAGCAGGAGCTTGCATGTCCCCTCCTTCCCACGGTGGCTCTGCTCGCTGTGGGGTGCACCTGTGGGAACAGAGGGGCACCTGAGCATCTCTGTGCCCTAGTTGCATGTGGGGAGGAAGGGCATGGTTGAGCTCCCACCTGGTGTGCCAATGAAAATCAGCTTGTGTGCTGGGGGTTGCTGACCCCTGCTTCAGAGAAAGGTGTATAAGCTGCATACCTATAGCTTCCCCCCGCCCCAATAAACAGAAGGAAGGTTGTTCCCTGGGGAAGAGGGGAGAAAAGCATGTAACCAATGACAACTTCTGATTTCTAGAACTCATACAAACGACCTTGTGTTATGAGCCAGCCAAGGAGACAGGCATCCCCATTCATTACTCCCTGAAACTGTTTTCCCACTTGCCACATTCATTAACATGGAAAAAGAAGGCAAAGGAAATGAGCCGTAAGCAAACAGCTGCTTTTGACCGCACACAGAATTTCTGCAGAAGAAGCTGTGACGGTCGTGAAACGTACTGCGGTTTCCTAACAGGAAATCAAAACTTACCATGCAGCAAGCGTTGTTCCTGTAATTGCAGCGATCGGAACTCCACCCATTTCTCCTGCAAAGTTTGCTGTGAAGGGAAAGAGTGAATGACAATTAGCACTACCTTTCACAATGTAAACTGTATTTAGAGAAATGGTGTATTCAGAAAAACTACAGCTTAGTTTCAGGAAGCAGGTGTTTGCAATGAAGTCTATGTTCGCTTACCAAGCTTTAACACAGCCTGCTTGAAAATTACTAGGTTTCTCCCTGAAACAAGTTATGCTGTAAATTTTTGTTTGACTTTTGCTGGTGCACCTAACACATGCTATATGATGGAGTATCATCTGAATTCTTTTATGCAGATATAACCTCACGAGTCACTGGAAGCCAGGCTCACCTCTCTCCAAAAGAGACTGCAACAGTTCAGAGGCATGGTGTTACAATTACTTAAACCAATGTTTGGTTCTGCACATCCCATAATAGAAGCAAATAGCACCATTGACAAAAGCAATAAATGTACTGCAATAACTATGTCAATCACCGATAAGGACAGTATCAAGTGAAACTTATTTGCCAAACGAGAAGCTAGGAGAGAACTGATCTGCTTATTTGAGATAAGATGATCTGCAGAACTTCCAGAATTGATTGCTGTATTAAAATCACCAGTCGTGCCACTGAGATGCCAACATCATGGGCTGTTGGACACTGTGAGCTGGTTATGAAAAAATGCTCAGCTCCCATTTGGTTACCCAACTGAATGACTAGATTTTTCAAAAAAGCTCAGCAGCTCAGGAGCCTACCTCTGAAAATCGTGTTAAGTGTCCAAGTGGAAGCTGATGTGTCCTGGAAATCTGTGCCCAGTTGGAGATGCTGAGTTCTTGAAAATGTGCTTCTGTTGTTTGTTCTATGATTTGCTATGATGTCTTGCTTTTATGGCTAGCAACTGCATACCCTGTTCAGCCTAATGCCTATAATGGCTGATATGTCTGCTGTTGCTAAAAATGTTTCTTCCCTGATGAATGCTTATCAAGACCAAACTCAAATGCAGCCACATGTTTTAATTAAACCAGTAAAACCTGCAACATCTTGCTTTAAGGTATATGCACTCGGGCCATCTGCAAAGATATAAATGAATTCAGCGCACCTATAAATAGGTAGCTAGGCAATTTCCTCATTTCCCTATGAAGATGCTTGATGGTGAGTACAAATGCAGATAGTTTTGCTAATGCCATGTGTGTGCAGATATTTGTGTGGACTCTTGCCTCTGCAACAGTCCAACTGCAACTGTTGCCTCTCCTCTGCAATGTGTTTCAAGGGCAGTTGTATTAGATTCCCTCTTCCATTCTCAGCTACTAGGGTGTGTCTACATGGGCACAAATCTTCGAAATAGCCATGCTAATGGCCATTTCGAAGATTACTAATGAGGCACTGAATTGAATATTCAGTGCCTCATTAGCATTAGGACGCTTCTGGCTGCGGCGCTTCGATTTCACTGATCGGAATAAGGCGATTTCGAAAGGGGTGGGTCCTTTCGAAAAGGGCCCCCGTGTAGCTGCACCAAGCCACGCGCTTTTGAAAGTGGGGCTTTCGAAGCGCCGCGGCCAGAAGCATCCTAATGCTAATGAGGTGCTGAATATTCAATTCAGCGCCTCATTAGTAATCTTTGAAATATGGCTATTTCGAAGATTTGTGCCTGTGTAGACACAGCCCTGGAGTTGAAACGACATCTGATTTTTTCAGTTGAACCAAAAAAACCTAACTAAATAAAATAAAATGAGTTTTGGGTTAATATGAAAGAGAAATTTTTCAGTTTTTCCTACTGCAGTAAAAAAAACCATGAGGAAAAAAAGTTCTGGAAATGTTAACAGCTGCTGACCAGTGATCCTGAACCTTTGCAAATAGCAATTTTGAGAGGCCTATAATGTGGCCAAATCTGGGGGAATTCTCATGGAAGCAGCAAAAGATGCCTTATCATTGGGTATTTTAATCATCAGCCATCAGAGGGCTAGCCATCCTCTAAATTAAGACTTCTGGCACCTACATGAACTATGCACTCATTTGTTTGGTCTCTCAGATAAACAATGTGCATCTGACTGATGCTGTCAAGATGCTAGCTAGACCTGTGTGTTGGCCCAAAGGGTGCGGACGTGTCTTGAGGACGATATATTTCCATGTTCAGTCCTTAGTACTGAACAAATAACCTTTTTGCTAAAGTGGCAAGTTATGTCAAAAATCAAAGCAATTTTTAAGCTCTAAATGTGTGCTGGCCTGCTGACGGGGGGAGGGGAGAAAAGGGGGGCAGTTGCCCCAGGATCCAGCAATTTAAAAAGACCAGGAGCTCCCAGCCACCTCAAACATCTGGAGCCCCAGGCCCTTTAAATCACTGCTGGAGCACTGCAGGTGGCTCTTTGGTCTGCCTGGGGAGGCGGGAGTGCAGGCTGGCGCTTTCCAGGCAGTGCTGAGGGCTAGGCGTCAGGGGCACACCATGATTGAGGAGGTAGTGAGGGCTGGCTGCCCCCCGTCCTGCCCCTCCTGCCCAAGGCCCAGCCCCTCTGGGGCACAGAGCAGGGCCCTCCCCTCACCTTGCTCATGGGCCCAGTAAGGCTCTCAGCCCCAGTGAATGTGCTGATTGTTAGCAATGTCATTGTAGCTGCTTTGGTTCTGGAATATTAGAGAGACAAGCTGGGGGAGATGATAAACCATACAGCCTTGCCCTCTTGATTTCTCTAATTCTATTGGCAATTACACTTCAGAGAGTGATCTCTCAAAAAAAAGTGGGTTACCATTATAACCACATAGATACGAAAAGAGTGGGCGCAGTCCTGTGCTCTCAATTCTTCGATGAGTGACATCTATCTCATAAGGTGGTGGTTTTGCACTTCTTGGAAATTATATTTGTTAAATTAACTCTCTCCTAGAAAACAGGGCCCACAGGTAGAGATGCAGAAATTTGGCTTTGTCAATGACTTCGCTTACAGATCCTGAAGTCTCTGATGTGGGTCTCACAGGATATTGCCAGCCCTGCCAGCAACATTATGGGACTTTACAATGCGGTCTGCTCTGCAGCAAAGGGGTCAGCCATTTTGGAAGATGATGACTGCTTTAACTGAATTGTGAATGAGGCCAGAAAGAAGGGGATATGGTTAGATTCCCAATCTCGAATGTGAAAGGCGAGAGGTAAATGTCATATTGAAGAAATTCACTTAGGATATGTCTATACTATGAAATAAATTCAAATTTATTGAAGCTGACTTTTTAACCACTAGATTTTATAAAGTCAAAGATGAGCGTCCACACATGTCCAGAAAGTTGTAATAGTGTGTCTATGGGGCCTTAGCTAGGTTCGAATGTGTCTGCAATGCATTATGCATGCCTATCCCACAGTGCCTGCAGACAGAAAACCAGCACACACTGGTGTGACTGCATCTGTTTGGAGTTCTAGGATGACCAGCAGTGACTGCAGCACTTCCACATGCACAAATCCACTTTCATGGAACTTTGTGATTCGCTGCCCACCACCACCCTGAGGCACTGTGATACCAAAATGACACCTGCTTTGACATTTCACAGGTGAGTGACAATTGCTCTGTGGAAGTTTGCAATGTCCTACAGCAACTAGTCAGTGGGAAATTAATTCAGCATGGGCAAATCTACAATGGGAGCTCTGGCGATCCAGGTAGCCAAGGCAATTGATGCCTGTCTGCTGCGGAAGACAGAGTCTGGCAAATGTGCAGGACTTAGTGGACAGCTTTGCTGCAATGGAGTTTCCTAATTGTGGTGGAGCGATAGAGGAAATGCACTTCCCCATCCTGGCCCCAGACAACCTGGTCTCAGAGCACATAAACTGCACGGGATACTCCTCCATGGTGTTGCAGGTGTTGGTGGATCACCAACATCTACAGGGGATGATCAGAAAAGATGCATGATGCACACATCTTTAGAAACTCAGCTCTGTAGAGAAAGGTCCAGGATGGGATTTTCTTCCCAGACCAGAAGATCAGGATTGGTGACCTGAAGAAGCCCATAGTGATCTTGGGCGACCTGCCTACCCCTCTGCTCCCTTGGCTCGTGAAGCCATACGCAAGCACCCCGGAACACAGCAAAGAGCATTTCAATTACAGGCTGGGCAATTGCAGAATAGCAGGGAGGATGCGCCTTTTGCTGTTTAAAACTCAGATTCAGGCTCCTTTTGAGCTGTTTGGACCTTTGCAAAGCCAACATCCCCGCTGTGGTGTCAGTATGCTGTATTCTCCGTAATATTTGTGAATCAAAGTGGGAAAGTTTCATGCCAGTCTGGGTGGCAGAAGCAGATGCCCCGGGCAGTATTTATGAACAGCTGGACACAAGGGTAATCAGCAATCCACAGACAGAAGCAATGAAAATCAGGGAGGCTTTGAAATATAGCTTTATGAATGAGCAGACAGCTACATGAATCTGCTGCATTTAACTCTTGTGATACCACCCCCACAATGATGTGTACACTTGACCTTTATTAAAGCACCTCCAACTGCACCCCACCCCATGTGAACCAAAAAATGACACTGTGGTTTTCACAACATTTTATTTAGGGGTTAAGGGGTAGAAAAAGAAGGGAATCCTGGCATCACATGTGGGGGAATGTGAGACTTTTGCAGTATGGAGAAGTCCTGGGGGTGGACTGTGAGACTATTCTTGCCCTCCCCTGCCACCCCATGTTCAGGGCTCATGATGAGGGGACGTTGGACACCATCAAGGAGCAGTCTGGCAACAGGGTTTGGAGAAAGGATAACTGTGAGTTCTGCAGTGGGTGGCCCTCTGCAATTCCATAATGGACCACAGGATGTTGGTGTGCTCCTTGATAACCATCAGCAGCTCTGCCAAGTCCTTGCTCCTGCACTAGAGCATGCTTTGCTGCCACTGCTGGGTCCACTTTCTGTCAGCCATGGCTTAGACTCACGCCCTCTGTGTGTCTTGCAGCTGCTGCAGGATGAGGTCCTGCTTTGTTCTTTTCTTCCTGTCACCCCAAGTCATGCTGGCTGTTGAAGACAGTCAAGGTCAAGATTTAGATACAGTTTTTCAATATGAAAAAACACACTGACCCATACAGTGAATTGGTCTCTGTTGGATAATGACTGCAACATTTATTTTCCAAGGCACTTTGGCGTCTTAAGGATGACAATGAATCAACCTCTGAAGAACAGAAGCTATGACTTCTCCAGACTATTTCATTGTGGACATGGCAAAATCCTAGCACTTAAGGGGGTAGCGGGGTGCAGTTGAAACAAAGCCCTATAAAATTGTGAAAGACAGAAAAAAGTTTTCTTGAGATATCCTCCTAAATCGTGTGCAGCGAAAAAGCCATTTAAAGAAGGGAAAGCCAGCACTAGACATGCTGGAGTCCAGGAAGCAGGGGCTGCACACCCCAGCAGCTGTGTGACGGGGGCAGGGAGTGTGGGCACATCAATTCTGTAAAATGTACTGCACAGGAAAAAACTTTCTTGGTACTCCTCATAAATCCATCATAGCTGTGTGGTTGCGGTGAGAAACTGGGGAGGGGACAGGGCCAAGAGAGCCTACCAGCCACATGAAGTGGGGAGATGCAGAGCCTGCCAGCCGCATGGTGCAGCAGGGCAGTCCTGGGCAATTGAAATGGCCAGGGAGCAGTGTGATAATATTAAAGGACAAACCTTAAAAAAACCTTCCCCTGCTTTTTCTAGGTTGCAAAAAGAGACATCAGTCTCCAAAGAATAACAGAGTGAAAAAGAAAATATGCTCATAATGTGTGAGCACAGGGCTGGAATTTTGCCAGGATGTTGTGCGGTGCCATGATACCAGGATTACTTAATGGTGGCTTGGAGTGGTAAGGTGCGCTGTCATGGAAACTGGAATAAATCACACCTCCCCAAAAACCTGATGTAAAAAATAAAAGAATGCCCGTCTGAGACCTTTATGGAGATCTGAAAAAGTATAAGCTCTTCATCTCTAGAAATATTAATAAGCTGTTCTAGGGGCATAGATCCTCCTTACCCCACCCACAACCCGCTTGTAGCAGTTTAAAAAAATATGCTGAACAGATGTAAACCTCTACCCGAACCCAGACACAACTCACTTGTAGCAGTTTAAAAAATATACTCACCGAAAGAGCCCTTTTCCAGCAGGTGGTGGATTCTGGAGCATCACGTGTCAATGAGGGGACTGGCTCCAGGGTGTGGAAGAGCTCCTGGCTGGCAGGATCAGCTTCCTTGTGCATCTTCTGGCTGGCAGCATCCTCCTTTTCTTCAGCATCTGCCTCTTCTTTTTTGGCTGGAGAGACGATCAGGTCTCCTGAGGAGTCCTTGCTATCCTTAGCTACCATGGTTGTGTCCTTCCCAAGAACTGTGTTGAGCTGCTCATAAAAGCAGCACATTTTGGGAGATGTCCCATACTGCCTGTTAGCTTCTTTCACCTTCTGATCACTCTGCCTAAGCTCCTTGATTTTGACCCAGCATTGCTGAGCATCCTTGGTGCACTCTTTCTCTGTCATGCCCTCGAAAATCTTCCCATACATGCCTGCATTTCTTTTGCTGGCTCACAGTTTGCTCAGATTCATTACTCCCCACTGAAATGAGGTCCTGCTTCTCATTATGGCTCCATGCTGGGGCTCTTCTGAGACCCTGAGAACTCCGATCAGAACTAGAACCCTGAGGATTCATGATGTTTATATGATCACTCCTAAGATGTGCTCCTGAGGTGTGCTATCCATGCTGGTCAGAAAGAAAATTAATTCATAATCCTGGGCTTCCTGTTACCTACTTCCCGTGCACCTGGAGAGCAGCAGAGGTGAAAGCAGCCAGAACAGAAACCTATGGGGCATTGTGGGATACCTCTGGGATATCTCTGGAGGCCAATAAAATCAATTTTAAATTACACTGTTTCCACACTAGCATTAATTCAACCTTTTAAATTCAAACTTAGCATTATACGATCCTGGGAGGGGTGGGGTGAGAAAGTCAACCATAACACCCCTTAAAATCAACCTAAAGGTATTTGCAGTGAAGACAGTCACATTGCAAAATCAAGCTAAGTGCCTTAAAATCAACTTTATGCTGTAGCGTAGACATAGTCTTAGCAAGGCCGGAGTTCAGCTGCTAACAATCAGGTTAGGCATATTTTAAATCCTTCATCGTAAGTAGCTCTGTTCTACCTGCTGTGTGTTCAATCAAAATTTATATGGTTATACTGCAAAGCACAGTAACTTTATTATGTTTTTCTTAGGCTCAAAAGCTTTTCAAAGCTTTTATCTGAGAGAGAAAGAAATCAATTGTCTGATCATGTATTCCAACCTGTACAACCAATACTAATGAGACCTGTAGCAGCACCAGTGACTGCCAACATAATAATCAACTACCAGAGTCTCATTAAATCCCAGTAATGAAATGTCTGGCTCCATGATGGCTTATTTCTACTTCTTTCTGGACTACATGGCAATGGCTCTTTCCACACTTTGCTGATTTACTCAAAGTTTGGGCTGCCAGTCCAACATCAGGGTCATTTAGAGGTCAAACTCAGTGGTAGCCCCATGCATTGTTTGCAGCATATCCGGGCATGCGTAGTTCCCCTACCTCCCTAAATCTCCTAAACTGAGGGTCAGGGCAGAACGTGGTATATTGCATAAAATCAGCACTATATATAAAGAGGCTTAGCCTCAGAATCAGGATTGCAAAGGAGCACTGGGTAAATATTATTATTAGACTAGCTGCATTACAGTAGCACCCAGGGGTCTCAAAGGAAAGTGAGAGACAGTCTCAACCTTTAGAAAGATGACAAAGGAGAAATAGAGGCATGGAGACTTTGCCCAAGGATACATAGCAAGCCAGTGTCAGAGCAGAGAACAGAGCCTAGGTCTTCTGACTTCCAGTCCAGTATCCCATCCACTAGCCCATCCTGCTCTGAGAAACCCAAAGCAAACCCATTTTTGCTGTAATTCTTCAGGAAGTTGGATGTATTTTAATAATTTTAAACAGGCACTTTCTACTTACCATTTCTGGGATATTTTAAAAATGTAAATGACTGAAACTAATCTGTTTAAATTACATACACTTTAAAAGCTAAGTGCTTCCTTTGTAATAAGAGAGTAAGTGGGCACCATCTGCTCTCAGTTACGGGAGTGTAGATCTGGAGTGTCTCCCCTGCAGAGAATGGGTCAGATTCTGCTCTCAACTGCACCATTGTCAGCTACAGATATGCTGCCACTAGTGAATAGCTTGACTACACCAGAAATGTATGTAAATGGATCAACGTGATGGCTTGTACATGTAGGGTATGTCTACATTGCAATTAAAAATCTGCCTCTTGCCTGTGTCAGCTGACTTTGGCTGTCCAGGCTTCGGCTGTAGGGCTGTTTAATTGTGGTGAAAACACTCTGGTCCAAGCTGCAACCTGAGCTCCCACCCTCACAGGGTCAGCCAACTCCAGGGCAGCTGGCATGACCACATCTGACTCAGATGGATTTGGATATTCTCACGCTGGATTAAGTCTAATGCGCTTTAAAGTGCCACATTCTTGTGATGGCAGGTTTGGCAATATGTTTCAATGAGAAAAGAATCTCTTTCATCTCCAGAGCATCACAGTTCTGAAGAGCCCTGTGGCCTTTAGATACGAAATGACAGCAAAGCCAGATGGTTGACACTGGAGCAGCAGAAGGGCACTGAGGGGGTTCAAGGGTCCTACACCTAAAGGGTGGTTTCAAAAATAGGTGATATCTATGCGTGCGCACTTGCATGTACATGCTCAGGGGAGCTGGCAGACCTGCTGGGCCCCCAGGCAAGGTGTGCACCTGGGGGGCTCCATGCTCCCTGAAGGTGTGCTCCTGTGCCCCGCCCCAGCCCTCCATGCCATTGGGCGTATGTTGTCTGGGGCTTTACAGTGCTCTGCATGGCACTCTGGCAGCGATTTAAAGGGCCTGGGGCATCAGCCACTGCCGTTGTCACAGTAGCAGTGGCAGAGGACGGGAGCTCAGTGCCCTTTTGTATCACCGGGCCCTAGGCCTGTATCACCTCCCCCACCAGCAGGCCTGGGCATGCTTAAGTTCATCATGAGAGGGGTCTTCTATTCTGATTTTTGGTGAATATTTTTAAACAATGCATGAATTCCATGGCTTGGTACAAAAGTGTTGGTGGTATTGACTCACTACAGACCAAATTAAAAACCCTACCAACTCTGTTAAAAGGACTGACTTGAAGTCTGTGTCATAAGACCTAGCACTTGTTTCATGACTGACACTAGCACAGCAGAGATTATTATAGGTAATAAGGGATTGAAGTAATTCTATCTTCTAGGTTGGGTTCAGCAACCTGCGGCTCCAGAGCTGCATGCAGCTCTTTAAGGAGCCACTTGCAGCTCCCAGGACTGCCGTCGCTGACTCCACTTGCAGCTCTGGAGGCTGCTGCTGCTTAAACAATGCCTGCAGTTAAAAGGGAATTTAGTTGTTTTCTTTAAGCAGCGGCAGCCTCCAGAGCCATGGAGCCGTCAGCTGTGGCAGGGGGTAGCCAGCAGGGCAGGGAGCCCCGGAAGAGGAAGCCAGGGCAAGGTCAGCCTGAAGGAGATCTGTGGGGGTAGGGATAGCCAAGCCTGCCTTGCAGGAGCTGAGCAGCTGCATGGAGAAGCAGGTGGCGGGAGGAACAGCAGCAGCATGCAGAGCTCCACGGTTGAGCCAGGTAAATCCTGGGTTTGGGGCTGACAGGGGTGAAACCTGGTGGTGGAATGGTGGTTTGGAGTTCAGAGGGGTTAAACCTGGAGACGGGGGGGCGGTTTGGGGCTGAAAGGGTTAAGCCTGAAGATGGGGAGTGGGTTTGTGGGATGGGGGTAAATCTGGGGGAAAGGGGTAACAACTTTCTAACTGGTAAAAATCATCATGTGCACTGTTCTTACAATAGGGGTTACAAAAAGTGCAGCTGGACTTGATTTATTACTTTTATGTATCTATTAACGACTGTTTCGTATTCGCATGCATTGTGGCTCTTGAAGGGTTGATTTTGTAACTGAAGTTGAAAAGATGGCTCTTCTCGCTGTTTCAGTTGCAGACCCTGGTCTAGGTGCATAGATGGCCCTAATCATGATAGTATTTGAGCACCTTCCAAAGGCCTTGTGAGGTAGGGAAGTGCTATTATCCCCATTTTTCAGCTAGGCACTCAAGACAGTGATTAAATGACTTGTCCAAGGCACACAGGATGTTTGTGGCAAAGCAGAGCACTGAACCCCAATTCTCCAAGTGGTGGCCTACTGCCCCAATCGCAGTACAATCCTTCCTCTCCATCAGTCTTGAAATCATCATACATCAGCTTTGGGCTATCCTGAATCAGCAAATGTCCCTTAAATCTACTCCTCACATATATGACATATGAACAATACCCCAAGCAAGATGACCTTAAGTAGACAATGACATGAAGGCCTGGAGTATTCCAGGGTTCCATTGGTGGAGAAGCACTCTTTCCACAAAAAGGTCCTCTGGGCATCCTGGCTAGCAGTGGAACTAGCCAGGTCAAAGACACAGGTAATGAACTATGAGAAGTCCTGAGGCACTTTATAGACTGAGAGATTTGTCTTTGCATATACAGACTAACATGGCTAACTCTCTGGTACAGGTCATGAACTAGGCTCTCAGAACTGGAGGCAGGAAGGTTGGATGCATTTTGGGAGGGCAAAACACAATGTTGAATTTGCATTGCCTCTTCTGCAGGTAAATACATGACCTCAGTTTTTACGAAGTCAATCTGGCACCTTTACACACAACAAATTGATATGAGACCTACTGCATTTGAAAGCCACACACTAAATTACCTTCAGTAACTGTAGCTTGGTTTCGAGTTCCATTCTCCTGGCTATACTGGCTCCATTAATGGTCTCTAACCTGTAAAGGACAAAGGTTTTCATGACCAAAATGTACAAAGACTATTTATGTATGGGTGGTGTTACGTTATTACTAATAGTTAATATTTGCACTGCACTAACATGCAGAGCAGCCAATAGGACCATTAGATACTCTAGAGAGCTCACTATCTAAAAAGCAAATG